>NC_051310.1:189435557-190035557 GCF_015220235.1 Choloepus didactylus
GAGCATATATGAAAAACCCACAGCCAGCATAGTACTCAATGGTGAGAGACTGAAAGCCTTTCCTCTAAGATCAGGAAAAAGACAAGGATACCCACTGTCACCATTGTTATTCAACATTGTGCTAGAAGTGCTAGCCAGGGTAATCTAGCAAGACAAAGAAATAAAACACATCCAAATTGGAAAGGAAGGAGTAACACTGTCATTATTTGCAGATGATATGATATGATCTTATATCTGGAAAACTCTGAGGAATCAATAACACAGCTACTAGAGCTAATAAACAAATTTAGCAAAGTAGCAGGATACAAAATTAATGCACGTAAGTCAGTAATGTTTCTATGTGCTAGAAATCAATGTATTACAGCACATTGACAAATCAAAGAGAAAAATCATCTCCATAGATGCTAAAAATCATTCAAATAAATTCAGCATCCTTTTTGGATTAAAAAAAAAAAAAAAAAAAAAAAACTTCAAAAGGCAGGAATTGAGGGAAACTTCCTCAACATGATAAAAGGCATATATGAAAACCTACAGCCAGCATAGTACTCAATGGTGAGAGACTTAAAGGCTTCCCTAAGATCAGAATTGAGACAAGAATGCCCACTCTCACCACTGTTATTCAACATTCTGCTAGAAGTTCTAGCCAGAGCAATTAGGCAACAAAAAGAGACAAAATACATCCAAATTGGAAAGGAAAAGGTAAAACATTTATTATTTGCAGATGATATGATCCTATATTTGGAAAATCCTGAGTAATATGACAAACTTGTTTTCCATGATCTTCCCCAACCTCAGCTTCCAAACACACAAAGCTTGTTGTTTTTATCCTTGTTTGTTTGACCCACTGTCTTTGTTCTACTGTTCTATCTGTCTGAAATGCTGATCCACTATTCTTCATTTGATTATTTCATATCAACTCATATTTTGCTTTCTCTAAGAAGACTTCCTAAAAGCTATACTCTCAGTTATACATCTAAATTCCCCATTAGGTGTTCTCTCTTTCTATAATATTTTCTGAAAAGCTTTATCACTGCATTTACCACATTGTGTTGTAGTTTTCTATTTAAATGCCTGTCTCATTATCTAGATTGTCAAGTCTTTGAAGGAGTTGGTAATGTCATATTTATATTTTCATCCCTAGAGCCCAGCACAAGGAATGATGCCTAATGGGCTAAACAAATATTTGTTAAATGAATGAGTGGACAAATGACCGATCACATAACTCAGATCTGCTTTTTCAGTCATGAGTCTTCCCTGCTCCCCCAACCCATTGACATATTTGGCAGTAGTTTGTGCCTCATTTATTTCTCTTCTTCCCTGCCCATCTCCCAGTGCAGACACACAAAAGGAAATCAGCCAGCATTCTCTGAATCCACAAAACTATTACTCAGAGTGATAACATGGACTAAAGGGGAAGATATAAATGAAGGCCAACCAACTTGTCTGCAGAGAGGAAAAAGTAAATTTTTTCTCATGAGCTCATTGGCTGCTTTCAAGTTGCCTTATCTACTGTCAATCTGTTTCAAAGTGGGCTTAGTGCTCTCTCAAAACTTTCCTTAGTCCTCTGCTTCAGGCATGAATCTCAGGTCTTCCATGCCACCACCTTTGTATCCCACTTTCCTGCCTTCTATCCTTCAAGTCATGAACAGACTCCTTTACACTGCATGCTCCCCCATCAGCTCTCTGAGTAGGTGCAGTGTCTACCCTGGCTGTACATACTGCCTCAGGTGGAGTAGCACCACATGAGTGAGAGCTGCTGGTATCCACCTGTGCTCCAGTTGATTGGATCCACCTGCACTCAAACATCTTCACTGTCTTATCAATATTATATGCTATATTATAAAATAATTTGATTAAAATATTTGATTTTAAATTTTATTATGAGAGAAATCAAACACATAAAAAGATAAATGACTTGCCATACCTGTAACCATCTGGGTCACTGGTTGGGAGCCTTCATGGGTGAGGATTGCAGACATCTATATTTAAGAGAAAGAGGTAACTGAGACTCTTTCTCTTAAATAAACTGTTCATTCTGTGACCTTCAAAACCTTGTCAAACCCAGGGTGATCAGAAAAGACTAAGACCCACAGTGCCCTCCTTGCTTTGTGTCCAACTGATCTCAGATGTGTGATGTGTGTAAGAGGAGTTATGATAGTCCTTGCATAGGGTTTCAACTCACTTAACTAATTTCACCCATAAGAACTAAGGGAGAAACATAGGAATTCTCATGTCTTCCAATTTCAAGCATGTGAAGTCTAACATTGTCATCTTTGGATTCACTTGCATTTTTTTTTCTTCTGACTATTCACACAAGAGCTCTGTAGTCCACAAGTGTTGGTGGCTGGCATCTGATCCTTCAGCAACTGTATTATTTTTTTAACTTTTTATTTGGAAATGATTTCAAACCTATTGAACAGTTGTAAAAAGAATACAAACCCCATAGTGTGAACTCCAACATACTCCTGCACCCCAGATATACACATACTACTCAGATCTACCAATTTTAATATTTTGCCATCTTGGCCATATCATTATATCATCTGTCTGTCTTTCTATCTATCATCTTCTTAACACTTGAGAGAGCCAGTTGTACACATAGTCTTTGAATAAAATACTTCCATGCACGTTCATACACCTTGAGTATAATTATCAATTTCAAAAAAATAACATTGATATAATCCACACACTTTAATTCTAATTACTCTTATGTCCCAATAATGTTCCTTTGAGCCTTTTCTCCTCCATTCTTAGATCCTATGCAGTATCATGTATTGCATTTAATTGTCATTATCTCTTTAGTTTTCCTTCCTTTTATAAAAATATGGAAACTTATTTGACATAAATCTTATAAAATACCTTCCATAGCATAATATTCAGTGGGATGAACTACATTCACTATGCTGTAGTACCTTTGCCAACCTCCATTATTATAACTTTATTTTATTTTTAAATGGAAATTTTGTTTCTTCATATGGTTTAAGTCAGTTGCTAGTGTATATTTTTTCAACCTGCAAAACCCCCATTAACATTCCTTATAGGGACAGTCTAGAGGTGAATGAAGTCCCTCAGCTTTTGTTTATTTGTGAATGTCTTAATTTTTCCCTCATTTTTGAAAGATAATTTTTCCAGATCCAAACTCTTATTTGGCAATGTTTTGAATTCAGCAATTTTAAATATGTCGTCTCACTGCCTTCTTGTGTGCATGCTCTCCAATAAGAAATTGCCAGTTAATTGTATTGACTAAATAAATGCCTTGTGTGGAGCATTTCATTTCTCTCTTGTGGCTTTCAGAATTGTCTCTTAGGCATGCTGTCATCTGATTATAACCTGGCACAGTGTAAGCATTTTGGGGTTAATTCTGTTTGGAATTCATTGAACATCTTAGATATGTATATTTATGTCATTCATTAAATTTGTGAAGTTTTCAGTCATTATTTTATTGAATATTTTCTCTGCCCCTTTCTCACTTTCTTCTCCTTCTGGGACAACCACAATATGTCACTGGTACAGTTGATGGTGTTCTGTAGGGTCCTCAGGCTCTTTCAACTTTTTCATTCCTTTGTCTTTCTACTCCATGGACTGTTTGATTTCAGTTGTCTTATTTTAAATTTCACTGATGGCTTCTTTTGCCAAATCCAATCTTCTGTTGAGTCCCTCCAGGGATTTTTTTTTTTAATTTTAATTCAATTTTAGTGAGATATTCACACACCATAGAATCCATTCAAAGTATAAAATCAATGGCTTAGAGTATCATCACATAATGATGCATTTGTCACCACAATTGATTTTAGAAAATTCATTACTTCAAGAATCAAAAAAAGAGAAAAAGATGACAAAGAGAACACCCAAACATCCTGTACACCTTATTCTCCCCTATCATTGGTCCCTTGCATTGGTGTAGTACATTTGTGACTGTTGATGAAAGAGTATTAATATATTACTGTTATTATAGACCATAGTTTGCAGTAGGTGTGTTTTTTTCCAAAAAACTCTCTATGATTAACTCCTTGTAATAGTTTCATATATTAGTTCTCCATAATGGAAGAAATTTCTTGTAATTTCACTGTTAATCATCCAGCATCCACCAGAAGATTTACTGTTATACACTCCCATGTTTTAGCCTATGGCTTTCCTTCTGTTGACATATATGACTAAACTTACCTATCAATCACACTCACACACTGTTCAGCACTTTTGACTATCTCACTATATGTATTATAATTACCTAGATCCATTTCCACTCATTTAAATTCAACCTAGTTAAAAATTTTGCATATTTTGAGCAACACTCCCCATTCTCTAGCCTCATTCTGTCTCTTGGTAACCAATTTTCTAGATTTTATGTCCATGATTTTACACAGTATAATTAGTTCATATTAGTGAGACCATGCAATATCTGTCTTCTGTGTCTGACTCTTTTCTCTGAACATAGTGCCCTCAATGTACTTCCATGTTCCACATGCTTCAGGATGCCATGGTTTCTCAGTGCTGAATACTATTCCATTGCACATATGTACCACTTTTTGTTTAGACAGTCATCCATTGACAGACACTTGGATTGTTTCCATTTTGGGCAATTGTGAATAATGCCACTATGAACATCAGTGTGCATATATATCTGTTTGGGTCCCTGCTTTCAGTTCATCAGGGTATATACTGGGTAGTGGCAATTCTAGATCATAGGGCAACTCATCTCTTAGCTTTCTGAGGAATGGCCAAACTATCTTCCACAGTGACCATAACATTTTATATTCCTACCAGAAGTGAATAAGTGTTCTTATTTCTCCACATCCTCCCTAACACTTACAGTTTCCTGTTTAAGAGTGGCCATTCTAGTAGGTGTGAAATATGTCCTTGTGGTTTTGATTTACATTTCCCTAATAGCTAGTGAAGATTAGGATTTCTTTGTATATTCTTGATAGCAAACCCTTATCAAATATATGGTTTCCAAATTTTTTTCATTGAGCCAGCTACCTTTTGATCTTTTTGATAAAGTCTTTTGAAACACAAGAGTATTCAATTTGAGGAGGTACCATTTATCTATTTTTTCTTTCATTGTGCTGGGTGTAAGGTCTAGGAAAATACCACTGATCACTAGATCTTGAAGAGGTTTCCCTCTGTTCTCTTCTAGGGGTTTTATGGTACTATTTCTTATAATTAGATCTTTGATCCATTTTGAGCTAATTTCTGTGGAAGGAGTGAGATAATGCTCCTCTTTCATTCCTTTGGATATAGATATCTTGTTCTTCCAGCATCATTTATTAAAGAAATTGTTCTGTCCCAGCTGAGTGGATTTGGGAGACTTGTCAAAATTCAATTGACCAGACACCTAAGGACTGGAGTCTCAATTTGATTCCATTGCTCAGTATTCTATCTTTATGCCAGTACCATTCTCTTTGGACTACTGTGGCTTTATAATATGCTTTAAAGTCAGGAAGCATTTGGGAACCTGTGTGAGGGTGTGATGGAGATGCTGCCCAATGATGTGAGTCCAGACCTCACATTTCACAGCCTCCTGTGGAGTCAGGAGTCCGTCCACCATTCATCAGCTTTTTGATGGTATCCGATTCTTGTTTGGACTTGTGCAGTCTGTTAGAAGCCATCTTTATATAAGGCATGAAAAACAGCTGGCAGACACACCAGTTCTACTGATAGACAAGAAATGTCAACACCTTGCCAAGGATAATGCACTTCACAAGAAGGATGCAGGGACTGAATCATATTTAGGGAATTCTGGACTATAGAAAGAGACTTTAAACATTCTCAGCCTGATTGACACCTACAGAAGTGCAAAGAGGATGAGAGTGATGCTGATGTAGAAATTCACTTTGCTGGTCCTAGAACTAAAGGAAAAGGCCTCCAAATGCTTCAGTTAGGATGAAATGAGGAAGATGCTAATATCATTTGCATCACAAGATGAGATCATGAGGACCAACAGAGCACAAGACTCATTTCTATATACAGTGTGTGGTCCACTTTCACTCTGTGATGGCCTGTCCTCCAGGAATGGGCCTGGTTTTTGAAGGGGCAATGACCATTGCCTCTACTCATACATCCTGGACCACCAGTCTGCATTCACCCACCCCATTGTCCATCTGAATGTCATTGAGGCAAGACATGGCCTAGGGTTCCTCTACCTTCATCTACTGGACACACAAGTTTTGTCCTCAATGGTCAGTTCATCCTGCAGTCACAGAGTATAAAACTTTCAGGAACACACACAGAAATGTATGGCTTTTTCTGTCCACAAACTTAATCACTCAACATGAACAAGGCTGCTACTCCTTAAGAAATTATATATATATTTAAGGGACTACATGGGAGACATAGTGATATGTTTTTATGTGTTTATTAATTTGTTTATTATTTATTTATCTGTTTATGTATCCATATACTGTTTTGCACCCAATCTCATATATGTATATATTTATATTTACATATATATTTATATATAATTATAATTTAAATATATATACTGGATACAAATGAGACTTTTCAAATTTGGAAAGTATTCATTTGCCAGTATATTCCCAACATTACTAAGTATTAAGTAAAAGTAATTACCTTTTATCTAAGTATGTATTAGTTAAAAAATAAAATACTAGGAATATGGTTCTTTATAGCAGGATATTATATTCCTAGAGAACTTTGTGTAATTTAGCATTATCTTCTGAGTTAAAAAAGGATAAAATTGAAGTGAAAATTACACATGTAGTTTTTATTCCAGTGCAAGAGTGGTGAAATATGTGTCTCCTGGAGAGGAAGAAATCCCACTTTAAAATGAAATTTCCACCACCCCATCCCTTATCCCTTTTTCCCTACCCATGGAAGTCCCTCAGTGAAAAACTCAGGTGGAAGCAATGAGCTCCTCTCTCAGGGAAACTGTAGGCATCCTTAAATAAGAAGTTTCAGTTTTAAATGGTGTCCCTCTGGTGGATACACAAACAGGAGCTTGCTAATGATGGAGAAAAACAGCAAATGACCCCCTAAACATCCATGGCATCCACCTTTGATAAATGACTGATAATGTATCATGATTTCTCATCAAATTAGAGAATGAATCCTGGGTTTCTGTGTGGTGGTACAGGAGTGATGAGAAAAATGGTCCCTGTCCTTTGGAGGCTGATATTTTAGGAGAAAAAGTAAGATTTTAATGGAAATTAAATAGAATACATAGTATATTAGAATATCATAAGGGTGATGCAGAAGTATAAGCAGAAAGTGTAGGTGAGGAGGATGTGGGGAGAAGGGGCCTCTTGGAAGGGGATTCCAAGGAAGGCCTCTCTGAAGAGGTGATAACTGAGCAATGAGGGAACCTGGGGCAAGGACTTAAGTGTGAGGGGCCAGAAGAGGTGATGGCCATAAGTAGGGATGATTAGCAAGACGGGTGTGAGGAGCAGCAAGAGGCCAGTATTGCTGGAACATGGTGAATGACATTCCAGATAATGGGGTAATGGGTGTCATGTCCTAGATGACTGAGTACACTGTGACCAGAGTAGAGAACTTTGTTTAATTTCTTATGACCAAGACTGCAACATTGAGAAAAGTTAAAAAAAAGTGTCAAGGTGTGCACTATGACAGTTAGTACAGGCTGAGGATGGTGAGGGCTTCAGGAGCACTGGAAGATTAGAGATGGAAATGCAGCAATGAGGTCAGATCTAGATGCAGAACCTGTGAGACTTGCTGATTATTCTGCATGCAAGAGAAGCAGGGAGATATGAGTTTGAGAAGGAAAATTGGCAGGGCTTGTGCATGAGGGTAGCAGTCCATGAAACAGGTATGGCTAGCAGAGAAGAGAATTTAGTGGAATTGGAATGACATATGTGGGATTAGTGAGGTTTCAGAAGCCCCACAGATATCAGGTTAGATGTACCAAATTTTCAGGATTTTATAAGCAACTTGGGCACACAGTGATCACAGGACATTAACAACATGAGAAGTCATTAGTGAGTGAGATGAGTATAACAGAGAAGTCTTCTAAGGACGGGGCAGAACTAAATCAGTAAACTAGAGAATCTCCTTGTGGTCAGATCCTTTTTTGGTTTTCCCTTCTTCAACATCACAAGTAACCTCACCTGTGAACTATCCAAGACTTATTCCTCAAGTTAAGGCTTGAGGTTAACATAATCCTCTGTTCAATCCCACTCTGAACCACCGGGAAGTACAGAATTCAGATGGCCAATACACATAAAACTAAAAATACTAACTGGATTAGAAATTTGAAATGCTGACTACATCAACTGCATTTGTTTTAAGTACCATGGTTTCTTGCATGATTATTGCCTATCTTTAACCAAGCCAAACCATTCCACATGGTCCACATTCAACACTGCAGCCTTAAGGATGTCCAATTTCCATGTCTACCATGCCAAACCCAAACTCTAGACATCTCCTTAAACCTGCTCCTCCTTGGTCTCCCCTTTATTCCTTGTACATGGATTCCATCCTGACAGATGTTTAAGCCAAACTTTGAGGTCTCCCCGGACTTCTGTCTTTTTACTTCACATCTATCCTTCAGAAACCCTCCTCATCTGACCACTTTTTCTTTATGTCCTCCTTACTAATCTTGTGAGAAAGAACTTTGTATCTTTCAGGATGATTATATTTGGCTCCTGAACACACTTCTTTCTTATCCCTATAGTTTCTTTAGGGCATGAAAAATAGGTGTTTTTGGTGTTTGCAGTGTTATACTCAGTAAGTAATATTATGCATTAGACATTCATTAAGTAAACTTTATTATTTATGAAAATCTATTTGTCTCTAGTCTGGTTGATCTTTTTTCTTCTTAACCTATTTGCTGCTAAGAGAGTGGTACCAACATCTCCTATGCAGATTTGGGGTTTCTTGCACATATTTAATCCTGTCAGTTTTCAAAAGCTGTGAACTTTTCATCAAAGTACTTTCATTTAGCATGATTTTAAATTATATTTTTATACAAGAGAATTTGTAGGTTTACAGAAAAGTCATGTAAAATATACAATGTTCCTATAACAAACTATTGTAGACATTCTCTATTAGTTTCATACCATTGTTACAACTGAAGCAAGAATAGTAAAATAGAATTATCAATATAGTCTGTAGTTTACATTAGGTATATTTTCCCATTTACCACCTTAATATTAACATATTGTATCAGTGTTGTACCTTCTTTATAATTCCTGAAATAACATTCTTATATTTGTTTTGTAACCCCCAGTCCATTTTCCACAACAGCATTCACTGTATTATCTGTCCCATATTTTAACTTCTACCTTTGATTCTAGTAATGTACACCACACAAAATTTCCCCATTCAATCACATTCACAGACATAATTCAGTGCTGTTAATTCAATTCAGATAAGTATGCTACTATCTCTACCAACCATTTCCAAACCTAAAAAATCACCCAAAATAGAAGTTCTGTGCATAATAACCACCAGTTCCCCATCCTCTATGCCAGACTATCTTCTGGTAATCTCTATGCTAGGTTCTAACACTGTGATTGTGGTTATTTTAATAGGTTCATATAAGTGAGATCATACAATACTTGTCCTTTGGTGCCAGGCATATTTTACTCATCATTATGTCCTCAGTTTCATACATGTTGCTGCATACATCTGGACTTCATTCTTTTACACCTGAGTAATATCCCATCCTATGTAGAGACCACACAGTTTTATAATTCATCACTTGGTCTCTTGGGTTGGCGCCATCTTTTGTTAATGTTGTTTGAATATCAGTGCACAAATATCTGTTCATGTCCCTGCTTTCAATTTTTCTGAGTATATATATATATATATATATAGTAGCAGGATTTCTGGGTCATATAGTACTCCTATGCATAGTTTCCTGAGGAAGTGAAAAGCTGCTTTCCACAGGACTACAAAAGTTTATGTTCCCACCAGCAAATACTGAGTGTCTTATTTCACCATTTCCACCCCAACACTTCTAACATAGTATGTTTTTTTTTTAATGGTAGCCTTTCTGTTGTGTGAAATGATATCTCATTTTGGTTTGGATTTGTATTTCCCTAATTGTAGGTGATGTTGAGGAAATTTTCATGTGCTTTTTTTTCCCATTATATTTCCTCTTTGGAAAATGTCTATTGAAATCTTAGGCCATTTTTAATGCAATTTTATTAAGATATATTCACATACCATACAATCATCCAAATTGTAGAATCAATTGTTAACAGTGCCATCATATAGTTGTGCATTCATCACCTCATTCAATTTTTTTAACATTTTCATTAATCCAAGAAATAAAGATGAAAATAAGAATAAAATTAAAATTAAAAGCACAAAATTCATCCAGAATAGCTCATACTGCTTCCCCACATTATTTGTTTACTTTTTGTCCCCCTTTTTCTACTCATCTGTCCTTACACTGGATAAAGGGATTGTGAGCCACAATGCATTCACAATCACACAGTCACATAATATAAGTTATATAGTTATATAGTCATCTTCATGAATCAAAGATACTGGGTTGCAGTTCAACATTTTCAGGTATTCCCTTCTGGCTATACAAATACACAAAAAACTAAAAAGTGATATCTATAAAATGCATAGAAATAACCCCCATAATGACCTCTCAACTCCATTTGAGATCACTTATCTACTAAAACTTTATATTGTTTCATTTTTCTTCCTCCTTTGTTTAAAGATGTCTTTCTAAATCCCATGATGCTGGGTCCAGGCTCATACCTGAGAGTCATGTCCCAAGTTGGCAGGGAGATTTACACCCCTGGAAGTCATGCCCCATGTAGTGGGGAAGGCAGTGAGTTTACCTGCAATGTTGGCTTAGAGAGAGTGGCCACATTTTAGCAATTAAAGAGGTTCTCTGTGGGTGGCTCTTAGCCACAATTACAAGTAGGCTCATCCTCTCCTTTGCAGTACAAGGTTCATAAGGGCAAGTGCCAAGATCATGGGCTTCACATATTAAATTGTTAATCCCCAATGCTTGCAAGAATATCAGGAGTTCCCCAGGTGGGTAAATTTAATATTTCCATGGATTTCCCAAGTCCCTCAATGGAGCTTTGCAAATAACTTTATATTCTCTGCTCAAATACATCAGAATGGTCAAGGCATCACACTAACTCATACAAACCAAGTTCTTACTGCCTATTTAAGGTTCTATGTAATTATGGTGTTTGAATAAACTGACCATACAGGTTAAATTATATAGCATGATACAGAAAATATAGATTTTCCACCAAATAAAAGTCCCTTCCTTTGGTCTCACATAGAAGCTGAAGTTTCAGAATATAGTCAATATCATCCTTTTCCCTTTTGTCTGGTTTACCTTAGTTCTAACCAAGTCCATTTTCTTCATATCTGTAAGTAAAATCTGATCTCTTTCTCAGCTTCTTTTATTTTTGCTGTATGGAGTAATTCTGCCATTCATAGCTGCTGAACTCTGGCTCTGAGTCTCAGGTGTCACACAGATATCTGAAATTCCTGGGACTAACCAGGTTATAAAGACCTCATCTCAGAATTTAGGAAAAAAAAACACATTGGAACTAATGAAGACATGTGACTGCTGTGAGAGCTTACAACAGAGGAATTTTTATCGTAAGACTTCTCTGGTAACCTACGCTCTCATATTCAGTTCTCAGAGTTTGCACATTATACTTAGTCCATATTGGTGAGGTGTTATAATGTTTATCTTTTTGATCCTGGATTATTTTACTCAACACACTGTCCTCAAAGTCCATTCACCTTCCTGCATATCTCACAACTTCTTTTCTTCTTGCCACCACTCACTAATCCATAGAGTGTATATACCCAGTTTACCATTCCATTTGTCAGTAGATATACCCTTAGGGCACCTCTGTCCTTTGCATGTTCTGAATACTGCCATGATAATCACCAATGTGCAATGCCCATTCATGTCCCTGCTCTCAGATCTTTCAAGTGTATACCCAATAACAGGGTTGTAGGAACATATAGCACCTCATAATTAGCTTCCTGTGGAAGCACCACACTGCCCTCCAGATATGCTGCACCATTCTACTTCCCTGCCAACAGGGAATACGTACATCCCTCCAAATTTTCTCTGGCACATGAATCCCTTTGTTTATTTTTAAATGGTTTTATTCACACATCAACAATCCATTCTAAGTAAACATTCAATGATTCCCACTATAGTCACATAGTTATTCATTCACCTCCACAACCTATGTGAAGACATTTCTTCTGCAAAGAAAGAGGAAAAGGAGAAAAATGTAGAATAAAAATATAAAAGATAGATGAAAAACCTAAAGTAAAATACAATAAGGTCAGACAACAAAACCACCACCAAGTATTCCATATGACTCCCTTATAACTCCTTCTCGTAAGCATTTAGCTTTGGTATATTGCCTTATTTACAATTAATGAAAGCATATTACAATGTTACCATTAACTATAGACTCTAGTCTGCATTGATTGTACTTTTACTCTTGTATTATCCAATTTTCAACACCTTGCAATTTTGACCTTCATTTGTTCTCCCTCTTTTAAAAACTTTCTTATATTTGTACATTTAATCACTATCATTGACCACTCTAGATTTCATTAATTTCTACAATCCCAGTCTTTATCTTCTATCTTTCCTTCTGGTTCCATACATGCCCTTAGCTTTCCTTTATCCAACCATACTCACACTCATCTGTGCTCAGAGTACTTACAATATTACAATACTGTGCTACCCTCACACAGTATTATGCTACCCATTTCTAGATCTATAAAACAAATCCTGTTTACCATTATGTACTCCTTCAGCATCAAATGCACAATCTCTAACCTCTTTCTAACTCATTATGGCCTTTGTTCTCAACTTTAACTCTCAAATTTCTCTCATACATATTAGTTCATATTACTGAGTCCATAGGGTACACTTCTTTTGTTTCTAGCTAATTTCACTCAAAGTAATGTCTACTGTCTTCAATTTTTACTTATAGAATTTATATGTCATATCTTATTCTATTTTATTTTCCCTCTCTCACTTTTACCCCTACTAGTAGTCTTCATTCCTACTCTCTTTTCCAAAGCTCTCACTCCTGTCCTTTCCTACCTGCTTGTTGTATTCCCTTTACTATTTCTTGTAGAGCAGGTCTCTTGTTCAGAAACCCTCTCAGTGGTGTTTGTCTGAAAATATTTTAAACTATCCCTCATTTTGATGGACAGTTTTTTGAGATATAGAATTATTGGTTGACAGATTTTCTCTTTCAGTATCTTAAATATATCTTACCACTGTTTTCTTACCTTCATGGCTTCTACTGAGATATCTGCATGTAGTTTTATAGAGTTTTCTTTGCATGTGGTGGATCACATTTCTCTTGCTGCTTTCAGAATTCTGTTTTCACCTTTGACATTTGAAAATCTGATTGGAGTAGATCTATTCAGATCTGTTCAGTTTATGGTATGCTGTGCTTCCTGGGTCTGCAATTTTGTCTTTCATAATAAATTGGAAGTTTCAGTGATTGTTTCCTCCATTACTGTTTCTGCCTTTTTTCCCTTCTCTTCTCCTTCTGGGACACCCATGTGTACACTCATGTCCTTCATATTGTCATTCAATTCCCTGAAGCACTGCACATATTTTTCCATTCTTTCCCCTATCTGTTCTTTTTTGTGTAGTATTTTAGATATCCTGTCCTCTAGTTCCTGAATCCTTTCTTCTGCCTTTTCATATCTGCTGTTGTATGTCTCCATTGTGTTTTCCATCTCTTCAATATCATAGATTTCATTCCCTTAAGTTCTGCATATTGGTTTTTTCCAACTTTTTAAAGCTCTTCCTTATGTTCACCCAGTGTTTTCTTTAGGTCCTTCAATTATTTTGCAATATCTTCCCTCTCCTTATTGATTTGATTTTTGAATTGATTAGCATATTCATTTGAAGATCTTCAAATAGTTGTTTCAAATCCTGTATCTCATTTGAAGTGTAAGTTTGTTCCTTTGACTGGGCCACACCTTCATTTTTTCTAGTGTGTCATTAATTTTTGTTGTCTAAGCATGTGGTTTCCTTGATTACACCAATCAGATTTTCCCAGATCAGGCAGGCCCAAGTCTTAATCACCTGGTGTAATCAGTATGATGTTTCCCTGAGGATAAGACCCATAAAATTGCCAGACTTTCCTGTGAGGACTCTAAATATTGTGTTTTTTCATATCCTGCCCAGCATGTAGTGCTTGTCAGCCCTCAGCTCCCCACTGGCATAAAGAAATGTGTTACTGTTAATTCTCATTAGAACCTCTCCCTGCCAGGGACTGACAGGTTCAGAAGCCAAGCATAAGCTGTTTCTGTTTGTTTTTTTTTTTCCCAGGCCCTAGGATCTAGTTTTCTGAAGGATGGCAACCACTTGAGCTGGGCCCCACCTACTCCTTTTTCCTAGGGTAAATAATCCCTTTAGGAATTTACCTCCAACATTTGACTTCTTCCTTTTCCTCTCTATCTTAAATCCACCCTTGCCTAGGTCAGCTCTGACAATTGAAAATGCCTGAGGCTTCCTCTAATGACCTACTTCAAATGAGAGAAAAAAAGGAAAAACTAAAGAAATCCCCATTTCAGGGCCAATATCCAGCTCCCCAGTTACCAGTCAAGAACCAGAATTGGTGCCTGGTTTTCTGTGTGGCTTTTCTTGGCACACAGCTGATTTGAATTTGATTCTTTTTATTTGACATTATAAATGAAAGTTTTTCCTTGAGATTCTTTTCTGTGCACTCTCTACTGATGTATAGAAATAGTACAGATTCTTTGAGTGCATTTTTTGTGCCCTGCCACTTTGCTGAATTTGTTCATTAACCCTTAGAATTTTGCAGGATATTTTTTGGGACTACCTGTATCTAGGATCATGTCATCTACCAAAAGTGAAATTTTCTTTGTCATTTCCATGTTGGATGATTTTCATTTCTATTTTTAATATCTTCTTTAATGTTGTACATCCATTATAATTCAGGAAAGGATATTTTTATACTTGTATTATTAACCTCAGCCCATTTTCCAAAAAAGGATTCAATTTGGTATACTCTCCCATTTTTATCTTCAGACTTTTATTCTATTAACATGAATGATCCAACATATCCCCTTTCAAACACATTCCTGTACATACTAGAAAATTGTTAATTACACTCAGAATAATCTTTGACCATAATGACTATCCTTATTGAAAACTTTACAATCAACCTGTATGTAAACCAAAATCTCAAGCTTGCAGGGTGTCCGTTGTTAAAGACAGGGCATTAATTTGAAAGGAATGGGATCCTGAAAATTGGAATGGGGATATATGGAGTGATAATGATGGCAGTGGGGACATTGAAACCTTAGATTCTGCTGAGTTTTTGAGTCTTTACTAAATGAACCTGTAATGATCTGTCCTGAGGAAACAACTACCTGACCTCCAGACTGCCCTGAGAAGACAGCAACTGGTCCTCCAGGCTGCCTTGAGGAATCTCCCATCCAACATACATTGGAGAGGTTAACCCTTGATATACCTGTTACCACCTCACCACCTCCCCTGATGAAAAAGGAGAGATTAATCCTGTTTCAGCAATTGAATCTTCAACATAATACCCTGAGTTAATTGTCTTGAAAGACACTTCTAATTCTTTTCCTGACCCCCTCCCACTACCCCTCTGCATTAGCCAGGGTCCTCCAGGAAAACAGAACCAACGGGGGATATCTGTAATTATGTGGTTCTATGAAAGTGTCCCAAATGTGTCCAAATTCCATAGGCATGTGGCAAGCTGGCTACCCTGATGAAGTTCCTTAATGAAATCTGCAGGAGAGGTTGATTGGCTGAAGAAGTGGAAGTTCTTTCTTCTCCCTTAAAATATTCAAATGACTGGATTAAATTCAACTGACTGGATTCTCTCATTGCAGAAAACACTCCCTTAGTTGACCATTGTAATAAGACAGTGATGCAATCAATTGATTTAATAAACAACACATCTGGTTTATTAACCAGCCATGAAATGTCCTTGCAGGAACAGGCCAGTGAATACTTTACCAGACAACTGAGTGCCATCATGTAGCCAAGTTGACACATGGAACTAATCATCACCACATCTTCCAGACATATAACTAGATTAAGTCCCAACAGGCCCCAGAAGTGAGGTACAAATTGTGACCCATGAAGAGGTACACTATACTCTAAAACACCTGCATGAGTTTTCCAGTTTATATAGAAAGAAATTGGGGGAATATGTGTGGGAAGGATATTAAGAATGTGGGATAATGCTGGAATGAACATTTGTAGATATGGGCCCACCAAGCAGAGATTCTGGATTCAATATTGTAGCTTGAGAGGTTAGAAAGGGCTTTATCTAGGGGTTTGGCTGAAATATGGATCCAATTTCAAAATATGGACTTTCAATTACATGAGGTCAATATGCCAGAACTGCCATGGTATACTTTAGAGAAGAGGATCCAAGGGCCTAAAGAGAGTGGAATGTTAGGATGGATTTATCATATAATACCTACTCATCTGCTGTAGGAATGTGCAGAGGGCCCAATTTTCACCAGAACTGTGAGGGATAAAGTTGTGAGGCCACCTCCATCATCTCTGAAGAGCTCTGTAGTCACTCTTTTGAAGGGCAGATATTACTGTAGGATTTTCTGTCACTGAAAGGGAATCATTAAACACAATGAAGATAATCAGATCCCAAGTTGGCAGAAGCCACATGGAAGCCCCTAATTACCAAAGATGAGGAGATCATGACCACCATAATGGACAGAAGTCTCAAAGCAGCAACTAAATAGTCTGACTTGCAGAGACATATGGTGTTGGCTAGTAGATCATGGGTTACCTAGAAGGAAAATAGATGGATAGTCTGTTAAATTCTTACTTGATCTGTACTAGCAGAAGATTTCTAGGTCAAGTGAATAAGTCTAATTTGAATTACAAAATGAGAGAATCATGACCCCTTAATCAGTTCTCAGACTTGAGACAGTTTACTCTCAGACTCATAGCCCCATGAATGAGGGGAAAGCTGGGTCTCCTTGGGGAAGGACCCAGTTACAATGTGACTGTTACCCACCTGTCAGAGTAGGGGCTTATAGAGGTCAGGAGACTCATGGAGTTTCATCTCAGGTTCATCTCACATTGGGTTCAGAGAGTTTCCAGGCCCATTCTGTGGTTATTTCCCCAGTTCTAGAATGTATATTTGGGATAGGCATATTCACCACTGCCAGAATCCCCACATTGTTTCCCTGACTTATGGAGTGAAGGATATTATGGTAGGAAAGACCAAGTGAAAGCCTCTAGAATGGCCCCTACCTAGCAAAATACTAAATCAGAAGTAGTAACAGATTCCTGGAGGTAATTCATATATTAGTGCATTTCTTCAGGACTTGAAGGATTCAGGGCTATTGATTCTCACCACATCCCCTTTTGACGCTCCTCTTTGGCCTGTGCAGAAAACAGATGGGTCTTGGAGAAAGACAGTGGGTTATAATAAACTTAACCAGGTGCTGACTACAAATGCAGCTCCTGGAACCTGGTATTCAGTTATTGGTCTTGTAAATGCTTTTACTTAATTGCTGTTAGTAAGGGCCAGAAGAAACTGTTTGCTGTCAGCTGGCAGAGCCAGCAGTATACCATCACTGTACTACCTCAGAGATATATCAACTCTTCAACCCTATGTCATAATCTTATTGCAGGAAATTTGATCATTCTCCCCTCCCACAGGACATAACCCTGGTCCATTATATTGATGATATCAGGTTGATTTAACTTAGTGAGCAAGAAGTAGCAACTACTCTAGTCTAATTTATAAGGCATTTGTGGGTCAGAGGATGGGAGATAAATCCAAGAAAATACAAGGGCCTTCCATCTCAGTGAAATTTCTAGGTATTCATTGGTAGGGGGCATGTCAGTGTGAGGATAAGTGGCAACAACTCTCCTCTCCTGTTACCAAAAGCAGGTACAATGCCTAGTTGGCCTATTTGGATTTGGGAGATAACATATTCCTCATTTAGTTGTTCTACTCTAGCCCATGTACTTATTGACCAGAAATGTTTCTATCTCGAGTGGAAACGGGAACAAGAGGAGGATTAACAACTGGCCCAGCATGCTCTGCAAGATGCTCTGCCACTTCGCTCATGTGATCCAGCAGATCCAATGGTGTTGGAAGTGTCAGTGGCAAGTAGAGACTCTGTCTGAAGACTTTGGCAGGCCCTATAGGATAATCACAATGTAGGCCCAAAGGATTTTGGAGCAAAGCCTTGCTATCCTCTACAGATCATTTTTGGTCTGTTATTTTGCCTTAATAGAGACTGAATGCTTAATCATTGGCCACCAAGTTACCAGGAGATGAGATTTGCCTATCATGAGCTGGGTGTTGTCTGACAACCAAGCTATAACATTGGGCAGGCACAGAAGTGCTTCACCATAAAATGGAAGTGGTATTCAAGATAGGACTCAAGGAGGTCCTGAAGGAACAAGTAAGCTAAAGGAAGAAAAGGCCTATATGCCCATAGCCTCCACTCCTGCCACATTATCTTTTCTTTCCCAGCCCAAAACTATGGCCTCTTGTAGAGTTCATTACAAGCAGTTTACTGAAGAGTAGAAAATATGGACCTGATTTATAGATGGTTCTGCATTATATGCAGGTATCAACTGATAGTGGATAGCTACAGCACTGTAACCACTTTCTGGGATGTCCCTGAAGGACAATCCTCTCAGTGGGCAGAACTTTGAGCAGTGCAACTGGTTGTTCATTTTTCTTAGAAGGAGAACTGGCCAGAGGTACATTTGCATATGATTGAAGGGCTGTTGCTAATGGTTTGGCTAGTCAGGGAATTGGAAGGAACATGATTAATAGATAACAAAGAGGTCTGTGGATAGACCTTTATGATTGGGCAAAAAACATGAAGGTATCTGCATCCCTTGAGAATGTTCACCAGAAGGTGATTTCAGCAGAGGAAGATTTCAGTAATCAAATGGATATGATGACACATTTTATGGATACCAGTCAGCCTCTTTCCTCAGACCATCCTGCCACTGCACAATAGGTTCATTAAAAAATGATCATTGTGGTAGGGATGAAGGTTTTGCATAGGATCAGTAACATGGATTTCCACTCACCAAGGTTGACTTTTATTCAGCCATTGTTGAGTGCCCAATCTTCCAGCAGGGAGACACACACTAATTCCCCAATATAGCACCATTTGCCAAGTTGAATACCCTGTTCACTGTTGACAGGCTGATTACGCTGCATCACTTCCATCATGGAAGGTGTAGCAAAATCTTCTAACTGGTATAGGCACATACTCCAGATGTGGGTTTGCCTTCCCTGCACAGAATGCTTCTGGAAATATTGCCATCCTTAGTCTTACAGAATGCCTTATCCACCATTTTGGCATCCCACACAGCTTTGCTTCTGATCAAGGGTTCATAGCAAATGTAGTGTGGGAATGGGCATAAACTCATGGAATTATCTTGTCCTACAAATTCCTCATCATCCTGAAACAGCTGGATTGACAGAATGATTAAGCCTCATAATCATGATTAAGCCTCAATTATGGCACAAACTAGGTGATAATACTTTGTACGGCTGGGGCAATTATCTCCAAGAAGCCAGTGTATGTTCTAAATAAACATCCAATATAAGGGGCTGTCTCACCCATACTGGGACTCATGGGTCCAGGAATCAAGGGATGAAAATGGAAGTGGCCTCACTCATTATTACCCCTAGTAATCCAGTAGAAAACTTTTGCTTTCTGCTCTGCTGGTCTACAAGTTTTGTTTTGTTTTGTTTTGTTTTTTAATTCAGTTTTATTGAAATATATTCACAAACCATACAGTCATCCATGGTATACAATCAATGGTTCACAGTATGATCATATAGTTATGTATTCATCACCACAATCTATTTCTGAACATTTTCCTTACATCAGAAAGAATCAGAATAAGAATAAAAAATAAAAGTGAAAAGAGAATACCCAAACCATCCCCCATCCCACCCTATTTGTCATTTAGTTTTTACTCCCATTTTTCTACTGATTTTTTTTCAATATTTTAACTTTGTTTATCAAAAAATTAAAAACAAACAGGCAAACAACAACCAAAAAAACCTCACAACATTTCAAACAAAGCAATGGATTAAGGAAAACAAATAACCTAAAATAACTACTTTGCTTCCAATATGTTCCTACCATACCCCAAGAAAATTAATAAACCATGTCCAAACAGAGGAGTAAGAAAAACAAATAATCTAAAATAACTACATTGCTTCCAACATGTTCCTACCATACCCCAAGAAAATTAACAACCCCTAAGAAAACAAAGGAATAAGAGAAAAAAGAAACCTAAAATAACTCTATTGCTTCCAACATGATCTTACTATATCCAAGAAAGTTTACAAACCATACTCATTCCTGAGCATTCCCATAACATTGAGATTACCCTCCATAGTTTATCTGTTCTTATTAGATTATCATTCCCCCTCCACTAATTGGTATCTCTAGGTCCCCTACATTCTACAGTATAAAACATTGTACATTTTTCACAGAATTCACATTAGTGGTAACATACAATATCTCTCTTTTTGTGCCTGGCTTATTTTGCTCAGCATTATGTCTTTTTTTTTTTTTTTTTAATCTTCATTTTATTGAGATATATTCATATACCACGCAGTCAAACAAATCAAATCGTACTCTCGATTGTTCACAGTACCATTACATAGTTGTACATTCATCACCCAAATCAATCCCTGACACCTTCATTAGCACACACACAAGAATACCAAGAATAATAATTACAGTGAAAAAGAGCAATTGAAGTAAAAAAGAACACTGGGTACCTTTGTCTGTTTGTTTCCTTCCCCTATTTTTCTACTCATCCATCCATAAACTAGACAAAGTGGAGTGTGGTCCTTACGGCTTTCCCAATCCCATTGTCACCCCTCATAAGCTACATTTTTATACAACTGTCTTCGAGATTCATGGGTTCTGGGTTGTAGTTTGATAGTTTCAGGTATCCACCACCAGCTACCCCAATTCTTTAGAACTTAAAAGGGTTGTCTAAAGTGTGCGTAAGAGTGCCCACCAGAGTGACCTCTCGGCTCCTTTTGGATTCTCTCTGCCACTGAAGCTTATTTCATTTCCTTTCACATCCCCCTTTTGGTCAAGAAGATGTTCTCCGTCCCACGATGCCAGGTCTACATTCCTCCCCGGGAGTCATATTCCACGTTGCCAGGGAGATTCACTCCCCTGGGTGTCTGATCCCACGTAGGGGGGAGGGCAGTGATTTCACCTTTCAAGTTGGCTTAGCCAGAGAGAGAGGGCCACATCTGAGCAACAAAGAGGCATTCGGGAGGAGGCTCTTAGGCACAACCATAGGGAGGCCTAGCCTCTCCTTTGCAGCAACCGTCTTCCCAAGGGTAAACCTGTGGTAGAGGGCTCAACCCATCAAACCACCAGTCCCCTATGTCTGTGGTCATGTTAGCAACCACGGAGGTGGGGTAGGCGAATACCCCTGCATTCTCCACAGGCTCCTCAAGGGGGCACTACATCTTTTTTTTTTCCTTGTTTTTTTCCTTGTTTTTTTTTTAACTTTCCTTTCTTTTTTAAATCAACTGTATGAAAAAAGAGTTAAAAAGAAAACAAACATACAATAAAAGAACATTTCAAAGAGACCATAACAAGGGAGTAAGGAAAAGACAACTAACCTAAGATAACTGCTTAACTTCCAACATGTTCCTACTTTACCCCAAGAAAGTTACCTAATATAGCAACATTTCCGTGAACTTGCTCCTACTATATCCATCAGAAATTAACAGACCATAGTCATTCCTGGGCATCCCCAGAAGGTTAAATAGCTTATCTGTTCTTCTTGGATTATTGTTCCCCCTTCCTTAATTGCTCTCTATTGCTAGTTGCCCTACATTCTACATTATAAACCATTTGTTTTACATTTTTCAAAGTTCACATTAGTGGTAGCATATAATATTTGTATTTTTGTGCCTGGCTTATTTCACTTAGCATTATGTCTTCAAGGTTCATCCATGTTGTCATATGTTTCACGAGACCGTTCCTTCTTACTGCTGCGTAGTATTCCATCGTGTATATATACCACATTTTATTTATCCACTCATCTGTTGAAGAACATTTGGGTTGTTTCCATCTTTTGGCAATTGTGAATAATGCTGCTATGAACATTGGCATGCAGATATCTGTTCGTGTCACTGCTTTCCAACCTTCCGGGTATATACCGAGAAGTGCAATCGCCGGATCGAATGGTAACTCTATATCTAGTTTTCTAAGGAACTGCCAGACTGACTTCCAGAGTGGCTGAACCATTATACAGTCCCACCAACAGTGAATAAGAGTTCCAATTTCTCCACATCCCCTCCAGCATTTGTAGTTTCCTGTTTGTTTAATGGCAGCCATTCTAACCGGTGTTAGATGGTATCTCATTGTGGTCTTAATTTGCATCTCTCTAATAGCTAGTGAAGCTGAACATTTTTTCATGTGTTTCTTGGCCATTTGTATTTCCTCTTCAGAGAACTGTCTTTTCATATCTTTTGCCCATTTTATAATTGGGCCAACTGTACTATTGTCATTGTGTTGTAGGATTTCTTTATATATGCAAGATATCAGTCTTTTGTCAGATACATGGTTTCCAAAAATTTTTTCCCATTGAGTTGGCTGCCTCTTTACGTTTTTGAGAAATTCCTTTGAGGTGCAGAAACTTCTAAGCTTGAGGAGTTCCCATTTATCTATTTTCTCTTTTGTTGTTTGTGCTTTGGGTGTAAAGTCTAGGAAGTGGCCGCCTAATACAAGGTCTGGAAGATGTTTTCCTACATTATCTTCTAGGAGTTTTATGGTACTTTCTTTTATATTGAGATCTTTGGTCCATTTTGAGTTAATTTTTGTGTAGGGGGTGAGGTAGGGGTCCTCTTTCTTTCTTTTGGATATGGATATCCAACTCTCCCAGACCCATTTGTTGAAAAGACCATTATGACTCAGTTCAGTGACTTTGGGGGCCTTATCAAAGATCAGTTGCCCATAGATCTGAGGGTCTATCTCTGAATTCTCAATTCAATTCCATTGATCTTTATGTCTATCTTTGTGCCAGTACCATGCTGTTTTGGCAACTGTGGCTTTATAATAAGCTTCAAAGTCAGGGAGTGTAAGTCCTCCCACTTCGTTTTTCTTTTTTAGAGTGTCTTTAGCAATTCGAGGCATCTTCCCTTTCCAAATAAATTTGATAACTAGCTTTTCCAAGTCTGAAAAGTAGGTTGTTGGAATTTTGATTGGGATTGCATTGAATCTGTAGATGAGTTTGGGTAGAATTGACATCTTAATGACATTTAGTCTTCCTATCCATGAACATGGAATATTTTTCCATCTTTTAAGGTCCCCTTCTATTTCTTTTATTAGAGTTATGTAGTTTTCTTTGTATAGGTCTTTTACATCTTTAGTTAAGTTTATTCCTAGGTACTTGAGTTTTTTAGTTGCTATTGAAAATGGTATCTTTTCCTTGAGTGTCTCTTCAGTTTGTTCATTTCTAGCATATAGAAACATTACTGACTTATGTGCATTAACCTTGTATCCCGCTACTTTGCTAAATTTATTAGCTCTAGTAGCTGTATCATCGATTTCTCAGGGTTTTCTAGATAGAAGATCGTATCATCTGCAAACAATGACAGTTTTACTTCTTCTTTTCCAATTCGGATGCCTTTTATTTCTTTGTCTTGCCGGATTGCCCTGGCTAGCACTTCCAGCACAATGTTGAATAACAGTGGTGACAGCGGGCATCCTTGTCTTGTTCCTGATCTTAGAGGGAAGGCTTTCAGTCTCTCACCATTGAGTACTATGCTGGCTGTGGGTTTTTCATATATGCTCTTTATCATGTTGAGGAAGTTTCCTTCAATTCCTACCTTTTGAAGTGTTTTTATCAAAAAGGGATGTTGGATTTTGTCAAATGCTTTTTCAGCATCTATTGAGATGATCAATTGATTTTTCCCTTTTGACTTGTTAATGTGTTGTAATACATTGATTGATTTTCTTATGTTGAACCATCCTTGCATGCCTGGAATAAACCCCACTTGGTCATGGTGTATGATTTTTTTAATGTGTCTTTGGATTCGATTTGCAAGTATTTTGTTGAGGATTTTTGCATCTATATTCATGAGGGAGATTGGCCGGTAGTTTTCCTTTTTTGTCGCATCTTTGCCTGGTTTTGGTATTAGATTGATGTTAGCTTCATAAAATGAGTTAGGTAGTATTCCATTTTCTTCAATGTTTTGAAAGAGTTTGAGTAAGATTGGTGTCAGTTCTTTCTGGAAAGTTTGGTAGAATTCCCCTGTGAAGCCATCTGGCCCTGGGCATTTATTTGTGGGAAGATTTTTGATGACTGATTGGATCTCTTTTGTTGTGATGGGTTGGTTGAGGTCTTCTATTTCTTCTCTGGTCGGTCTAGGTTGTTCATATGTTTCCAGGAAATTGTCCATTTCCTCTACATTATCCAGTTTGTTGCCATACAGTTGTTCATAGTATCCTTTTATAATTTTTTTAATTTCTTCAGGATCTGCAGTTATGTCACCTTTTTCATTCATTATTTTGTTTATATGGGTCTTCTCTCTTTTTGATTTTGTCAGTCTAGCTAGGGGCTTGTCAATCTTGTTGATCTTCTCAAAGAACCAACTTTTGGTGATATTTATCCTCTCTATTGTTTTTTTGTTCTCTATGTCATTTATTTCTGCTTTAATCCTTGTTATTTCTTTTCTTATACTTGGTTTAGGATTGGTTTGCTGTTCATCTTCTAGCTTCTTCAGTTGATCCATTAGTTCTTTGATTTTGGCTCTTTCTTCCTTTTTAATAAATGTGTTTAGTGCTATAAATTTCCCCCTTAGCACTGCTTTTGCTGCATCCCATAGGTTTTGGTATGTTGTGTTCTCATTTTCATTTGTCTCTATATATTTAGCAATTTCTCTTGCTATTTCTTCTTTAACCCACTGATTGTTTAGGAGTGTGTTGTTTAACCTCCAGGTATTTGTGAATTTTCTAAGTCTCTGATGGTTATTGACTTCTAATTGTATTCCATTGTGGTCAGAGAATGTGCTTTGAATAATTTCAATCTTTTTAAATTTATTGGGGCTTGTTTTATGTCCCAGCATATGATCTTTTCTGGAGAAAGTTCCATGAGCACTAGAAAAGTATGTGTATCCTGGTGATTTGGGATGTAATGTCCTGTATATGTCTGTTAAATCTAATTCATTTATCAGATTGTTTATGTTTTCAATTTCCTTATTGGTCTTCTGTCTGGTTGATCTATCTATAGGAGAGAGTGATGTGTTGAAGTCTCCCACAATTATTGTGGAAACATCAATTGCTTCCTTTAGTTTTGCCAATGTTTCTCTCATGTATTTTGTGGCATCTTGATTGGGTGCATAGACATTTACGATTGTTATTTCTTCTTGCTGAATTGCCCTTTTATTAGTAGGTAGTGGCCTTCTTTGTCTCTCAAAACATCCCTGCATTTGAAGTCTATTTTATCTGAGATTAATATTGCTACACCTGCTTTCTTTTGGCTGTAGCTTGCATGAAATATTTTTTTCCATCCTGTCACTTTCAGTTTCTTTGTGTCCCTGTGTTTAAGATGAGTCTCTTGTATGCAACATATTGATGGTTCATTTTTTTTTGATCCATTCTGCGAATCTATATCTTTTAATTGGGGAGTTTAATCCATTTACATTCAACGTTATAACCGTGAAGGCATTTCTTGAATCAGCCATCTTATCCTTTGGTTTATGTTTGTCATATTTTTCCCCTCTGTCTATTAATATCCTTTATTGTACCCATACTGAATCTCTTTAGTACTGAACCTTTCTCCAAGTCTCTCTGTCCTTTCTTTGTTTCTCTGTCTGTAGGGCTCCCTTGAGTATCTCCAGTAGGGCAGGTCTCTTGTTAGCAAATTCTCTCAGCATTTGTTTTTCTGTGAAAAATTTAAGCTCTCCCTCAAATTTGAAAGAGAGCTTTGCTGGATAAAGTATTCTTGGCTGGAAATTTTTCTCACTCAGAATTTTAAATATATCATGCCACTGCCTTCTTGCCTCCATGGTGGCTGCTGAGTAGTCACTACTTAGTCTTATGCTGTTTCCTTTGTATGTGGTGAATTGCTTTTCTCTTGCTGCTTTCAGAACTTTGCTCCTTCTCTTCTGTGTTTGATAGTGTGATCAGCATATGTCTTGGAGTGGGTTTATTTGGATTTATTCTATTTGGAGTTCACTGAGCATTTATGATTTGTGTATTTATGTTGTTTAGAAGATTTGGGAAGTTTTCCCCAACAATTTCTTTGAATACCCTTCCTAGACCTTTACCCTTTTCTACCCCTTCTGGGACACCAATGAGTCTTATATTTGGACGTTTCATATTATCTATCATATCCCTGAGGTCCATTTCAATTTTTTCAATTTTTTTCCCTATTCTTTCTTTTATGCTTTCATTTTCCATTCTGTCATCTTTGAGGTCACTGATTCATTGTTCAACTTCCTCTAGTCTTGTACTATGAGTGTCCAGGATCTTTTTAATTTGGTCAACAGTTTCTTTAATTTCCATAAGATCATCCATTTTTTTATTTAGTCTTGCAATGTCTTCTTTATGCTCTTCTAGGTTCTTCTTGATTTCCTTTATCTGCCGTACTATGGTCCCATTGTTCATCTTTAGTTCTTTGAGTAGCTGCTCTAGGTGCTGTGTCTCTTCTGGTCTTTTGATTTGGGTGCTTGGGCTTGGGTTATCCATATCGTCTGTTTTTTTCATATGCTTTATAATTTTCTGTTGTTTTTGGCCTCGTGGCATTTGCTGAACTTGATAGGGTTCTTTTAGGATTTGTAGACCAATTGAAGTCCTTATCTCTAATTTCTCAGATCTACAGCTTCGTGGAATACACTTTCTCTAACTAACCAGCAGGTGGCGTCCACGAGCCACGTGTTCTCCACAAGCCAGTTCTCCCCTGCTTAGCCTTTTTGGTAAGTGGGGGAGTGAGTCTTGTGGGGTCCAATTGGTGTACCAAGCTTTCATGTGTAGTTGGTGTTGCCTGCCCTGTATATGGGGCGTGTTTCTGGGCTGTCAGGGAGGGGGGGGTGGCTCTATCAATCAAATCTCCCTGGTGATCCTAGAGTTTTAAAGCTGCTGTAATAGTCTAATCCTTCAGTTCAGTCCTGCGACAGTTTGTCTCTGCCACTGACCCACAAGTCCTTGGTATTGGCGTATGGCTCCTGAGACTTGCAAGTGGGCCCCTCTTCCAAGCCGTGCACCCCGGGTCCTCTGTTGAGGGATGACTGTGCTATGTCACAGGTGAGTGCCGTCCCCCCAGGGCAGTTCTGGGCTGCTGGGCTGTGTAGGGAGGCTCCCAGTCTGCTGAAATGATGGCTGAATGGGGCTTTGTTAATTCACACTGCTCTACCTTCCCAACTCTGGGACAATCAGCTGAGGTTACAGGGAAGGCTAATGTCCACGCCCAGTTTTGTGGTGTGTGCCTGTTATTTGAAGCACTTCCGTCACACTGGGTTGTCTGGGGCAGTTCTGGGCCATGGGGCTGGCGATGGGCAGGAGTGTTTCCTGTCCACCAGGATGATGGCTGTGAGCGGACACCCCCCTTTTCTTGGGAAGTTGTGGTGTTTAGTGAATTTTCTCAGCCACTGGATTATTGCGTTTTGTCTTAGAGCTCTCCTAGTTCTTCTCTTGACTTGACCTGCCCAAATAGCAAGTCTTTGAAGCTTTCTGTATTGGGCTTCTTACAGTAATTGTTTTAGAAAAAGAAAAAAGGATTAAAAAAAAAAAAACAAAAAAACGGGCCCTCCTCAGAGATCTAATGGGTTATTGAAATGCTAAGAGACAAAGCAACCAGGGCCATTAAGGAAAGGTCCACAGGGCAGAGAGATCAGCTTTTCTTTGGGATTTGCATATGCGCCTCAGGGCCCCTCCCCTTTCTATGTTCACCAGAACTCCAAAAATCCTCCGCTTTTATTTTGGAGTTTTTCATGTTGTTTTTTTTCTATGCCTGTCTCCTCTCTGCTGGGCTGGCTGCTCTCAGATTCTCTGGTGTCTGGTCTCAGTCTATCTATGTTTGGAGTTTGGATCAGTAGAATGAGTTTCTGATAAGGGCTGCCACTGCAGTTCTCCCTTCTCCTTCCAGGAGCTCACAGCCCCTCCTCCCCTGGGACTGAGCCTGGCAGGGAGGGGCGCGGGTCCCCTGGCCGCAAAAACTTACAGATTTCGCTGATCTCAGGAGTTCCACGTTTTCATGAGTGTTGTATGAAGTATGCCCAAAGTCAGATTGCTCTGTGGTGTCCAATCCACCCAGTTCCTGGCTTTCTACCTACTTTCCTGGAGGAGTAACTATAACATACAGCTCACCAGACTGCCATCTTGCCCCGCCCTTCGGTTGGACTGGTCTACAAGTTTTAGTTCCAAAAGGAGGAGGGCTTCCACCAGGAAACGCAATGATTCCATTGAACTGGAAGTTAAGATTGCCACATACCCACTTTGGGCTTCTTATGCCTCTGAATCACCAAGCAAAAAAGGGGATTGCTGTACTGGATGGGGTGATTGATCCTGACTCTCAAGGAGAAATAGTGCTGCAACTACACAATTGAGGTAAAGAAGGATTTGCCTGGAATTCAGTTGATCCCGTAGGGCATCTCTTAGTACCACCATGCCCTGTGATTACATCAATGAAAAGCTGCAACAACCCAATCTAGGCAGGGCTAACATTGGCCCAGAAAGTTCAGGAATGAAGATTTGGTTCACCCTACCAGGCATAGAACAACAACCTATTGAGGTGCTTGCTGAGGGTAAAAGGGACATGGAATATGCAGTGAAAGAAGGTAGTGATAAATATGAACAAAACCATGTGACCAGTTACAGAAATGTGAGTTGTAATGTTATGAATATTTCTTCCTTGTTTTGTTATGAGTATATTTGTATATGTATATAAAGCAAATATCTTTGTTTTCTTCTCCATCTTATCACCTAATCTGTCACAAGTAGTACTGTTCATTTCATAGTGTTTGAGTTGTAGGATATCAAGTTTAAGAGTGTATATTACCCAAGGATGTGCACCCTACTCTGAAGAGATATAGTGCATTCCCTGTTGTACATAGGACAGTTGAGTATTGTTAGGCAAAAATATGTATGTGGTTTTCTATTTAGAGATAAAGTATGGTTTAAGGTGATACACATAGTTGACAAGGGGTGGACTTTGGTTGTTAGGTTTCATATGTCAACTTGGCCAGGTATTGGTCCCCAGTGGTCTGGTCAAACAAGCACAAGCCTGTTACTGTGAGGACATTTCTTGGACTTAAATCAAGTTGATTGCATTTAGGTTGATTATATTTCCAACAAACTAAGGAGGGTCTCTTCAGCAAAGAGAGATATTTTCATACAATATCTCTTTGAAGTTGAAGGCTGTAAAAAGAAAAGTGATGTCTTCAGCAATCAGAAGGGAGAATTTTCATCTCTACTTCAGCCAGCCAACTTCTCCTGGGGTATTCAATGAAAACTGTCATTGTAGTTATCAGCTTGCAGCCTGCCTTATGGAATTTGGACATGTGCATACCCACAATTGTGTGAGACACTTACAAAATCTCCTAATATTTGCAGATACCTCCTATTGTTTCTGCTTCCCTAGAGAATGCTGGGTAATACACTCTTTAACTCACTGGTTAAGAGTATGTTTTTTAATTTCCACATATTTGTGGATTTTACATTTCTCCATCTGTTATTGGGAGTTCAGCTGTGAAAAGGGTCAGGTCTCATCCCATAACAAAGCCATTTCAGTTGGAAAAGAGTTAATATTGAAATCTTCAATGCATGGAAAAAGATGAAAATAAAATTAAGTACTTCAAAACTTTAGACATTCTATATACAGATAGATAAACTTTGAAACTTAGAATAAATAACAAAATATTAAAAATGTATTCCCTTCTTGCCTCCTGCTTTCTCTCTTGCACACAAACACCTTTTATAAGTTAAACTAAATGATTACATGAAAGCTAATGAATATATTTTAAAGTAACATCTCATATTTCAAAGCAACTCTTATTGTACAACATGAATTAAAAGAAATTCATGAATGATCCATTTGTGTCCCTCTTTTTGGTGCTATTGACAAATGCATCATTTGAACATTTTGTTTCTGTGGGAGTATTTGATTTGGATTAAAATATTTGCTTTAGAAAATTTACCAAAACTAGAATTAATGAGGGGTTTTTGAATTCTATTTTTAGAGGGGTGATGGTTCCAAGTCACACATGCTCATGGTAATGGATGCTACTTCCACAGACCCTGGTTGAAGAGGTCCCAGGGACATTTGAAGAACAACTTTTGTTTCAGAAGACAATGTTTCCAGTTGCTTAGGCTTAAACATTTGTTGATACTAGGTCTTGTGTTACAGTTTCTCCTTGAAAGTTAAAAACTGTAGACAGCATTTGGAACTGTGGTGAAAATTCTGTTCTCAGTGCCCTCTACAGTGACAAATGTATGGTGAGTTCATTTTTTAAAGTTTTAGAGAAAAAGGGCAAAGCAAAATTTTTAGAATTTCATGGCATATTCTAAAATGTGTTTCCACATCAGCAAAGGCTGATGATTTATAATTGCTATCCTGACAAATGTAAGGTTTTTCACCAAGTTTGTGACTGTCTTTTATGTGTTTTAAGAGAACCTGGTCTGTTTCAAATGACAATACACAGATTTGACAGAGAGTGGAGTGTTCCTGAGGGTGTGCACACTTTCAATATGGCACTGTAGCTGGAAAGGAGAGGGGAATTGCCAGTGGCCATGTTGGCAGGTGCTGTGACTTTCCCAGCTGTCACCCCTTTGCTTCATGTGATTCATAAAATTAATATTTTTAGAACTTTAAAGCAGCTTAGGTATTTAAGGTTTGTGTCAGTCTTCTGTTCTGGCTGCCCATTTTCTTTATGTTGTTCATAGTAAAAGTCATGAAGTAACACAATCATGCTTCCTTTCTTGGGATCAGCAGTTTCTTGACCTACTATATTTGAAAAATCTATTTTGCCAGTCCTCCATTTTCCCTGACTGGATTTACAGACTTGAAATTGTCCTTTGCAAAACATTGTAAAAAGTGCTCCATTCTGAACATAGTTTAACAAGGTATGACAATCTTTGGAGGGTATATTTTGCTGATTGTTTTTGTATGAGATATACCCAAGGGGACAAAGGTAAAGAATATCCATCACTGAGTTTAGGCCTTTTGGGATTAATGATACTTACTTCAGAATTGGAAAGTAACTTTGATATACAAGGATTTTCATCTATACATCCTACAGAAAGTGCTGCTCTTCCTGGTTGCTGCAGTGAACTCACAGGAGAAAATAGCTCTGAAGTTATTAGGCATGATTTCTGGTGAATTAATTTTATACTCAGGTTCAGACAAAGTCTCAATAATAATGGGACTACCTGTTGCTCTTAATTCAGATTGAGAAACTGGCAAAATGGACACTCCTGACATAAGGGTCACAGGACTTATAGCCTGCAATGCATGACAAGTACCTTGTCAGAGGTGACCATACTATTTTTTCCTTCAATTGGACCAGGGGTGAGTCTTGAAAATGTTTGAAACAACTGGTTTTGAATTTGAAGTCAGTCCAAAAATATCAGCCCAGCATCTTCATTTACATGTTCCACCCCAACAAAGATCATCTCAGGGTCTTCACCATCCACTTGTTTGGTTTCTTTCACACTTTTCTGAGGTTCTGGCTCTTGTACACACATACCAGTGCTTCCTTTACATAAAATGCAACCTCAAGTGTGCACTGATACTTCTAAATAAATTGAGATATTTCAGGCAGAAGTTCACATCTGGTCCACATCCATGGTGATCCTGGAGCTCTCAGTGGCACACCAGCATTATGGCACTACCCAGGCAAATACCCTATTGTCTAATTTTTATGGTATTACTATAACTACCCTGGATCTCTTTTAGCTAGTACTTGCATGTTATATTTTTTTATCCCTTCACTTTCAACTTACTTTTATCTTTATATTTAAGTTGAGTCTCTTGCAGACAGCATATACTTGAGTGAATTTTTTATGGCCAACTGATTTTGTTTTTTTCTTTTTGCAATTCTTATTGTGAAATATAATACATATACTATAAAATGATAACTTTCAAAGTAAACTTAAACAGGAATTTAAAGAGCAAATTTCAAAGAATTGTATGGGCTACTGTTCTACAATTTCAGTTATTTCCCTCTAGCTGTTCTAATACACTAGAGACTAAAAAATATATTTATAAGATCCAGTATTCATGGTCATTTGTTAAATCCTGTCTTGTCTGTTGCTACCTCACCCTCTCATTGGACCACTATTTCAATCTTCAGGGATATGTAGGCACTGGCCACCCTAATTTTTTCATATTGTAAAAGGATGTCAATAGTATGGGGAAGGGGGTGCATCAGGTTGATGTTTTTGAAGAGGCTGTTACCTCTGTGTGTGGGGACATATTTGGCATAGGAATACTCTGGAGGATTTAAATTTCTGGGAAATAAATGTAGTGAGTGAAATTTTAGAGACTTATATAGGGACCTCTGTATTCTTTAAAATTTTGGGGACTAATGTTGGTTTGGGTTTGGCATACTGTGTCCATTTGAAATATTTAGCTGATGCTTGCACCATAGTAATCTCCAGAAACAAACTCTTGACTCTATTTTAAATATTTTAGCCATCAAACCCTTATTCTGTAAACTTTCTTTTCCCCCATTTGGGCAAGAAGGCATTCTTAATCTCTTGATGTCTGGGTCAGTCTCCTTCCTAGGAGTCTTATCCCACATTGCCAAGAAGATTCACTCCCCTGGGAGTCAGGTCCCATGTAGCAGGGTGGGTAATGAATTTCTTTGCAGAGTTGGGCTCAGAGAGAAAGGCCAGACATAATCAACAAAAGAGACTTACTGGAAGTGACTGTTAGAAATAATTATAGGTAGAATTAGCTTTCACTTTACAGCCATAAGTTTCACAACATCAGGCCTCAAGATCAAAGGTTTGACTTGTTAAATAGGGGGTTACTATTTTCACACACAACATATTCTGTCCAAGATAAGCAATGTCACATTATTTTCACTTTGCTGTTCAATCATCACTCTCACTTTTAAAAAATTATCACAACCCAAAACATCCCAAAGCTCTTATTATGTCCTAATTATTTATTCCTAGGATTATTGTGGTTCTAGAAAGGTATTCCTATTAAATATAGTACTTTGCATGCCATGGCTAGTTTTCCCCATATACCACTATGTTGTTAACTCTGTACCAGTGTCATACCTTATAAGCACATCATGCAATCACTTATTTATATTTCTAGTGCTTATCTGTGGGATACATGGCATTAAACAACTCCTTTCAATCATGTTCACCTTCAATACAGCACTGATACTTTTAATCCCATTCATGAGATTTTGTCACCCCTGTCCTTTCCCATTCCTTTAAGTTCAACCTCATTAACAGGTCTGTATATATTAGGTAATCATTCCCCTTCTCTAGCTTCTGTTTATATCTGGGTCCTCTATATTCCACATTTTAAGATACGGATTTTACATTTTACAAAAAGTTCATGTTAGTGGTCATATGCAATGTCTTTCTTTTTGTCAGCATTATGTTGCCAGGCTTCATCCATTTTGTCACATATTTCAGGACTTCATCCCTTATTACTTCTGCATAATATTTCATCATATGTATACACCTTTTATTTATCCACTCACCTGTTGAAGCAACTTGGATTGTTTCCATCTTTGTCAATTGTGAAAAGACCACTAAAACATCAGTGTGAAAATGTTTGTTTGTGTTACTTGTTTCAGATCTTCTAGGTATATACAGAGTACTGCAATTGAAGGATCATAGGGTAAGAACATTTAGTTTTCTGAGGAGCTACCAAACTGTCTTCCACAACATCTGTGAAATTATACATTCCCACCAGAAGTGGATAAAAATTCCAACTTCTCCACATCCTTTCCATCATTAGTAGTTCCATGTTTGTTTAATGGCAGCCATTCTTATTCACGTGAGATGATACCTCATTGTGGTTTTGATTTGCATTTCTCTAATTGCTATTAAGATGATTATTTTTTCATGTGAATTTTAGCCATTTGTGTTTTCTGTTTGGAAAAATGTACTTTCATATCACTGTTCCTTTCATAATTGGGATGCTTGTACATTTGTTGTTGAGTTGTAGGATTTCTTTATGCATGCTGGATATCAGTCTCTTACCAGATATATGATTACCAAAACTTTTCTCCCACTGAGTTGTCTGCCTCATTGTCTTTTTGACAAAATCCTTTGAGCACATGTTTTTGATTTTGAGATGTTCCTATTTATCTATTTTTTTCCCTTTTGTTTCTTGTGCTTTGGGTTTAAGGTCTAATTACCTACTTATAATAATTGCATTGAGGATGTTTCCCTATATTATCTTCTAGGGGTTTTATTGTACTGACTCTTATATTTAGATCTTTGATCCAACTTGAATTAATTGTTGTATAGGGTGTGAGGTAGGGTTTATCTTTCATTCTTTTGGATATGTATATCCAGTTCTCCCAGTCTCATTTGGGGAAGAGGCTGCTCTGTCCCAGTTCAATGGATTTGGAAGCCTTGTCAAAAATCAGTTGACCAAAAACCTGGATGTCTATTTCTTATTTCAATATTTTATTCCATTATCAATATGTCTATCATTGTGCCAGATCCATGCTCTTTTGACTACTGTAGCTTTCAAGTCAGGAAATATAAGTCCTCCCACTTCATTCTTCTATTTTAGGATTTTTTTTTTTTTTTTTTTTGCAATTCAAGTTCCCTCTCTCTTCCATCTAAATTTGATAACTAGTTTTCCAAGTCTGCAAAGAAGGTTGTTTGAATTTTTATTGGATTGCATTGAATCAGAAAATCAATTTCAGTAGAATTGACATCTTAATGATGTTTAGACTTTCTATCCGTGAACATGGAATATCTTCCCACCAATATAGGCCCTCTTTGATCACTTTTAATGAAGTTTTGTAATTTTCTGTGTAGAGGTTCTTTATATACTTGGTTAAGTTTCTTCCTAGGTACTTGATTCTGCTGTGAATGGAATTTTTTTGTTGATTGTCTATTCAGTTAGATCATTATTAATATAAAGGAACATTACTGATTTTTGCACATTAATCTTGTATCCCTCACATTCTGCTGAATTTATTAGCTCAAGCATCTATGTTGTCAATTTCTCAGATATTCTCCAAATATACATTCATATCATCTAAAATTAAGGAAAGTTTTACTTCCTCCTCTCCAACTGGGATGCTTTTATTTCTTTTACTTGCTGGATTGTTCTGGCTGGAACTTCTAGCACAATGTTGAATGGTAGTGGTGAAATTGTGAATCCTTATCTCATTCCCAATATTAAGGGAAGGATTTCATTCTCTCATCATTGAGGACCATGTTGCCTTCGGGTTTTTCACAATGCCCTTTATCATGTTGAAGAAGTTTCCTTCAATTCTGACATTTTGAATAGCTTTTTTTTAATCAAAAGGGGATGCTGAATTTTGCCAAATGCTTTTGCAGCATCTATCAACTTATCATTTGTTTTCTCCCTTTCAGTTTGTTTATGGGCTGTATTTCTTTGACTGATGTCTTATGTTGAACCACCTTTCTGCACCTGGAATGAGCCCCAGTTGGCTGTGGTGTATAATTTCTTTAATGTGTCTTTGGATTTAACTTGCAATATTTTGTTCAGAATTTTTACACCTATATTCATTAGGGAGCTTGGCCAGTAGTTTTCTTTTCTTGTAGTATCTTTATCTGGTTTTGGTCATAGAGTGATGTTGGCTTCATAAAATTAATTAGGTACCAATCTTTCTTCAATATTTTGAAAGAATTTGAGCATGAATGGTGTCAATTCTTTTTTGTGTGTTTTGTAAAATTCCCCTGTAAATACATCTGACCCTCGGTTTATATTCATAAGAAGATACTTGATGACTGATTGGTTCTCTTGTGATTTATTTATTGAGGTCTCCTATTTCTTCTCAGGTCACTCTAGGTTGTTTCTAGGAAATTGTCCATTTCTTCTAAGTTGTCTAGATTGTAGGCATACAGTTGTTCATAGTATCCCCTTATGATCTTTAAAAATTTCTTTGAGATCCACAATAATGACCGCTCTCTCATATCTGATTTTGTTTATTTGCATCTTCTTTCTTTTATCTTTGACAGTGTAGTAAGGGTTTGCCAATCTTATTGATCTCAAAGGACCAACTTTTGGTTTTATTTATTCCCTCTATTGTTTTCTGTTCTTCAGATCATTTATTTTTGCTTATATCTTTGTTATTTCTTTTGTTCCACTTGTCTTAGTGTTAAATTGCTCTTCATTCCCTAGTTTATTCTTTTGTTTAGTTAGGCCTTTGGTTTTAGCTCCAACTTCCTTTTTTATGTATGCATTTGGAGTTATAAATATCCCACTCAGGATCTCCTTCACTGCATCCCATAGGTTTCATATGTTGTGTTCTCCTTTGCATTTTTCCAGTTATTTATTGATTTCTCTTGCAATTTCTTGTTTTACACACTGATTAAGAGTGTGTTGTTTAACCCCCTATATATATATATATATATATATTTTTTTTTTTACTTGCAATTTTATTGAGGTACAATCATGTGCCATAATATCCAAATTGTACAATCAATTGCTCACAGTATCGTCATATAGTTGGGTATTCATCACCAGCATCAATTTTTGAACATTTTCATTACTCCAAAAAAAAAAGCAAAAATTAAAATTAAAATAAGAATAAAAATAAAACTAAAAAGAACATCCAAAACAACCCATGGCCCCCACACTCCCCTATTATTCATTTCCTTTGGTTCCCATTTTTCTACTCATCTGTCCATACAGTGTATAAAGGGAGTATAAGCCACAAGGATTTCTACAATCACACAATCACACTATATAGGCTATAAAGTTATACAATTTTCTTCAAGAAACAAGGCTACTGGGTTGTATTTCAACAGTTTCAGGTATTTCCCTCTAGCTATTCTAATACATTGAAAGCTGTAAAGGCATATCTCTATAATGTGTAAGAATAATCCCCAGTATGATCTCTTGACACCGGTTATATCTTTCAGCCCTGGAAACTTTACTTTGTTTCATTTATCTTCCCCTTTTGGTTCAAGAAGTCTTTTTCAATCCCATGATCCCTCATATTTGAAGGACAGTTTTGCCAGATAAAAGATTCTTGCTTGATAGTTTTTCTCTTTCATTATCTTAAATATATTAGCCCACTTCCTTCTTGTCTCCATGGTTACTATTGAGAAATCTACACATAGTCTTATCAAGCTTCCTTTGTATGTGATGTATCACTTTTCTTTCAGTGTTTTCAGGATTCTCTCTTTATCTTTGGCATTTCATAATCTGATTATTAAGTGTTTTGACCTAGGCCTATTCAGATCCATTCTGTTTGGGGTACAATGTGCTTCTTGGATCCATAATATTGTGTCTTTCATAAGAGATGGGAAATTTTCATTATTTCCTCTATTATTGCTTCTGCCCCATTTCCCTTCTCTTCTTCTTCTGGGACACCCATGTCATTCAATTCCCAGAGATGTTGCTCATATTTCTCCATTCTTTACTCTATCTCTTCTTTGGTGTGTAGGCTTTCAGGTCTCTGGTTCTCCAGTTCCTGAATGTTTTCTTCTGCCTCTTGAGATCTGCTTTTGTATGTCTCCATTTATCTTTCATCTCTTGTGTTGTGCCTCTCATTTCCATAGATTCTGCAGCTGTTTTTTGAACTTTGTCTCATTCTTGCACCACCCTGTCAGCAACAAGTGGCGCCCAACGTGGGGCTCGAAAAAACAGATGTGGTTCCTGATAGAAGAATCGCTTGAACAACTGAGGTACAGCGGCGCTGGAACTTGGGTGGAGGTAATGGCCCTCTTTTGTATGCGTTCCTTGTAGAACGACCCCAAGCATTATAAGCAGGGTAATGGGTAATGTTGAAGGACACAATAAATATGTTTCCTATATTTCCATCTTACGGCAGCTGCTGCAGGCCAGTGGTGTCAAGGTGGGGGAGTCACAAATCTTAGAATTGCTACAGGTTATTGAAAAATACTGCTCTTAGTTCCCTACCCTTGGCTCCCTTGAATTGTATGACTGGGAGCAGGTAGGTAAGGAATTGAAACAAAAACATATGCAAGGAGTTAATTTACCTATTACTATTTGGTCTACATGGTCTTTAATTAAGTCTGTTCTTGAGACTTTAAAAACTGATGATGATGAGGAAGAATATGGGTCTGATGACAATACTGGTCCCAATCCTCTTTCTGATAATGATAAGGGTAAAAAAGATCCAGTAAAATCTCAAGTTTTTTATTGTTGTCAATGCCCCAAACCTCCTTCTGCGCCTTGCTGGGAGGAATGGCCTCCACCTCCTTTGCTGCCTCTTCCTGCACATAGCTGTACCCCGGTAGTTAAACCTGCCCACCTCTCTGGCATACAGCAGAGTCTGGCAGAAGCCAGGTGGCAAGGAGATTTAGAGGCTATATGTTGTCCTGTTGCCTTCCCTGTTACAGTTCATGAAGAAGTGCCTCCTGGCCAAGACGCTAATTATCCTGATGGAGTTTATACTTACTTCTGAGTATGTCCCATTTGCAGATCTTAAAGAATTGAAAAAAGCTGTAGAAACATATGGGGTTCATTCCCCCTTTTCAGTTGGCATATTGCAAAGTTTAGCTGAAGTTTCTCATCTAATTCCCATAGATTGGACCACATTAGCCTGTACAGTCCTTAGCCCAGGAGAATATCTACAATTTAGGACTTGGTGGACTGAGCATGCAGAATGACAGACTGCACATAATCGGCAACAGAAAGTAAATATAAATCTAGATGAATTACTGGGCCAAGGAGCTTATTCCACTGTTGAAAATCAGTCTGTTTATAATGATCAGGCAATCAAGCAGATTCGCCATTGTTGTTTGCAAGCTTGGAACAAAATTGAAGCTAAGGGTAAAGCTGCACAATCCTTTCAAAAGGTTTTACAAGGGCCAAAAAAATCATATCCAGATTTCATTGCCCGGCTCCAAGAAGCAATACACCGGCAGATTACTAGTTCAGAGGCTGCCGAAACTATTTTCCAGCTGCTAGCATATGAAAATGCTAATAAAGATTGCCAATGAGCCATTGCCCCATTTAAAGGTAAAGCTGATCTTACCGGCTATATTTGTTTATGCCAAGATATTGGGACTGAAGGTTATAAAGCAGAAATGATGGCTGAAGCCATGGCTAATTTGAGAGTTGGCTTTTGTTTCCCAGGAAAATGCTTTTCCTGTGGAAAAGTGGGTCATACCAGAAAAGAATGTGGTCACTTTAAAAATAAATCTTCAGAAAAGCAGCCTTGTATGTGCCCAAAATGCCGAAAAGGTCAACACTGGGCTAACAAGTGCCGATCTGCTTTTCAAAAAGACGGCACCTTCCTTTCGGGAAACGGCAATCGGGGCTGGCTCCCAGCCCCTCACAGAAAGGGAGCATCCCCAATCCAACATCAAAATCTGTAGGCTGTCCCTCCACCAACTCCAAGCCCTCCATCTTGGAGCTTTCCCAAGTTACAACAGGGAGCGCAGCAGTATACCTCACTACCAATGCTGAGGTATGTCTTCTACCCAATAATCCTGTTAAGGTCCCCACCGGCTATTATGGTCCCTTACCTAAAGGGACGGTGGGTCTTTTGCTTGGATGCAGTTCTCTCAATCTTAAGGGTGTTCGTGTACACACTGGAGTCATTGACTCTAACTCTACTGGGGAAATTCAGGTGGTCTTGTCTTCTTCTATTCCATGGACTGCCCATAAAGGCGAAAGTTGCTCAACTCTTATTATTACCTTATGTACCTGTTGGTTCCTCCTCTAAAAATTGGGAAAAAGGAAGTTTTGCTAGCACAGGAAAGGCAGGAATTTTTCTCACAGAGGCTCTGCAGGAGCCGCGCCCTATGTGTACCCTTACAATTCATGGGCATAGCTTTACTGGACTTATAGTTGGCCCCGACATTCGCCTTTGCAAGAGGCACGAATTACTGTTGTGGGCTTAGGTTGCCCTCAGGGACTTATGCAAAGTGTTCATATTTTGCCTTGCCTTGGCCCTGAGGGGCAGAAGGCCACTTTACAACCTTATGAGGCTGCTCTGCCTCTTAATCTTTGGGGCAGAGACCTACTTGAACAATGGGGTGCTACTGTACATATCCCTCCTCCTAGTGGAGTGTACAGTATTCAAAGCCACAAAATGATGGCAAATATGGGGTATGCCCCTAGCTGTGGGCTTGGCGTATGTTTGCAAGGTACCCCTTCACCCACACAAGTCTCACCAAAATGTGATCAATTTGGTTTAGGATATAAACATTTTTAGTGGTGGCCACTGTTCATTTGCCTCCTTAACCTGTCCCATTAATATGGACTACAACAAAACCGGTATGGGTAGAGCAGTGGCTGCTTACAGAAGAAAAATTAGAGGCTTTACATGAATTGGTTCAAGAACAATTGTCCTTGCAGCATATTGAAGAGTCTTTCAGTCCTTGGAATTCTCCTGTGTTCCCAATAAAGAAAAAAATCAGGAAAATGGAGAATGTTAACTGACCTAAGAGGTGTTAATGTTATCATTCAGCCCATGGGACCTTTACAACTTGGTCTCCCCAATCCTAGCATGATTCCTGAAAACTGGGCTTTAGTGGTCATTGATATTAAAGACTGTTTCTTTTCCATCCCTTTAGCTGATCAAGTTTAAGGGAAAATTTGCTTTCACTATTTTGTCCCTTAGCAATAAAACCTCTTCTAAACGATATCAGTGGAAGGTTTGACCACAAGGTATGCTAAATAGTCCTACGGTATGTCAATATTATGTTGACGGTGCCTTACAGCCTGTCTATTTAAATTTTCCTAAAGCTTATATAATCCATTATATGGATGATATTTTGTGCTCTGCATCTCAGGAGACTGAAGTAGAAGCTTTGTTCTATGCTGTTCAAAAAGCTTTACAGGATGTAGGATTGCATATTGCTACTGACAAAGTGCAATGTACTTTGCCTGTACAGTATTTGGGTTCTAGTATCAATAGACTTACAATTCAACCCCAAAAAGTACAACTCCACAGAGATGCTGTTACCACCTTAAATGATTTACAAAAACTACTAGGGGATATTAATTGGCTTTGCCCCAAAGTAGGTATAGCTAACTGTGAGCTCTCCAACCTATTTTCTCTCCTTTGTGGGGATTCAAAATTAAACAGTCCTAGATCTTTAACTTCAGCTGCAGAGAAGGAATTACAATTGGTGGAAGCTAAAGTTCAATAAGCTCAGATATCCTGTGTTGATCCTACACAACCTTTATCTCTACTTATCTTTTCCACTCCCAAATCCCCCACAGGCTTGCTTTTGCAAAATGATAAGCTTGTAGAATGGATCTTCTTGCCCAATTCTTCCATAAAATCCATTTCCCCTTATCTAGATCTCTTAGCTACTTTAGTTGCTCAAGCCAGAAAAAAAGGCAAAACAACTCAATGGTTTTGACCTTCATTTAATTGTGCTCCCTATAACTGCTAAAGAACTCTCAGTTATTTTGCAACATCTAGCTTGGCAAATTGCTCTAGCTGACTACGTTGGCCAGCTGGATAATCATTATCCAAAAAATGATCTTTTCCACTTCATTCGATGTACACAATGGATACTGCCTAAGTATACTTCTTGTGAGCCTTTAATCAATGCTCCCATTGTTTTTACTGATGGGTCATTTAAAAGTCCAGCTGCCTATACTGGCCCTAAGTCCAAAGTTTTAGATCTTCCTCATTTCTCTGCCCGCAAGCTGAACTAGCTGCTGTAATAGCCATCTTAACAGATTTTTCTGAGGCTTTTAATATTTTATCTGATTCTGCCTATGTTGTTCATGTAGCTAGTAAAATTGAAACAGCCTCCATTAAGCAACAGTTGCCTCCTTGTTTATTTAACCTTTTTCTTGAGCTTCAATCAGCTATTCATGCTCGTGTATCTCCTTTTTATATTACCCATATTCATTCCCATACCAACCTCCCAGGCCCTTTAGCAGCTGGCAATGCTGCTGCAGATAAATTATTACTGCCTGTTATTTCAAAAGCTTCTCATTTTCTCTTGCTTACTCATCTTAATGTGCAAGGACTCATGGCTTGATTTTTCCTTACTAGAACACAAGCTAAATATATTGTTTCTTCTTGTCTTGTCAGCTCCTTACTGCTCCACCTTTGCAGGATCCTGGTGTTAACCCTTGTGGTCTAGTTCCCAATGATTTATAGCAAATGGATGTTACTCATATCCCTTCCTTTGGCCACTTAGCCACTGTTAATGTCAGCATTGACACATACTCTGGCTTTCTTTGGGCCACAGCACAAACTGGTGAAACATTTTGACAGGTTAGTATTCATCTTTTTGCCTGTTTTGCCTCTATGGGCTTGCCCTGTGCTTTAAAAACTGATAATGGCCCAGCCTATACATCTGCAAAATTTGTTACTTTTACTACAACTTGGGGCATTCATCATACCACTGGTATTCCTTATAATCCCCAAGGACAAGCTGTTGTTGAGCATGCCCATCATACTTTAAAAACTGTGTTAACAAAACAAAAAGGGGGAGATGATGGAACTCCCCATGAACAATTATCAAAAGCTTTATTTACTTTAAATTTTCTAAATTTTTATGAAAAACTGGGTGGCACTGCCACAGAATGACATTTTCCTGCTGAAAAGACAACACTGAAACATTATTTCCATAAAGCACCTCCTATATGGTAGAAGGACATGCTAACTAATGAATGAACAATGGGTACTTTATTAACATGGGGAACAGGTTATGCTTGTGTTTCCCCAGGTGATAGAGAAGCACCACTTTGGATACCAGCCCAACAACTGAAGCCATACTATGAACCCAGCAAAGAAAAGAAAATTCCTATGGGATGTTGAGCCACCGGTGATGCAGTTCCAGGGTCTGACACTGAAGACAACAGTGATCGGGCCAACACCCCAAACTACGGAAGCCCAACATCCAACTTGGGGTCAGATAAAGAAATTAAAAACAAGTCCAATGAGACAAGCTGCCTATGACAGGTACTAACTGATGGCAGCAATGTTGGCTCTTATTGCTATTGCTGTGAGTATATCTCTGGCATGTGCTCATTCTGGAAATTATACCTATTGGGCTTATATTCCTAACCCCCCATTGCTACAAGATATAAACAATGGCAATGCAAAAGAAAACAGTTCATTCAGTTTTCCTTCCTTCTTATTTTGGCTGCCTGGGTCCAAATCATTGTTGGACATGGAGGCTATGGGGCATAGGCTGTCAAGGAGACAAAACTAACCCTCTTTGGGGGCATTGCCCCTCCCTTACATCACCTTGTATGGCCCTGGAGGATGGCTGGTTAGCCAGAGATGGGTAAGATTCCTCAGGGAAGGAACAACCTAAGACAGGCACAGTCACAGAGGGGCCATCAGGAGAAAACTTGGGGGCCAACAGAGGTGGGGCACAGAACCCCACCCCCCCAGTCAGGCTGCATTTTCAACTCTTAGTTTTGAAATCTCTTCAGCTAAGTATCCAACCTCATCATTTTCAAATTCTGTCTTCCATCCAAAAGGCACCTTAAATCAAGGATAGCGTTTCTTCCATTCAACATTTCTGTTAATGGCCACATCAGAGCTATCTTTAGAGTCCATATTTCTAGCCACAGTCTCTTCAAAGCCATAATGGTGAACTGGTGACAAGACTTCAAGCAGCAAGCAGGTGGAAATGCTGGCTTCACTCTGGGTGGCTGATGTGCACAAGCTCCTTCTGTTTTCCAGGCACAGGGAGAGAAAGAAGCACTCCCTGCAGGAGCATTGCAAGCAGCTGGGGGGATTGCAGGGACTGCGCAGGTGGCAGCCACAACAGCTACTGCATATGTGCAACATGCTTGGGCTGGTGTTCCTCAAACCCATTGTCCACCATCATGGGTGCAGCTTTTGGTGTCTGGTGCAGCCCTGTGTATCTCTGGAGTTCAGATATATGGAGTTATTCTTGGAGTCTGTGCTGGTTTCAATGTATTATGTCACCAAAAATGCCATGTCTTTGATGCAATCTTCTAGGGGTGGATATATTAGTGTTGATGAGGTTGGAATTTTGGATTAGATTGTTTCCAATGATATGTGACACACCCAACTGTAGATGATAACTGATTAAACAATTTCTATGGAGATGTGGCCATGCCCATGAAGTATTGGCCTTGATTAGTTTGCTAGACCCCTTTATAAGAGCTCATACAGGAGCTTTCTGCTGCAGCTTACAGACATTTTAAAGACCGCTCTTGAAAGCTGATGCTGATATTTGGAGAACACCACTTTGAAACACAACCTGGGAGCAACAGATGCCAGCTACCTGCATTCCCAGCTAACAGAGATTTTTGGGATGCCATTGGCCATCCTTCAGTGAAGGTACCCTATTGTTGATGCCTTAGCTTGGACATGATTATGGCCTTTGGACAGTAACTTTGTAACCAAATAAACCTACTTTATAAGAGCCAATCCATTTCTGGTATTTTGCATTCTGGCAGTATTGGCAAACCAGAACAAAGCCCATGGCTGGGAAATGTCATGGGGCAAGTCATGCCCAGAACTTCCTGAACACCCATCACCTCAGCCCCCTTAGAAAGTGTCCCATCATGGCCACTGCGTGAGCCACCCTCCTGGAGATAGATAATGGCAACACATTTTTAATGCATGGCATGAGCAAATGCCTGATCAGGACTGTGGGGATTTTCCATTCCCATGTCCCCAAATGCACCAGGGCTTACAATCTTATTATTCTAAGATTTAATTTTACTTCCATTTTAAGTTGAAAGACTAATAAAAACATTTAAAAGGGAAAATGTCTGCATCACCAGAAATGACTCCCAAATTATCTGTTTATTTATCTATGTTCTGTTCATTATTCCTCTGTAAGTACTTGTTAACAGTACATAAGAATTAAGACAGATCATCTTTGGTTGTATATTTGTCAGTTAACATTTAAAGATATTTTGTGATTTAATCTAGTCATTATAATTATGTTTAGAGTTGTATGAAAAAAAGAAGTTGAAACTTATAACTTTCAGCCAGTTTTTACCTCATAAATATGTACTTGTGCTAATCTGTTGAAAAGAATTCTGGTTTCCCTGCCTACAACTCATTACAAAAGTCTGCATTCAGCAGTTCCAGATCACCTCACAATCCTACATTTTAATCTATTTTACATTAATATGCCAAAAGGAAAAACTGAATTCTTGTCTGAATTTTGTTGTAAAGCATTCTTGATAGTTATTTTTTCCAGTCTGATATTCCTGGTGTGAACTCCAGCTGAACACTTTTTCACCTTGATTTTAGTGTTGACATTTCCTCAGTATGAGAAATTTAACATTGATGGGTAAATTAAAAACATCAGACTTTTCTTCATTCTACATATACAGAATGTATTATACAATGTGAAACTTCACATGTATTCTACACATTGCTTTGTAAGTAAAGAATTTCTCACATTTTTTCATTGTGTAGCTGCTCCATTAATTATTATATCTTGTTCTCCTAGAATATCTTCTCCTAGTAAGGATATTTCTGTCCATTTTTATGTTTTAGGAGCTATACCCACTCTGAGCTATGCTTGTATATCAAAGGATGGAGTTAAGCTGAAATTTATTATAGGTAATTACAGACTTTGAGTTCATCCTAAAATAGTAAAATCATGTTATTTAAACATAGATTGTAAATAAAATCATTTAATCATTTATTACATTGAGAGAAATTTATTATACTCCTGTGTGAATTCTTTTATTTTAAATGTTAAAGCTGTGGCTGAAGACTCTTCCATAAGCAAAACATACTTAATGAATTCTCTGATGTCCAATAGCAGAATAATGTCTAAAAGTTTTCCTAGTTAGATGGCAGAAATGTTTTCTTCCCAGTGTTAATTATCTTATGTTATCTGAGACTATCAGTGAAGCATTTCCCACATATATGGCAGGTGTATAATTTCTTCTCACTGGGAGTTCTTTCATGTAATCTAAGTTTACCACATAAATGAAAGGATTTCCCACATAGGTGGGAGACTTAATAGTTTCTCCCCAGTGTGAGTTTTCTCATGTTTCCTAAGTTTGTCATGTACATAGAAGAATTTCCCACATAGATGGCAGACATATGGTTACTCTGCAGTGTGAATTCTTTCATGTTGCCTAAGGGTACCACAAAGACTAAAGGATTTCCCACATATATTGCAGATATTGTGTGTTCTAATTTGCTAATGCTGCTGGAATGCCAAACACCAGAAATGGGTTGGCTTTTATAAAAGGGGTTTCTTTGGTTACACAGTTACAGTCTTAAGGCCATAAAGTGTCCAAGGTAATGCATCAACAATTGAGTACCTTCACTAGAGGATGGCCAATGGTGTCTGGAAAACCTCTGTTAGCTGGGAAGACAAGTGGCCAATATCTGCTCCAAAGCTGTGGTTTCAAAATGGTTTCCCCCCAGGATGTTCCTCTCTAGGCTTCAGTTCCTCAAAAATGTCACTCTTAGTTGCTCTTGGGGCATTTGTCCTCTCTTAGCTTCTCCAGAGCAAAAGTCTGCTTTCAAAGGCTGTCTCCAAAATGTCTCTGTAAGCTGAAGCTCCTCTCTCAGTTCCAGTGCATTCTTCAAAGTTTCCCTCTTGTCTGTAGCACCTCTTCAAAACATCACTGACAGCTGCACTGAGTTCCCTGTACATCAGCTGATTTATATGACTCCAGTGACTCAACTTAGACTCACCCCAAATGGGCAGAGAAACACCTCCATGGAAATTATCCAGAGACATCACCCACAGCTGGGTGGAACACATTCCAAAGAAATACTCAAAGAATTACAATCTAATCAACACTGTTAACATGTGCCCACACAAGATTACATCAGAGAATGGCATTTGTGGGACACAATATATTCAAACTGGCACACTGGGTTTCTCCCCACTGTGAATTCTTTCATGTCTCCTAAGGGTACCACAACAATTGAAGGATTTCCCACACATATTGCAGACATATGGTTTCTCCCCAGTGTGAATTCTTTCATGTCGCCTAAGGGCACCACAATGACTGAAGGATTTCCCACACATACTGCAGACATATGGTTTCTCCCCAGTGTGAATTCTTTCATGTTGCCTAAGGTTACCACAATGACTGAAGGATTTCCCACACACACTGCAGATATTGGGTTTCTCTCCAGTGTGAATTCTTTCATGTTGCCTAAGGGCACCACAACAACTGAAGGATTTCCCACATATATTGCAGATATTGGGTTTCTCCCCAGTGTGAATTCTTTCATGTCGCCAAAGGGTACTAAAATGACTGAAGGATTTCCCACACATACTGCAGACATATGGTTTCTCCCCAGTGTGAATTCTTTCATGTTGCCTAAGGTTAACACAACGACTGAAGGATTTCCCACACATACTGCAGACATTGGGTTTCTCTCCAGTGTGAATTCTTTCATGTTGCCTAAGGTAATCACAATGGCTGAAGGATTTACCACACATATTGCAGACATACGGTTTCTCCCCAGTGTAAGTTCTCCCATGCTGTCTGAGTGTAGAACTATCAGTGAAGTCTTTCCCACATAGATGGTAGCCATGTGGCTTTTCTCCAGTGTGTATTTTCTCAAGGTGTCTAAGGCCAGAACTACTTCTGAAGACTTTTCCACATAGATGACAGTTATATGACTTACATCCAGTTTGAATTTTCTTATTTTGACCAATGAATGAATGATAATTGAGAACTCTTTGAAATTGTTCATTTACATTGAGTTTCTTTCCCATGTCAGTCATTGTGGCGTGAGTGAAATATTCTCCCAAATCATTACTTTCAAGGGGATCCTCTTCATTGTGAGAAATCTGCTGATATAAATGACAAGACACTGTTAATGATGTGTCCACATATATTTATTAACATAATTCTCTAGTCTAATCATTCAGAGTCTGCAGTTATCCTTCATTATAATAATTCCATGTACATGGGGTACTACATTCTTTTATGCACAGAATTTCTCTTTTGTATCATCTCAACTGCAGAGCTATCAAATTAATTTGGAAAACTTCATTATGTTTCAAAGAATAAGTATATGAGCCATGTTTATGCAATTGTCCTTTTATAAGACTTCAGATTATGGTTTTGAGCTCAGGTTAATTTTTTGCTTAATTGACACTATCCACAACTTTTTGATGGGAGAGTGAATAATACCATCTATAATTACTCAGGTGATTGTGATGATCTCCTAAATTATTCAATCCTATCCCTCTAATTGGGAGACAAATTCTCACATCATGAAACTTACCTTTGTCTGGTTAGTAAATGTATCCTTCTTAGAGATATGTTGCATGGTTGTCATTTCTTCTGTTTTACGGTCATTTTCCCTGCCTGGAACAATTTTAAAAGCATTGTAGAGTGGCATAAGCAGAATGAAATATTTGAAAACCCTCAATTATCATGTGATTATTTTTCAAATATTGTCATTTAGATTGGATAATGATGTAAAATTAAGATGTACTTTAGAAGGTAGAAACACTGTTCTGGAAATTGACAAATAAAATATTTTCATCATTAAAGTAAGGGAAAATAAGAAGATAAGATGGGATATTCAGTGGTAAGGAAAGGGAAAATCCTCAAACAGGAGGACCAGAACACAGGCCATTATGTGAAAGTTTAACTGCTGTAAACACACAAATATCCTTTCCCTAAGCAAAAGACAATCACAGATGGATTCCTCAATACAAATTGATAGATGTATGGAAAAATTACACATTTGAGGAGATTTTCCCTCAAATTCATAGCCTACACTGCAGAGAATATCATTCAGTTCAGGAAATCTGTTGATACTTCTAAGGACCTGCTCATTCAGTGACAATGCCCCTCCTATAATGAAGCACAGAGTCTTAGAACTCACCTGAACTCTGTACTTGGAGAAGTCTTAATCCTTCTCTCCACAGTTCTCCTTGTTCTGACTGTGAAAGCACTTCTGATATACAGACCTGATATCCTATTTATGAGAAACAGAAGCATAGATTTTGAGATCTATTGTGATAGAAATTCAAGATCATCAAGTCCAGGGCAGACTATGAGGAACAGAAGGTAAGCCCTTATGAACAGCACAAGGAAGTATAATTTAAATACAGTATATTGAAAATCCTTTTCCTACAAATGATGATTCTTGACCTTCAGTGAAAAACTAGGGATATATTGATGCCCATGCCTAAATTCATGAACTACAGTATCCTCAATATTTTCATACCAGGAGAAATTATCATTCCAAAATGGTTGAAGTATATTTTATAAAAGCATCTGATAAACATAAGGTCAACCAAAACAATCTATGTTCCATGTGGAAAATAGTATGCCTTCTGTGTGCCGAAACTTCACTTCAGTCCCTAGTGGATAATTATCTAGAGAATATTTATTTTGTCCATAGAAATAAAATTTATTGCATTCTCACATTGTTATTAATGTTGGAGATTGAGCAGCAAGAAAGACCTAAAATTTTAGAGCAGAAAATCACATGCCACTGGTGGGACACATAAGACATCAGGAATAAACAAAAACAAAGTTTCTTTTAAGTACCATAAGAATTATGAAAGAATCAGCATAGAGATCAGTGTGGCACATGGGGCCATTGTCTAGATACTTGAACAACTTGATGTTAGATTAAATAGATGGATGGATGGATGAATAGATAACTGTATATAGATAGAATATTTTGAGAAACTCACCCATGAACACCAGATGATTGATATTCTCCACCATAACATCTCTGAACAACTTTCTCTGGTTCATGTCCAACATGGCCCACTCTTCCTTGGTAAAGCTGATAGCTATATCATTGAAGGTCACGGATTCCTAAAATGACATAAGGCATTTTGGTTCAGTCAATGCCATCCCTACCAATATCCAGAGTACATTGGATGAAATGAGAGCCCTGAGGAAGGGTGGTGGTTGTGTTGAAAATGCTCAAATTGTGTTTGGGATTCCAGTTAGATCATTCTTACTACTTACCCAGCATCTATCAGATACACTCACAGAGACATATACACTCTGAATACATAAAACTTCACAATAAGGCAATATTGCATAACATGTGGAATGATATAGCCTGAAAATTTGTGAAAAAAATCTGATAATAATAACTTCCAGATGGTGATAAAATTTTCTCTTGAGAGTTCATAACTAAATCTCTTTCATCAAATTCAAGTAAATCCACAGATTCATCATAAGGGATATTTTGTGTTATGCCTCAGAATCCATCCTATTTTGGCCAAGACACTTGCTCAACACTGACCTTTGGGATAGGTAAGAATTTTCAGTCCCTGCAGACATAACTCCCTAGGTTTCAAGCCTAAATCTTTGGTCATCTGCCTCATCACTGACATGCTTCACCCAGAATGCACAGGTCATCCCAAATTGTAGGGTAATCATCCCCAAAAGCCTGGGTCCCTGAGTACCACTCCATTTTCACAGATTTTTGCTTTAAACTAACCAATCACTGACTCTACTGGAAAATATATGAACTTACACATTTGGCCCATATTTAAAGCACAATACCAAGGGTCCCTTTTGCTCAGCTGTGTGCTGCCCTCACAGAACCAAGGCTGTTCATATTTCTCACTGGCTCCACATGGCAACCCTCTCTCCTTAGGGTCTTGGAATAATGAACTACTTTTTCATGTATTATTCTTGCACTCCCCAATTATGTAATACCTGATGTGCACTCAGATATAAAGTTAAAATCCAACTTCACCAATTTGAGGCATCTGCAATGACCTCAGTTTCCCTGTCTAGGAAATGGTTTAACAAAATGCAAAAAGTTTTGAAAAATCCAATGAGCTGAAGATTACTATGTAATCAACACTTGTTAAGTAAAAGCGATAAGTCTATTATTCATTAAAACGGAACATACAACTGAAGCAAAGTACATAATTCTGCAGAAGTGTACAGTCTTTATACAGAACTTCAGAACATTATTATTCCTCTTTCATCTCTAAAAACTCAGGTTTTTATTATGAGATATGAGGGTAAGCTGTTAGGTAGGAAAAAACAGGGTCCCCTGAGACTACTATACTAAAGGACAGTCCTAGGGTGACTCTTCCTAAGGTAGAAGTCCTCCCATACTCAATTATGACTGGACCTCCAAACTGGAGCTTACATTGTGTCTCTTGTATACTCATTTTGTTTCTGTTCAGTAACAAAAAAACTTGTTATTTGTTCTGTTCTCTTGATAGTTCTTCAAATATTTTCACTAGTCCTAAAATTCTACTATACATACAATACTCCTCCTTTGTGCACAGCTTAAAATAAGGAAACAAGATTACCTGTTCATTGTTTCCACTTACAAACTTGTACACATGATTTGCAAAAAAGAGGAAATGGTTAACTGGGGACAAGATGGTAATGAGAATTTCAAACATCTTTTCAAAATGTGAAAATATTCTCTCAAAACTGTAAGAAATATTGGACTAAATACATTCCTTTTCATTGCCTTTACTGTCCTCTTTCTTGTGCTCTCATGAACATGGCATAGTCCTCACCCCAGCATTCATAACACTGGACTCATTGAGCTCACCTGATGAACCATCTGCCTCCCTATTGGACTAAATTGTGCAATTTCTTATCTCTATCCCTTATGTTCTCCACAATCCAAAGCACAGCACTACTATTAAAATAGTGAGTGAGTGAATTACTTCCACACTGAGGTCATAGGATTCATGAAGAAAATAAATCCCCCATATCTCTTCTGTGAATACACAGCTTTAATAGAGGCTGGACAAATTAGCGTAAAGGTGGAGAGAAGATTATTTCTTACCCACTCCCTTGCTCACCATAGTTACAGCAGAGTCCTGGATATACACATTGGATCTCAAATATGTGAGTATCCCATGAATGAACTTAGAATGTGACAGACCAGTATGGAAATCTGCATATCTTGGAAAGGGTTAAATTTCAGTAGAAATAGCAATTCCCCCTACTCACCACTGGTTTCATTGTCAGTAGTTCTGCCACCAACTGTCTTCATCTGGGTTTTCACTCTCAGACAGTCCAAGCACTAAGCATCCAAGCTGAGGATGGAGCAAGAAGCCATGAGAATCAAAACTTGCCCTATCACATATACCCAATCCTTTACCTGGAAATACCCCCCCACCCAGTTCAACCAAGAGAAACATGTAGTGTACTCTAAGAGAAACAGGAGAAGGCCCTCATCTCCTAAACTCATATATAAGAAGGCTATGAATTATGTTGCTAATAATGAAAATGTGACTACAGATATCCTATAAATAATAACATAAAAATCATTGTGTTTCATGTGTTAATTATCCCATGGTGCTCAAAGTCTTTCAATCTCTCCATGATTCAAAAATAGGTATATTACTTGAAGAGTTAGGCTGCTTTGCATCTACCCAGCATCTAGAACCAATTACAGATTCTTAACTCAGCTGTGAATTAAATCCCTTAGGTATTAGGTAGCCATGTAGCCAGTAGTTCAAGACTAGGAATCCCTGAAGTGGGTAAAAGTGCAGACTGTTATCTGGAGGTGTAACTGTATGTTTTGGAGGGAGAGTGCATCTCATTCTGGGCACTGGGACGCACATTTAAGAAATCTCAAATCAAAATAGTGTCATCATGGGAGCTGCTGATGATTTGAAAGTCATCAAGCTGAAGCTGAAACACATGACCAGAATGTTTCACCAACATGCACAAACACAAAGTGCCTGCTGGTGTGCTGAGGTCAAGAATGGCTTGCAAGTTCAGAACTTTAATTTTCCCATCATAGGTCCTGCAGACAATCCTCTTATCAAAGTGGATGCAGTGGACCAATTCTTCATGTCCCTCTAGGACTCTTAAACAGGTGCCACATTCAATATCCCATAGCCTAATGGTATTATCTGATGATCCACTAACAGCTAGCTGTTCCCAGTACAAGAGGTAGGCAATGCCTCACTTGTGCCCATTCAGAGTTAAAAAAAAAAAGGTACTCATCCCTGACACTTTGATGGTTCTGTCACCAGAGGAACACATGATGTACTTATCATCAAAGTCTACCACATTGACAGTAGTGTGGTGGCCAATCAGGACATGACATAAAGTGATATCAGTAGCAGAAGCCATGTCCCACATGGTGATGAAGTTGTCCTTGGAAGAGATCACCATGAGTGTGTTGCTAAAGTGTGAGTGCAATACAGTCTCATTGTGGTGGATTAGTGTATTCAGAACTTCACCTGTGTTCACACCCCAGACTCTTACTGTAGAGACTGAAGAGCCAGTTACAATGACATGTTCATCATACTGGAGACAAAGGACATTTTCAAATATTCCAAGCTGGTTTTATCCCAAATCTTAATAGAATTATTTCATAGGCCACTGATAATTCTTTCATCACAATACTGTAAACAGTAGACACCTTTATTATTTTCAGAGTGGCACTGAATCCTCTGCAAGTTGTGTCATCCACACCACCAGTTAGACTCTAGAGTCTCTATGTCCTGGATAATCTTTGGGTATAATGACCTACAAAATGAACTGGGAGGGTCATCTGTGAGTCTGTTTTTAAACAAGTACTGATCCCACCCTCTTTTTTCCAAAAGTCCCTTCCATAGAGGATCTGTGTGTAAAATTCATTCAATCATCTTCTTCCAAAGCATTCCTTCTGAGATCACTCATTGCCATTCTTTGCATACCAGCTCTGCTGCACAGAGACCTGGAATCCAGGTAGGAAAGAATGTTTTCTTCTATGTGATGTAAGCCTTGCTCTGGTAAAGCAGTAATAAAGTCCTGCTGCAACATGAGCTTCAGGTAAGAGTTAATGTGTCCATGCTGATAGTGACACATTCACAAAATAAAATGTCCCACAATTCCACTTGATCTGATTCAGAGCACTGGTCAAAATATTTAATACACAAGTCTTTATTCTTTATGATAGTTTCCATCTGATGGCCTCTTTCTGGAGATGATCACAGATGATGTTCTGTTATCTGGAAAATATTTTGTACTTCAGATCCACCAATCCAGAATGAATGGGTGTATTCCCTTTCAGACTAGCATGAGAGAAGACAGCAGTCAAGCATCTTCCAAGATTCTTTCTGTTTATGGTATCCAGCTTTCTTCAACAAAATGCCAAAAATGCACTCTAGCAACCTGAGCTCAATTGTCTTGTCCTCATTCAGAGTCAGGCTCCATGGTGGCCCCAGCAGCCCTGCCTCACTCTCCCCACACAGCAGTGAATGGCTGTGGTGGAGGAGGTGATGGAAGAGGCAGCAGAGGCCTGAAGTGTTCTTTTAAATCAATGAGGAAAAAATGATAATCTGTAATAGAAAAATGGGGTAATGATATAAAGAAACAATTAATAGAAGAAAAAATACAAATGGGACATGGAAAAAGAAAAAAATTAGCTTCAATAATAAAATAAATGCAAATTAGAATCATAAAAAAATAGATATCTCTAACTCATACAGCCTGTGGATTTTGGTCTTCTCATGCACATAAATATTGTGCAAATTCTCAGATTTTTGTATTTTTCATTTGTGCTCTAGCATAGGTCCTCCAAGACATATCCATGCCCTCTGGACCCTCACTCCATTCCTCCTCTATCCTTCCCTGGCCTTTTGTATGCACTTCCTGTAAATCATCTTGCTTCAACTCCTTGGGCTTCTGGAAAGACCACTCTCTCAACCCTCTTGACATTGATTTTCAGAAATTTCCCTAGTGGATTTGGATATTGTGCAAAATTGAAACTGTTTTAGACCTCAGAAGAGCCACAATCTTTAATCCAGTCTTGTTGGGTGAGATATTTGATTGTTTCTTTTCCCTGGAGGTGTGAACATCCATTCAGGGTAGGTCTTAATTAGATCACCAGAGACCTTTAATAGCTGAGACCCTACACAGACCCAGAAACTTGAGTTGTTGGAGATGCAAATAAATGTATATTTGAAGATGCTAAAATGAGAGATGAAGCATAGAGTTTGTACCAAAGATGCTAAGAGAGCACCCCCAGATGCTTAGAGAGAAGAGCAAGCAAGGATGCACAGGAGTGGAGAGAGAGAAACTACAAGACACAGAAGCCCAGAGACATTTTGGAGAAAGCTATTTTGAAACCAAAACCAAGGAGCAAAAGAAGCACAGACTCCAGCCATGTGCCTTTCCAGCTGACAGAGATGTTCTGGATACCATCCACCTTTCTTTGGTGAAGGTATCCTCTTTTTGATGCTTTAGTTTGAACACTTTGTTGGCCTTAGAACTGTAAAGTGGTAACCTAATTAAAAAGCCAATCCAGGGAGGCTTCTGGAAGATGGCAGTTAGGAGAGGCAGGGCAAAAACAGCTCCATGAAAAATACTAGATAAAAGACAGAAAGTGACCCAGAACACCAGTTTCAGTGATGCACCAGCTGGAAAAAGTCTTCTAAATCCACAGGGACCATGCAGTTGGTAAAACCATGAATCTGCATTCTGACACAAGTGAGTGAGCCTGCTGGATAAGCAGCAGCCATGCTGCAGTCTCAAGAAAGTGGGGTTGGCATTTGGAGTTGGACTAGTTTTAAAAACCCAGAAGAAGCTGCAGATATGGCAGCAAGAACTGCACAGTGAAGCACAGTGAAAACTGCATCCCCACAACCTGTGGGCATGCATCAATATCTGCTATGGACAATAGCTTTTCAGGCACCCACTGCTAATTGTTTTGAAGTTAGGAAGGCAGAGGTTAGCAAAAAATGGAAAATAATCACACCCCATACAGCCATCTGGCCAGCAGGCTGGTAACACTCCTGTCCAGCCCCAGCACCACAGCCCAGAGCTGTGCCAAACAACGTGGCACAATGAGAAGTGTTTCAAGGAACATGTGCACATGCCACAATATCTGGCATGGATGATAGGCTTTTGCACACCTGCAGCTAATTGTCCCAAAGCTAGGATGGCAGAGGTGTGCAAAAAAGGAGGAAATTAACATGCTGCATACAGCCATTCTTCCAGCAGGCTGGGAAAACCCCTACATGGCCCTGTGGCCCAGGACTTCCCTTGGGGGATGGGGCTCACTTGTGATGTACCACAATCTTCCCTTAGCAGAGGCCCTGGGAGGGTATGGCTTGGAGGAGGGACCCACTCAGAAATCCCAGGGACCATACACAAATACCAAGGACTCTGGGCAGTGGCAGAGACAAACTGGTGAGACTCAACTGAAGGTTAGGCTCTTATAACAGCTTTAAATCCCAAGGAACACTTGGGAGGTTTGACTATTAAAGCTGCGCTCACTCCCTAACCACTCAGACACATGCCCCACATTCAGGGTGGACAGCACCAACTACACATGCAAACTTGGTGCACCAGTTGGATTCCTGTAAGTTTCAGATCCCCACTCACCAAAAGACAAAGTTGGGGGAAGCTGGTATTGAGGGGAATAAGTGGCTCATGGATGTCACACACTGGTTAGTTAGAGAAAGGGTAAGCCACCAAGCTGTAGATCTGACAAATTAGGGATAAGTGTTTGCATAAGCCTACATATCCTAAAATAACCCTATCAAGTTAAGCAAATGCCAAGAGGCCAAAAGCAACAGAAAATTTTAAAGCATATGAAGCAGATGATATGGATAACCCAAAACCAAGCACCCAAGTCAAAAGATCAGAGGAGAAACAGTACTTGGAGCAATTAACAAAGAACTAAAGACAAACAATGAGAGCATGGCACAGGATATAAATGACATGAAAAAGGCCCTAGAAGAGCATAAAGAAGAAACTGCAAGAGTAAATAAAAAAATAGACAATCTTATGGAAATAAAAGAAACTACTGAACAAATTTAAAAAATTTTGGGTACTCACAGCACAAGATTAGAGGAAGCTGAAAAGCAAATCAGTGACCTCAAAGAAGACCGAAAGGAAAGTGAAAGAACAAAAGAAAGAATGGGGAAAAAATTGAAATGGACCTCAGGGGTATGATAGGTAATATAAAATATCCAAATATAAGAGCCATTGGTTTTCCAGAATGGGAAGAGAAGGGTAAAGGTCTGGAAAGAGTATTCAAAGAAATTTTGGGGATGAACTTCCCAAACCTTCAAAACAACATAAAAACACAAATCATAAATGTCCAGCAATCTCCAAACAGAATAAATCCAAATAAACCCACTCCCAGACATATTCTGATCAGACTCTCAAATACTGAAGAGAAGGAGCAAGTTCTGAAAGCAGCAAGAGAAAAGCAATTCACCACATATAAAGGCAACAACATAAGACTAAGTAGTGACTACTCGGTGGCCACCGTGGAGGCCAGAAGGCAGTGGCATGACATAATTAAAATTCTGAGAGAGAAAAATTGCCAATCAAAAACTCTTTACCCAGAAATCTCTCCTTCAAATTTGAGGGAGAGCTTAAACTTTTGACAGACAAACAAATGCTGAGGGAATTTGCTGAGAAGAGACCTGCCCTACTTGATGTATTTCTCTGTCAGAAAGGAGAGAGAGAGATGGAGAAAGTTTCAGTATAAAGAGATTCATTATGGGTATGTTAAGTGTGAGAGGGAAAACTATATCTGACAACATAAGCCATAGGAGAGTTTGACTGATTCAAGAAATGCCTTCACAGTAATAATGTTGAATGCAAATGGTTTAAACTCCAATTAAAGGACATAGATTGACAGAATTGATAAAAAAAAGAACCATCAATATGTTGCATACATGAGACTCATCTTAGACATGGGGACAGAAAGAAATTGAAAGTGAAAGGGTGGAAAAAAAGAAACATGAAAAAATGTTCAGTTTCACTATGTATCAGAGAGATGCAAATTAAGACCTCAATGAGATACCATCTCACACGTAATTAGAAGAGATGCCATTAAACAAGCAGGTAACTACAAATGCTGGAGAGGATGTAGAGAAATTAGAATTCTTACTCATCATTTGTGGGATTGTGTAATGGTTCAGCTACTCTGGAAAACAATCTAGCAGTTCCTTATAAAACTTCTCAGTGTATACGTGCAAGATCTGAAAGTAGTGATGTAAACAGATATCTGCATACCAATGTTCATAGCAGCATTATTCACAATTGCCAAGAGATGAAAACAACCCAATGCCCTTCAACAGATGAGTGGATAAATAAAATCTATAAACACATGATGGAATACCCCATGGCAGTAAAAAGAACAATGTCATATATCATATGACGACATGGATGAACTCTGAAGACATTAATGCTGAGTGAAATAAGCCAGTCACAAAAAGAGAAATATTATATGTTACCACTAATGTGAACATTGAGAAATATAAAACAAATTGTTTATAATGTAGAATGTAGGGGACAGAATGATAGAAAGCAATTAGTAAAGGGGGAATGATAACCAAATAAGAACAGATATGTTATTTTGGGTAAATTTAACATTCTAGGAATGCCCAGAAATGACTAAGGTTTGTTAATTTCTGGTGGGTATGGTAGGAACAAGTTTATGAAAATTTTGCTATCTTAGGTTATCTGTCTTTCTTATTCCTTTGCTGGGTTATAGTCTGTATACTTTCTTGGGGTAAAATAGTAACATGTTGGAAGTAACATAGTTATTTTAGGTTAGTTGTCTTTTTCCAACTCCCTTGTTTTGGTTTGTCTTAATGTTTTTACATTGTATGTTTTAAAAATTGTTGATATAGTTAATAGTTAATTTAAAAAAAAAAACACTGAAAAAATATGCAGAGCCCCATGAGGAGGTTTTAGGCTTCCCCACCTTGAAGATTGCTGATGTGCTCACAGACATTGGGGACTGACAGTTTGATGTGCCAAGACCTCTATCACAGGACTTGCCCTAGAGAAGACTGTTACTGCAAAGGAGAGGCTAGGCCTGCTTATAACTCTGCCTGAGTTCCTCTTTGTTGCTCAGATGTTGTCCTCTATCTCTAGCTAAGCCAACTTGGCAGGTGAAATCATTACCCTTCCCCCTATGTGGGATCTGACACCCAGGGATACACATCTCCCTGGCAACATGGAATTTCACTCTTGGGGAGGAATCTAGACCCAGCATTGTGGGATGGAGAACATTTTCTTGACCAAAAGGGGGATGTGAAATGAAATGCAATAAGTTTCAATGACCGAGAGATTCCAAAAGGAGCTGATGTCACTCTGGTGGGGAGTCATGCACAATGTAGTTAACCCTTTTTAGGTTTTAATGAATTCAAATAGCTAGCAGTAAATAACTGAAACTACCAAATTGCAACCTGGAACCTCTGAATCTTGAAGATGATTGTATAACAATGTAGCTTACGAGGGGTGACAATGTGATTGGGAAAGCTATGTGGATCACACTCCCCTCTGTCCAGTGTATGGATGGATGAGTAGGAAAACAGGGGATGATTCCCAGGGAGGAATGTAGTCCTGGCATCATGGGATGGAGAACATCTTCTTGACCTAAAGGGGGTTGTGAAAGGAAATGAAATAAACTTCAGTGGCAGAGAGATTCCAAAAGGAGCCAAGAGGTCACTCTGGTGGGCACTCATGCACAATTTAGACAACCCTTTTTAGGTTCTAATGAATTGGGGTAGCTGGTGGTAGATACCTGAAACTATCAAACTACAACCCAGAACCCATGAATCTCAAAGACAATTGTATAAAAATGTAGCTTATGAGGGGTGACAATGGGATTGGGAAAGCCATAAGGACCACACTCCCCTTTGTCTAGTTTATGGATGGATGAGTAGAAAAACAGAGGAAGGAAACAAACAGACAAAGTTACCCAGTGTTCTCTTTTACTTTAATTGCTCTTTTTCACTTTAATTATTATTCTTGTTATTTTTGTGTGTGTGCTAATGAAGGTGTCAGGGATTGATTTAGGTGATGAATGTACAACTATGTAATGGTACTGTGAACAATCGAATGTATGATTTGTTTTGTATGACTGCATGGTATGTGAATATATCTCAATAAAATGAAGATTAAAAAAAAACAAAAAATAAACTACAACACCACTGAAAACATACCAAATCTTTATGGGGGTGTGGGATATTTGTATTGTGTAGAATGAGCAATTCTCTCTAGATTTAGGGCTACATCAAAGGGAAACTAGGAAAAAGATTAACAAATTTACAAAAGATTGGTTTCTTGTAATCCTATTTGTTATTTCCAGTTAACCACTAGCTCATGGAAAAGAGAACTAATAGATCTTAATAGGTCCTACAGATTTTGCCCAACCACAGTAGCACAAGGAGATATAAAAGTTAGAGTACAAATGTATAGATAAGCTAAACTTGCTTTATAGTTACTAAACCTGTCTTTCAAGTGGACTTTTTCAGACTAAATCTCATCTCTATAAATCACTTAAAGTAATATATGAAAAGTTTTCATTTAATAACTTTTAATTAAAATGTAAACGTTTAATATAAGACATTTTTAGGGATTTGTTCTTTTATTCTTTTTAAAACAAGGATGAGGGAAATGCAACAGAATGATCAGTTTTTATCTTGGGGCTCAGGTGCTCCAAGTGTCCCACAGCCTGGGGCACAGAGGCCTTGGCTACTTCTTTAGCCTGGACCTTGGAAACTTCCATCTGTTTATATTTTACCTGGCAGCTAGGAACTTCTTTTATTTCTCCTGGAGCAATAAGCTCTGGAGTATTTAAGGGGAGGCTAGGAGCTTGGCTGATATGGTTAAATTTCATGCCCAAAACATTTTCTCTCTAGCTTTTTATTCTGAGATAGAGACATAAAACACTGTAGATTCAGAATTTTATTCCATTTGTTTATTCTCTTACAAAATAAATTTAGCTGTAAAGTGGCATTTTATTTTATTGATCCCTGATTTGGCCACTTGTGGCCATTCTCTAATTTATACTGAGGCCAAATTACTTTGCATGCAGATTTCTTTGTCACAGGTTTATACCCAAATTGCTTTTCATTTTTTAATTCTGAAAATTTAATGCATTAAAACAAAGTAATAACCCATGCATAAGGAAATGATGGAAATAATTCTTAGAAAATAGAAGAAAATACAAATATATGTATGACACTAATGTAAATATTTGTAACAAATACAAAACTCAAAAGCCATGCAACATAAAAGTTATATCTGAATAACAAATTCTGCACAACCAAATATGAAACAGTAGAACTAATTAAATGGGAAGAAAACATGGTATATCTTGTGCAGTGTATGAAAGTCAGAAGACTGACATTGCTCATCATAAATGAGCCCTTAGAAATCAGTAGAAAGTAACTATTATTTCAATAGAACTGAAAATATTCCAAGAAAAATGAGAACTTGGAAGTGAAATACAAATGACTATTAATGTGATGGTGAGCAAGCTTGACTGTGCTACATTTAGAAGGAATTTTCACTCAAAATGCATATTTTCCTTTCCTTTTTCCCCAGCAGTATCAATTCACAGGAATTACTCCAATAAAGTAGTGGGACAGATTCAAAATAATTTACATAGAAACATGTTTGTTGCAGAGAAAATTTGCAGCAAACATAAGGATCTACTAAAGAAGAACATGTCATAAATAAATTTACATCTCTTTTATCAAGAGATGTAAAGCTATATAACCAAATTACAAGGGGCTCAAGAAAGCACTAAAAGGGAAAATAAATTATGATCCCCAAAATAGGACTTGCATATTGTTTATGAACATACCTGAAAAGAATGTGCAGAAAATCCCATCAATAGCAGATAGAACTGGGGAGTATAATCAGGAGGAGAAAAGATACTTCAGAAGTAAAAATATTTTAATTAAAAAATTACTGTCTTCTAAATTTACTGGAAAATAATTTTTATGACTAATTTTTCAAAATTTATCCAGTGTTAAGTGAGAATTGGAAACATATATACTTTGTACTTATGAGACCACTGAGATGGACCTGTTTATTCCATCATCCTGAGCTTCTCTGGGTACTAATGTCTCTGCCATTCAGGCTCCAGGGATTAAGTCCAATGGCATGAATGAAAGCAGTCAACATGCCTGGCTAGAATTCATTATAATGATAAATGTCGGGTCATTTTATAAATATGAGTTTTTCATTTTTCAGTCCAGTTTTTCTCATCTTCAAGGAGTGCCTACTGCCACACACAAAAAGGAGGAAGAGTCTGCAAGCCTTGGGAAGATTGTATTTTAGTTTTGGTGAAAGTAGTGGTAGAAGCAATGTTATTTTCCCTTGTGGTCAATACAATCATATTTCCAAAGGTTATTCCAGGAAGTGAAGAATCCTTCAGTGAGGAGTACAGCAGAAGGTCATTCACTGATGGTGTCATTATTGGCATTAAAAAAAGATGGGAAAAGTATACCCTCTTGGAACTGTCATCCCCTGTGGTTTGCAATTAAGACTTATGAATTGAAATTCTCCATTGAAGTGTGAATGTTTCTGATGACGTCAGCTGCACTTAGGTTACCTGCAAATGTATTTCTTGCGTCATGATCCCCTCCAATCCCATTGTCTAGCTTCTTCTTTCTTCAGGTAATCCAATATGTTTTGTTTTAATGTTTTAAGACTCTGCTACACTAGTCTCTAGATTGCATGTTTTTGTATAATTCCCCAAAAAACATTTGTAATAGCCACTGGGAAAACAAAGCTGAATAAAACAGTCAGAACACCCAAGACATTGAAAGGCAAGGATTAAGGGACATGCTAACAGACTGTCTCTTTAAAATTCCCTCTTTTGTTTAAGTGTTCATTTTGAAATAACATTTAAAATTCAAATGCAGAACACAGAAGCAGTTCTTATTTTTCCACCTCTCTGCCATGTATTCTTCCAGACAATTTTCTATTCACATATAATCACATATTCACTTTCAATATTTTCAGGTAGCAGTATACCAATATATAAAGCATGCAATGCTTTACTTTGTAAATTCATACATGTACAAAAAATTAAAAAAAAAAGTAAAATAATCACCATTGTAAAAATGATCATGAATTACTCAATTGTTCCCCATGCTGTGTGGATTAACTACCATTTAGAGTTTGTTAGAGTAACTAGAGGCAACATGCAACACACCTTTGCAAACATAGACAACTAGTTGATACTTCTTTAAAAATATCATTTTAAACTTGAACTTAAAATACTACCAACACTTTAATATTCCAGAATGTTTTTTTCAGAGTTTGTATTTATTGATTAAACAGTCTACAATAATTTCTCCCTTTTATACTTACTGATGGGTACTTTCAGAAGTACAAGTTATTGTTTATTGTTATAATCAATCTAAAATATTCTTTTGTCTCTGTAAATTTTCTAGAATTGGAGGATAGGGCCCCAGCAGGAAATTATCCATTCCATAAATTACACGTGCTAACTGATTCTCATTGCTAAAATTCTGTTTGAAAAGCTATACTGATTTATATTTTAATCACTACTGAATTATACCTTTAGAAGAAATTTTCCAAAATTATTTTACATAGAACAGAGGTATAAAACAACTTTTGGCATTTGTGTCTGATTATGACAACATATAACTACCTCAAGGAGAAAAACAAAAACTGTACAAAAGCACAGAAATTCTATCTATCTACCTATCTATCTATTTATCTATACACACACACATACATACAAGGACTAGAGAGGAGATTGGTATGACTGGGTTATTTATGTAACATAAAAATCAGCATAGACATGGCTATAACAGAAATGTTTGTAAGCTTAGAAAATACTGTTAAATTTCAAATAAAAATAAAATTTAAATCACTAAGTATGAATAAGGTAATACCCTTTTTAAAATGCAGTGTCATTTCTTATTTCTAATTTTATGTGTTTATGCATATACACATAAAATTATACACATCTGTCAAGACCACATATATGTACTCTTTCAACTTGTGTACATGCAGACGTATATAGTGTAACAAAATAACAATGATTTTTAACAAATTGAATGTTTTCTAACTCTGAATATAACTCGATTAAAAATGATAATTGCCTTCTCATTGTTTCTTTGTTTTTTCAAGTATACCAATGCCCAAGGGTTATAATCTAAACCCTTTTTTATGAGAAGATAGCATTCTGTAGACATAGTGGCAATCTCCTATTCCTCTCCCCCAAACCCCACTGTACAAATACTAAAATGTTTTATAGTCTTAAGAGGTCAACCATTAATTATCTATTGCACAGCCAAAACATTTACAGATGTAAATGAATGTAACTATGATATTTTACAATGAAATATTTACAAATTTATACCCTGTGAAACTCCCAGTTATTGAGAAATACTAGATTTCTTAAAATGGCATATTTATCTGTTTTTTACAAAGTTGTCTTGAATGTTGTCATGCAGTGCAATCAAATACAAAACTGTATAGTTCAGAGACATAGAATAAAATTTTCATTACACAAAGACTTTCCATAATGGTTAAAAAATATATTTATAGAATGACCTATCAGCAACTCAATACAACTACAAAAGTATGATTTAGTTACAGCAGTTTTTTAATGTACACAGGCACTAAAACTGCAATGATGAAAGCACAAAACCTTTCTCCTTCCCCTAACAATGTATAAACATATATTAAAATATACACAGCTCAAAACCCCCACAATTTTATCAATTACACTGCTAAGACATTCACATGAAAGAATGAAACCATGAAATTTTACAATGGAGTATTTATAATTTATACTTTGTGAGACTCTATACATCTAGAAATACTAGGTGTTAAAAATTAACAACTAACTGCATATTATTTATAAAGTTGTCTCAAATATTGTCATGCAATCAAGGAAACACATACAGAAGAAGTATATATATTTCCTAGAGGTAGCATAAAATCTCTTTAACAAAGTAATTTATATTTTGAATGTTAACAGCAAAAAATCAGGATGCTCAGTTTATCCACAATAAATTTACAAAATGAATTTGCATGGTTTTTTAGGTATGGTTTAACAAATTAAATATACTTCCAATGGCAGCCTTCTATATGAGAATGGCATAAAAGCCTTAAATCTTGTCTCTTCAAAAATATGATCAACTTTTTGCAGCAACAGGACCCTGTTTTCCAGCAACTTCACTGCCAAGTCAATTGCAAAGAATAATACAACTACAAATTTACAATGATATATTAGAAAATTATACTTTGAGACTCCATATGTCTAGAAGTACTCAGATGTTTACAAATTAAATCTCAACTACCCATCACTTTCAAAGCTGTCTTGAATATCACTATGCAACAAATGAACACAGAACTGTGTAGTTTAGAGATTCTATAAAATATTTTCTGTGAAAGTGAATCACATCCTGAACCTAAATACCTACTGGAAAATAATATGTACTTACATGTCCCTTAAATAGACAGAGGTATTTTTATATAAAGTGGACATGAACACTTAATGATTCCAATGTAATTTTTCTTCTAAATGAAAATATGGTAAAATGTATTTGAATCACTCTATCTCCCTCCCTAACATGACAACATATATAAAAATAACAAAAATAACTCCAAGAGGTCAACTCATTCTTGAAGTTAATTTGTCTATAACAGTTAGACCAATCCAATGAAGATTACACAAAGGTGAACCAATAATTAGTCATCTTTATATATTTACACAGTTGAAATGGTATAAAGTACTGTAAAACACTGCTGTTGAAAAATAAACCCAAAAAGCCAACAGAGCTCTTAAACATAAATATTTGCATAAATTAAATATTTCAAACATTTTGTGTAACATAATGTTTACAGAACATGTGCATATCTGCAATCTCTATAAATGAAGAAAGAATATAAAGCAAAAGCACTGGATATTAATAGACATAAAATCACAAAATACCCAATATGCCCATATCCCTCCTGAGAACCCAGTGAAAACAGAAGGAAACCAATGAAAATATATCAGTAATGTCATAATGTCTATACATCTAAAAAGAACTGATGTTTAGGGATATAATGGCTATATACTCAGTCACCTAAAAATCTCACTCAACAGTCTAGAGTGGTCTACATTTCCACAAGAAAAAAAGAAAGAAAAAAAAAAACTTGTGACCTATAATTTTAAGTAAAAGATATTTACAATATAAGACAGCAATTTCTACAAATCTACAATGACTCATGGTATAAAAAAACAGAAAATCTGACAACCACATACAAAATAATCTAATAACTCTCCCCACACAGACACCAAGTAAACACACATAGGGATTTTTACACCACAGTTTACAATTAAGTTATTTAAAATGTGTGTATGTGTGTGGGGAGGGAGAGCAGTTATTTCTATATACTTAGAAAATTCAGATGGTGTACAAGAAACTTGCCTATTATAAGCACAACAGTCAAATGCTTTCTTGGTCCTACCCTCCAACCTACTGAAAACAGAGAGAGACAAACCAACAATTACATTAAGAAACACTTTACACATTATAGTTAGTCCATATTAGTGATGCATTATAATGTTTGTCTTCTTGATTCTGGAGAAATGAACAACTGATTGTATACTTGGATGACTATGTTATGTGATCATGTCTCAATTAAAGTTCATTAAAAAGAAACATTTTACAAATCTACATATTTATAAATATGAATGGCTGTGATTTATTTACATTGAAAAATAATATGTAATTTCATAACCTCAAAACACATAAAAGAAAAATCAGAATGACTCAAAGCCATTCAACTTACCAATATACTCCAGTAATACAATCCAGCAATCAAATCCAAATATGTGTGGTCTACCATTTGACTGGCCACACTAAATGATACTATTTCATACATGAATAAATACGTATGCATGTATGTACATACACATACATGCACATTCAAATCTGAAATGCTTTTAATGTTTAAGAATGCAATTTAAAAGTTCATTCTCTTTAATTTCCTTAGATTTTTCACTTATGTTGTTTCCAATGCTTTAAACATTATTTAGATAACTTGAGGCAAAGCAGGACAAAAGAAAATACAGAACAGAACTTAACCAAACCACAAACAAAAACAAGACCAAGATTTAAAGCCAAGTACCAGGCAACCAAGTCTCAATGGCTATTCTTCAATGCATGGGGCTGTATCCTCCAAAAACAGCTTTGGCATAAATTTATCTGCCACTGAGCACCCAAACAACTGAAACCTAGGCACCCAAAATCAGTGACTTCCCTTAATGCTAGGGGCTGCTCCCTCCTTTTCAGATCAAGTCTTAATGTGTCTTTCTATGTGCCATTGAGTGCCCAAACAAGTGTAGTTTCCCACTTACAGCTTCAGCAGGAGTTTGTCACTGAAAAAGAAACCAAATGGAACCAATATATAAAAAGAAGACAAGACCAAGAAAATAAAGCCAAGTCCTAGGTGACCAAGTCCCAAAGGCTATTCCTCTGTATCAGGGGCTGTACCCTCCCAAAACAGCTTTGGCATAAATTTATATGCCACTGAGCACTCAAATAAACCTTGGCACCAAATTCAGTGACCTCCCTTAATGCCAGGGGCTCCTTCATTCCAAACCAAATCTCAATGGCTATTCCTCCATGTGTGGGGCTGTGCCCTCCAGAAACAGCTTTGGCATGAACTTATGGCCAACTAGTGTCCAACCAATTGATTTCCCACTTACAGGTCCAGCAGAAGTTTGTTTCACTGAAGAAGACACAAACAGGCCCACAAACAAAAGAAAACAAGGCCTGTGCATGCTCACAAGACATCCACACTCATTCACCAACCACACTCATTCATCAGACCTGTTTTCCTCCATGGCCAGCCACTGTTGGGTCCTGAATGCTGTAGCAAAAAGCTCTCTCATCCAGCTCTCAGAGAAAAGTGTCTGTTGACAATATAAGTGATGCTCATGAATGTCTTACCTCAGGGTTCCAGGAGCCCACTGAACAGCATGTCATTCAGATGTTTTCATCACTTCATGGTCACAAAACTGAAGAAGGGGCACTTCCCAAATATGGTTCTCTGGCTCAATGCAGCTAATAGAAGTCACACTGAAACCAGCTGAAGAGGAAAGATGCTTTATTATGCTGGAAGAAAGCAAGGGAAATTTTCCCAAATTTGCTTCCCTGAAGTGTTTCTCCAATTTGGTTTTATACCCAGGTGCAGAGACAAAGAGAGATAATTATTCAGCTAACAGGCAACAAAATGATAGACAAAAGGCCCATCTATCTGGGAGGTTTGGGGCAGTCTCCCAGTGATTCTTAAATTGGCTAAACCGATTAGGGACAAAGGGAGCCAATTATTTTAGTTAACATGTAACAGGTTTGGAGAACTTCATTAATTTGTTATCTCTTGTTTCCTAGGTGACACCTGGGAAATGTACAAATTTTACACTTACATGTTTACATTTACAAATTCCTCCTTTGTGAGAATAGGTGCTTCCATTGGTTCCTTTTTGCAGCTTATAAGGTTACATTTTACAATTTTCTGTTTGCTTACAGTTTTAAAGTTATATTTAAAAAGTTACTCTTGCACTGGGAATGATGCAAGGGTGTTTTGGGGACTGTGAATTCAAGGGGCAGGATTTAAGGCAGTGGGAGAGGAAAAGCAATCACCCTCACATTATAGGCAGCTCCCCTGCCAGACTTATGAGACCCCTGCTTCTCACTAAGCCATGGTCTGGGAAACTGAGTGGGGTCTGCCCTGATCTGACAGTTTGATCCTGTATGAGTCACTGTCTCTGAACCTCAATAAATTCACTAATAAACTTGGCATCTCATGCTGGCCAGGGGCAGAGTGTGTGTGGCATGGAGGAGGGGAGGACCCTCAGTAGGTTGGCCTCTGCAGAGGGAGTAAGTCAACTTTTGTGTGGCGGTCATCACCAGGATGCCACAGACATCCCAGTGAGAGGCACCTGGAGCCTCAGCCTGGGATTGGCCAATGGGCAGGGTCCTGCTGTGGAAAGAGGGGTCTGGGGGCAGGGATAAGTCACTCTGGCTCCTGTTATTTCTGCTGGTCCCTCCTTCCTGTTGTCTTTGATGTTAGCTCTGCTTAGGAGTCCCCTTCACCTGGGCTCATTCTCTTGGAATTGAATGACATGAACAAAATTACAGTGATTATTCCTCGTGTCCAGGAGGCGCCACAGATACCAGTGAACATCAAGCATCCCACATTGAGCTCTGCCACCCAGGTGGGTGTTTTCTTTATAAAGAGGCCTCCTGTAATCTGGATAAAGTCCAAACTTCAGTGCATTGGGCCATGACTTAAAATCAAGGTTTCTATTTACAATTGGTTCTACACCCAGAGCAATGTAGATTAAGACTGACACATCTAAAACTGGGGTACATAATTTGATTTACCACACCAGTCAATCCCCACCTCTATTTCCACAAAGACACCAAAGTCCAAATATTTTTATCCACCCTGGATAAGTTTTGCCTGTTCTGGAATTTCATATTAATGGAAGCAAACAACATGTGCTCTGTTAATAAAGGCTTCTTTCATTCAGAATAAGGATGTTGTTTCTATAAGTAAAGTATATTTATTTCTTAGTAATCCTCTAATATATGAATTAGCATAAATTGCTTATCTAATTTCATAGTGATGGGATATTAGTTAATGGTGAATTAACCAGGGTTCTCCAGGGAAACAGATCCAACAAAACATATATATCAGAATTGTAAGAAAAGGTTAAGTTTAGCTTTCACATAGAGGCAGCATGCAATAGGGAAAAGGATGGCAGAACTGGCTTAAATAAGCCCTGTGGTAAAGGAAAGAGAGAGAGAGAGCCGTGATGTAAGCCTAGAATCTGTGCCAGCTCCTTATATAGAAAAGTAACCAGGGTTACTGGAATGTAAAGGGATATGGGGTATAATAAGAGCTGGAAACTCTCAGCAGGAAATTTAAACTGAACTCTCTCAGATAGGCTGTACAATTCAAAATCTCAAAGATGGGCTAGTTAGCTCTCTCAGATAGGCTGCAACCTCTGTAGTACTCAGCCAGTGGGGAAACAGGGGAGGGACTTGTGCATTAGGAAAAGGAGATTAAAAGATTGCCATGTTCTTCCTCCTGTGTGCTAGCCCACCATGTTTCTGGCTGTGCAACCTATCTTGCAAGATCATAAATAAATTCTTTTCTCTTCCAGAATTGAGTGAGCATTTATTCCCTTACAGGTACTGTGGAGACACAAAAGCTTCCCTGGCTTGATAGGTTATACAGGGGGGCTGCCTCCTAAGCATTGGGAGCCTAAAGGTGGGCACCAGGCTGGGAGAAGGCCAAAGCTTTGCATGCCTGAAGGCAGGCACCAATTTAGATAAGGGTAACTGGGCTCCTTCCATGCTCCTGTCTCCTGCTCTTTTTGTCTCCCATCTAGTCCCTAAGAGATTGTCCCTTGAGATCAAAGACATGTAATCACATCTTATGGCTTTAGAAAAAATGCACCCTCCCTGAAACACCTGAAAATAGTCATGTAGGAGACTGCCTTGTATGCTATAAAAACCTGTGGGAATGAGTAGAAGAAAACTTTCTTTTGCATGAATACAGAGATGGAGTCAGCTCCCTTCTTTCACAATTGGTGCCCCATGTGAGGAGTTCCAGTCCTGACCATGATGTTTGGAAGCTTCACAGTAAGTACAAGTGAGTTCTCTCATGGTGGTTCAGTAGTTTCAGCCACTCAGCAATATGGGTCAGTCTCCCAGTGTTCCCCAGTGCCGGTATGTGTTAATTTTACAATGGCTGCTGCAGGCTAGTGTAGTTTCTGTTTCAGAAGATAATTTGTACTCTTTATTGCATGATGTTGTTCAACATAATCCTTGGTTTCCTGAGGAAGGCACATAGACTTAGATGTGTGAGAGCTCATTGGATGAAATTTAAAGTGCCACTTTGAGCGAGGACAGAAAGTTTCCTCTAAAACATTTACTACATGGGCTCTTGTTCACACTGCCCTGGTCCCTCTTCATATTGCTGACACTGAGAGTTCTGAAACTGAGGTCCCTGAAAGAGAAACTGCTGCTCTCTCTGATGAATGCCACCCAGCTCCAAGCCCTCAGACCCCATACCACCAGCTGATAAATGTGGTGGAGAAATGACTATAGCCTCGCTCCCTCCCCTTTCTCCTTTACCACCACTGTCACTGCTGCCTCCCCTTCCAGAGGTGCCACACCTGTTTTACAAAGCTGTCTGCACAAAGCAACATTAGCTGGTGAACTTGTTTGCCCCATTATGCTTAACCAACAAAACCAAAGAATATTTGAGCCATTACCCTAATAAACTTATAAAGATCTCAGAAAAAGTGTCCAAGAAAATGGTGCTGCAAGCCCACTTACTAAAGGGTTACTGCAAGCCTTGTATGAAAGCTATGCCTTAACTCCCTGGGATTGGAATTCCTTAGCTCATACCATTCTAGAGTCTGGTGCTTATCTGCTGTGGTGTGCAAAGTTTGATGAATGTTGCATGGAACAGGCAGGTCATAATTGCTTAGCAGGGGTAGATATTACCACAGAGCAGCTCCAAGTTCATGGCCAATATGAAGATGTTAACCAACAGTTAAATTGGCCAGATAATGCATATCAACAGGTGGCACTATATGCCATGCAAGCATGAGAGCAATTGTCAGATTCAGGGATAGATGCACAAGGCTCTTTCATTAATATCCAACAAGGCCCACAAGAACATTTTGTAGATTTTGTTGACCAGCTATCATAGGCCACAGGATGACAAATTAGCCATTGTGGCATGGATAATATCATTCTTTTACAATTAACCTTTGAAAATGCTAATGCAGATTGTCAACAAGCCATGTGCCCTATCCACGGTAAAGCACAGACTATCAGTGATCTTATCAAAGCATGCCAATTGGTGGGTACTGAAACTCACAAAGCACAAGCTTTTGCCACTGTTAAGCATGATCCCCTAAAACTATGTCCAATGTGTGCTTTCAGGCAGTCAGCCAGGACATTTCCAAAAGCAATGCCCTCAAAAGAACATGCCTCTGACAGGCTCCCCAAATAGGGGGCCCTCTAATATTGTCTCTAGACCCCCTAAGCCCTGTCTCTGCTGTAAAAAGGGGTTCCATTGGGCTAATCAATGTAATTCTAAATGGGATTGTGATGGAGCCTTGTTAGACTTAGGAAACTCCTGAGGGGGCCAGCTCCAGGGCCCCTTCAACACTGGAACTTCAATGACATGCTGCCACAAACAGAGACCAACAGTATATCAAGTTACCAACCCAAACAACCTGGAGTTGATGTCCTTGTGGCTGCCACCTCCAGCAGCACAGGACTGGACCTACCCTGTCTCCATGAATTACTCATAAAGGAGTCAGACGACATTAGAAAAGTTCATACCAGTGCTTATGGGCCACTCCCTCATGGTTTAGTTGGATTGGTCTTGGGAAAATCAAGTCTAACTTCTAAAGGTCTTTTTGTTCATAGGGGTGTTACTGATGCCAATTATTGTGGTGAAATTCAAGTTCTCCTTTCTTGCACAGGTATCCATCTTTTACCCACTCAATCTGCTATTGCACAATTGCTCTTATTGCCTTTCTGGGTCCTGCAGCCTAAAAATGCCATGCACGGTGCTAAAGGGTTTAGTAGCATTGGACCAAGAGTGTGTTGGGTTGAGAAAATTCAATGCAGCTGTCCTACAGTAAGGCTTTCATAATCATACAGGGATGAGCCTTTCAGGGTTTAATCAACACTGGTGCTGATATTTCAATCATTAGCTTACAATCCTGGCCACCTACCTGTCCAAAAGTCTTAGAAGATACCCTGGTTATGGGAATTGGGAAAATAAATTCCAGTGCCCAAAGTGCAGTTCCCCTTGAATGTCATGATGCAGAAGGCCATTCTGCTACAATTCAGCCTCTAATCTTACTGATCCTCATTAATTTGTGGGGACATGACTTATTAACTCAATGGAATATGACAATTTAGACAAATTTATCCTAAGGGCCACTGCTCCAAAAACTATCATTGAAACCTTGCCTTTAACTTGGTTCCAAGACAAACCCATATGTGTGGAGCAGTGGCCTCTTACCTCAGAGAAATTATATCAAGCTCATCAATTAGTTCATGAGCAATTAAATCTTGGGCACTTCGAGCCATCTACCAGCCCATGGAATTCTATTTTTGTCATAAAAAAGAAATCTGGGAAGTGGCACCTCTTGCATGATTTGTGAGTGATTAATGCTTGTCTTGAACCCATGGGGCCCCTTCAACTGGGAGTCCTTTTGCCCACTTGCATTCCACAGCAGTGGCCAATTATTGTAATAGATTTAAAAGGCTGTTTCTATTCTATTCCCTTACACCCTAAAGACAGAAAGCATTTTGCATTTACCTTACCTGCCATTAACAAGCCCCCCAAAAGTTTCATTGGAGAGTTTTGCTACAGGACATGCTAAATAGCCCTATGATGTGTCAATCTTATGTTAGGCAAGCTTTATGTCCAGCTCATGACAAATTACCTGAGTGTAAACTCATCCACTATATGGATGACATTTTGCTTAGTGTGCCAACCGATCATCTCTTGGCTCATTTATTATCATTTTCAAAAGACCTCCTCACAACTGTGGGCTTGTTTATCACCCCTGAAAAAATTCAACATACAGAACCTTGGAAGTATCTTGGCTACTTAGTGTCCCATGCTAACATAACACCCCAGCATATTTGCCTTAAAATCTCTGATCAGCCTACTCTCAATGAATTACAACTCTTGGGTAATATTAACTGGCTCCGTCCCTCACTTGATATCCCAACTTATCAATTACAGCATCTCTTCTCCTTGTTAAAGGGAGACTCCAACCTCCACAGTGTCTGCACCCTTACTGCCAACTTCCAATGAGAATTGCTTCTTGTTGAACAGGCCATCCAACTTTCTCTTAATAACATTAATCCACAACTTCCTGAGCCCACCATCACCCCTTCTTTATCATGCATATTTGCTCCCACACTTCTCTACCAGGGTCTTTAACATATGGTAATCAACAAGCTGATCTCCTTGTATCATCACTTCTGCACCCCTCTATTGAATCTCACCAATTCTTTCATCAAAACTGGCACAGTTTACAAAAACAGTTTGATTTAACAGCTCAACAAGCCAAAGATATTATCCATAGTTGCCCTTCCTGCGAACTACATAATTTAGCACCACCTATCTATGATACCAATCCTTGTGGCCTTCAGCCCAATGCCATTTGGCAGACAGATGTCACTCACTTTGCCCGGTTTGGTCATCTCCATTTTCTTCATGTTGTTATTGACACATACTCTCGATTTCTCTTTGCACTCCCTCTCTCAGGTGAAACTGTAGCTCATGTTTGTCACTTTCTATTACAGGCTTTTGCTGTCCTTGGATGCCCGCATCAACTCAAAACTGACAATGGCCCTGCCTACACTTCTTGCTTTCATACTTTTTGTTCTCAATGGTCTATACAAAACATAACTGGTATTCCATTTAATCCTACAGGACAGGCAATCATTGAACATGCTCATTGCACACTAAAAACATGTCTTTTAAAACAAAAAGGGGTAAATATGGATCCCTCTGCAAGAACAGCTAAAGCCCTATTTGTTCTTAATTTTTTAAATCTCACAGATGATGGACTGACAGCAGCACACTGCCATTTCCACATGCCATGTGAAACAAAAGATACAGAAATGGTGAAGCCTCCTGTGCTTTCGAAAAATAAACTGGACACTGGGAAGGACCAGTGACCTTATTAACCTGGGGATGGGGATATGCTTGTATTTCCATCTCAGCAGGTCCCCAGTGGATCCCAGCAAGACAAATCAAACCATGGCATGGCATGGCATGGATGAAGTCAAATCTGGCTCCTGAACTCTGCAACCTGAAGATGGAGGGGACAGCTCTGCCAATGATGAGGCTGCCAAAAACCCAGCAGTCCCTGTTGATGACATGGGGAGCCCTGAAGAAAACTACCCAAAGACTGAAGCAGTGCTTCAAAAAACTGGCACCCCTGTAACTCCAGAAACATTGTTCCTGGCAATGGTGTCTACTATCCATTGCCAGAGCATGGTAACATTTATCTTTATAATCTTATTACTTTTTCCACTTCAATGTGTTTCAGCCCCTGTATTGGGCACACATCTTGGATCCTCTTTTATTCTGCCCCATTATGTGGGTGGACTCCCCTTTCCCTGTTTCTAACAATGTAACCACTTGGCTGGGTGGAGTAAATGTGCCACCTAGTGGTCCTTTACTTAATGGCAGCCACTGGATCTTAGCAAATAATAACATATCCTTTGCCTCCTCTGTGCTACACCTCTGTGTATCTCATAATGTAAAATACTGCATTAAACCCCACAATCACCTTTTGCTACATAATACCTCTCATGCACTCACCTTTATAGCAGTAGGGGGCATTGACTATGGAAATGCAACCTCTTGAAGTAAGACTTCTGTGGCAGCCCCTAATGTTCCTTGCCCAACCAGATATGATAAAGATATACCTACAGTTGCATCCATTTACTGGGTTGCCTGCAGTGACAAAATTCCCCTTGTGCTTTTTATCCATAACTACACCATCACTGATTGGAGCCCTGTTGGATGTCTTAAGTCCAGTAATCATATGCAGTTGGTTCATTGGAATGATAATCATACATGCCTTGAAGCCAAGTCCTCTGAACCTATTGCTTGGACCAGTGACTCACCAAGCTTGCCTGTTCCCCAGCTTAACTCCTGGCCACTGCAGTGTACACTCTGGTGGCTTGGGCACATTTTTTGTAGACTAACAATTTGGCATGGTACATATAACTCTACTAACCACACAAACATGACTTTTACTCATGACTCCACTCTAGAAGTTTTAATTTGTATCATTCATCCTTATGTCTTTTTAATGAGCAACTTTCTTAATATCACATACTCTGATCACTACAATTTCTCATTTTCAGGAAACCAATCTTATTTTAGTTCTTGTGTTTCTAATGCCAATATCACCCAAAAGAACATGACAAGTTTAATAGTTTTAAAAAGAAAGGCTGAAGTATTTATTCCAGTAAATTTAACCCAAGAGTGGCAGTCATCCTCTGCTCTTGCAATCCTTGAAAAAACTTTACGATAAATTCAGGTCCTTCATTGTTTGTTCACCTTAATTTCAGTCCTTGTTTCTGCAGTCATTATTTTGGCCTTAGCTATTACCTGTATGGTGACCATTTCCCAATCTGTGCAAACAGCCCACTTCATGAACTCTGCAATGGAGAATGTTAGTCAACAAATCCTTACTCAACAAAGCATTGATCAAAAGATCCTTACTTGGCTTCAAGCTTTGGAAGCCACTCTTGAATTTGTAGGCAAACAGCAAGATGCCCTTGCCTGGCACCTTACCTTAAGATGTGATTGGCAGATGACGTCTATCTGTGTAACCCCTTTGCAATGGAATAATACACATCACACTTGGAATGATATTTAAAAACAATTGTGGGTAGCATTTCATGATAATTTAACTAGTAATGTGGATAATATAAAAACACAAATTTTAGAAACACTCCATGCCACTCAAATCAATGAAGAGCATGCCAATGCTATTAGTACTCTACAAAATCATTTGCAATGGATAGACCCAAACTCCTGGGGTCACATGTTTCCTCTACTCTCTCTAGCTAAATGGCTCTTACTTATTGCTGTGTTTTGTGTTTTGCTTTTAGGACTCCAGTGTGGATGGACCAGCCTAAGAAGTCATGGCACCCAGTCCCATAACCCCTATGATATCTCTATGAATGAGCTTTATGTCATTACACCAAATTGTAATCATAATAAAAAAGGGGGGAGATGTGGAGACATGGAATTTTCCCTGGCTTGATAGGTTACACAGGGGGGCTGCCTCCCAAGCACTGGGAGCCTGAAGGTGGGCACCAAGCTGGGAGAATTCCAAAGCTTTGCATGCCTGAAGGCAGGCACCAATTTAGACAAGGGTAAAGTAGCTGGGCTCCTTCCATGCTTCTGTCTCCTGCTCCTGCTGTCTCCTGTCTAGCCCCTAAGAGATTGTCCCTTGAGATCAAAGACATGTGATCACACTTTATGGTTTTAGAAAAAATGTACCCTCCCTGAAATACCTGAAAACAGTCATGTAGAAGACTGTCTTGTATGCTACAAAAATCTGTAGGAATGAGTAGAAGAAAACTTTCTTTTGCATGAATGCAGAGATGGAGTTGGCTCCCTTCTTTCACAAGGTACTGCTTTATTTCCAAAAACTTGGGAGCTCATCTAGGATCCAGAGCTTCAGAGGGGGACCCCCAAGGTGGAAAAAGGGAAGGCACACCCTGCCAATTGAGCCATCTCAGACTCCACCATTGGGGCCCACCTCCAGCAGCTGAAAGGCCTGAGACCAGAGGCTTGGATCTGCCAGTTTTGGATGAGAAAAAGGGGAAAAGGGAAATCCTGCCTCTGGTTGACCAGGCAACTCCATGCATGGACCAAGGTAAGGAAAGAGGACTATTAAATATTATATTACCATGGTGGTTGGGAATTCTTGATAAGTCTGAAGCTAACTGTGTGTGACTGACATGTGTGACATACTGCATGAAGCAAGTGCTGAGTCCCAATTTGCTGTTCCCTTCTCCTGTGAAGGAAAGGGCCAAAGATGGATGAAGCAAAAGGAACTGAGAGAAAGAAGCCCAGACAAGACTCAGAATGGGGAATAGAGGCAGTTGGCTGGCCAGGGAGGAAGAAAAGGGGGCACCTATAGAGTCCCTCAAGGACATCCCTCCAGATAGTCCACTAGGTAGAATGTTAAAATTTTGGACCATAGCAATTGGACCAAGGGAAAGGACAAAAAGAAAATGATTAAATATTGTTACATTTGGATCAAAGAAAGCATTTCACTGCTAGATGTATTCTGTCCAAAGTATGGGACAAAGGAGGATTGGCTCTGTGCCAAACTTGTAATTTATGTTAATGAGAAGAAACCCTTTTCTAAGGAGGAGTCTGATTATGCCATATGCTGGCTAAAGAACAAAAAACTTCCCTCTACCCTGTGAAAGATAAAAATCCAAACGTAGAAGCTGAGCTGGTAGAATCTAAACCCTGGGAACTCTTATTAAGCCTTCCTCCTCCCTACAATTCTCCTCCTCTCCTGGGGCAGAAATTGTTAGAGTCTGAAGACCTAATAAAGTCCACACAGGTTCCAGGGGAACAAGGAAGCCTGTTGGCACCAACTGCCCCACCAGATATGACCCATCAATTGTTGAGGAAAGAATTAGCACAGTGCAAAAAGGATACATAGAATTTTCCATTTCCAAAAACTCTTGAAGGAAAGAGAGTAAGGGAACATCACCCCATTGTATCCCTTTACCCCTTGGGGGAGGTGCCTATGGGACCAAAAGAAGTTGGGTATGTAGATGCCCCATTAACAAATGCAGAAGTAAGGAATTTTAAGAAGGAGATGAAATTGCTAATAGAGAACCCAATGGGGCTGGCTGAGCAAATAGATCAATTCCTAGGCTCTAGCCTATACACATGGTCTGAACTTATGTCCATATTAAACATCCTCTTTACAAAAGAGGAGAGAGGAATGGTAATAGGGGTGGCTATGAAAGAATGGGAAAGGCAACAACTGCCAGGACAAGGGGTGATGGCAGCAGAGCAAAAATTTCGAAGTACTGACCCCAATTGAGATAGTCATGATAAGCAGGATAGGGCACAAATGAAGGACCTCAGAGACCTCATTATAGAGGGGATAAAATTCACCATACCCAAAACTAAAATTTGGATAAGGCTTTTTAGGTGAATCAAGAGAAAGATGAGTCTCCTTCTGCTTATCTGCAAAGATTGAGAGATCAAGTGAGGAAATATTCAGGTATGGACCCTGATGACCCTGTGGCCCAGGGAATGTTAAAGGCCAGTTATGTGAAGGGGTCTTGGCCTGATTTTCAGAAAGAGATCCAGAAAATAGACAGATGGATGAATAAGCCATTGGAGGAGTTACTAAGGGAAGCACAGAAAGTATTTGTAGGAAGGGAGGACAAAAAGCAAAAGCAACAGGCTAAAGTCATGATGTCCACTGTCGACCACTTGGTCAAGAAAAGATTTGAAGAAGGGAATGGAGGAAGCAGACAGAGGTGAGATAAGGAAGTGGGTCAGACTGACTTAAATAAAGGAACAAGGAGAATGCAGAACTCTGCCGGGTGTTATCACTGTGGAAAACCTGGCCATTTCAAAAGGGAATGCCCAGAATTACAGAAGGAAGGCTGAGTTATACCCCTAATGAATTTCAAGGACTAGGACAGTCAGGCTCCTCATCTCAGAAGCCCACTAGGAGCCTTTAGTAAATTTAAATGTGGGTCCATATGAAGAGGAAATTACATTCTTGGTAAAAACTGAAGCAGCTTGATCCTCTGTAAATCATCTTCAAAAGGGGGCCAGGCTCTCTGGCAGTTCCCTCACCACTTCAGGGGCAAAAGGGGAGGCATTTAAAGTTCCCATTCTTGAGCCTACTAACATTTGTTGGAAAAATAATCAAATTATAGCTCCCTTATTGCACATCCCAGAAGCTGGGAGTAATTTATTAGGAAGAGACCTAATAATACCTATGGGACCAGATTTAGAGGTGAGGAATGGACAAACTGAGGTTTTGGCCCTGCTCACTGATGAATATGAAAGGAACATTAAGGAAGAGGTATGGGTAAAGAAGGAAACAGGGGAGGGTTGCAAATTCCCCCAATTAAAATCAAGTTAAAGAAGGAAGAGGAGATTGTGTGCCAGAAATAGTATCCTATTCCCCTTAATGGAAGACAGGGATTCCAACCCATCATTGAGGGTCTCCTTTGAGATGAACTCTTAGAGACCTGTATGTCCCCTTTTAATACTCCAATTCTCCCCATCCCAGAAACCAGATGGTAGCTGTAGAATGGTGCAGGACCTAAGGGTCATTAATCAAATTGTCCAGGTTCGACACCCTGTTGTTCCTAATCCTTACACTCTCCTGAGTAAAATCCCCTACCATCTTAAGTGGTTTAGTGTAGCAGATTTAAAGGATGCCTTCTAGGCCTGTCCCCTTTATCCAGAAAGTAGAGACCTGTTTGCCTTTGAGTGGGAAGATCCCTTCAATGGGCAAAAGCAGCAATACATAGGGATGGTCTTATCTCAGGGTTTTATAAAGTTCCCAATCTCTTTGGGCAAGAGTTAGAAAGGGTACTGGAAAAATTTCCAGTCCCACCTGAGATCACCCTTCTGCAATATGTAGATGATCTATTAATATCAGGTAAAGAAAGGCAAGCAGTGGCTCAAACTATGAAGAATCTACTCAACTTTTTAGGGGATCAAGGATTAAGTGTATCCAAAAGTAAACTGCAATTTGTAGCAAGGGAAGTTAAGTACCTAGGCCACCTCATAAGTGATGGAAAAAGAAAAATCCATCCAGAAAGGATCCAGGCCATAGTTAATTTGCCTCTTCCTCAAACAAAAAGGAAACTAAGGAAATTCCTGGGATTGGTAGGGTACTGTAGATTGTGGACAGATTCTTTTGCATCTTAAACTAAGGGGCTATACCAAAAATTACTAGAGGAAGAGCCTGACAATATAGAATGGGAGGAAGTGGAAATGGAGGCTTTAAATGAGCTCTAGTAGGCACTGGTGCAAGCTCCTGTTCAAGCTCTTCCTTTCCTCAAGAAACGCCTTCACCTGTTTGTTACAGTAGATAAGGGAACAGCCTTAGAGGTCCTAACCCAAATCTGGGGAGGCCAAAGAAGGCCTGTAGCTTTCCTTTCAAATGTTTTGGATCCAGTCTCTAGGGGGTGGCCTGGGTGTGTTCAAACCATTGCAGCAAAAGCCCTTATAGTAGAAGAAAGCAGGAAGTTGAACTTTGGAGGGGCATTAGTAGTTAGTACCCCTTATCAAGTGAGGACTATTCTGTCTCAAAGGACAGGGAGATGGTTGACTGATTCCTGAATCCTGAAATATGAGGCAATCATAATGGAAAAATGATTTGATCTTGACAACAGATCATAGCCTAAACCCAGCCTCCTTCCTCTGGAAGGGGCCTGAACAAGTAGAGACCCCTGAGCTTGACTGTTGAGACCTAATTGAATACCAAACCCGAGTCCAACCTGACTTAAGGGATCTTCCCCTGCACTCAGAGGAAAGATGGTTCATAGATTGATCCTCTAAAGTCCTAGAAGGAGAAAGGCACAATGGCTATGCAGTTGTAGATGGGGTAACTTGTGAAGTGAAAGAAGCTAGCCAATTGCCCAATAAGTTGTCAGCTCAAACTTGTAAGTTGTATGCACTAAATCAAGCCCTCAAATTATTAGAGGGAAAGGATGGCACAATCTACACTGACTCTAAGTATGCCTTTGGGGTAGTCCACACCTTTGGAAAGATCTGGGAAGAAAGGGGATTAATCAACAGCAAAGGAAAAGAACTGGTTCATGGGGAATTGGTGAAACAAGTATTAATGAATCCACTCTTACCTAGAGAAATATCAGTGGTGAATATAAGTGAACATCAGAAGGGCCCTACTTTTGAGGCAAAAGGCAATAAGTTAGTTGAAGAGAAGGCTAAGGAGGCCTCTTTCTGTACCCCTTTAAAACTAATGGTCCTGATACCCTCTATCCCTGAAGAGTTTGGAGTCCCTACATTCTCTGCCAAAGAAGTAAAAGAGCTGGAACCATTAGGAGTAACCTTAAATGATCAGGGGAAATGGTTTCTCCCAAATGGTAGATAAATGTTGAATAAACAAATAATGAGGGAGGTATTAGCTGTCTTACACCAGGAGAGTCATGGGAGTAAAAGCAATGTGTGATTTAGTACTTAGACAGTTTGGATGTGTAGGTCTTTATACAGTTGCTAAACAAATATGTGAACAGTGCATAATTTTTCAGAAGATTAATTGAAAGTTCTTGAGAAAACAGGTACAAAGGGGAAGAGAGCTGGGCCTCAGACCATTCCAGAGCATTGAAGTTGATTGCACTGAAATGCCCCTAATAGGTCATTTAAAGTATATTTTGGTAATTGTAGACCACCTCATCAGATGGGTGGAAGCCTACCCTCTATCCTCAGGTACAGTATTGGGAATTTCTAAAGTTATCCTTGAACAAGTCATTCCCTGCTATGGTTTAGTGGACAATGGCAGTCACTTTACCTCCTGTGTGTTGCAGAATGTCATGAGAAGCCTGGGTGTCACTTGGGACTTTCACACTCCCTGGCATCCACCATCCTCTGGGAGAGTGGAAAGAATGAATCAAACCATAAAGAAACATCTTTCTAAATCAGTTTTGGAAACAAAGTTACCCTGGATCAAGTTCTTACCTATAGCTCTACTAAGAATCAGGATTGCCCCTAGAAAAGAACTGGGAATTTCCCCTTATGAAATGCTTTTTGGTTTGCCTTTCCCCAGGAGGACTGGAGAGCTCCCCTCCCTAGAGATGAAGGATCTTTTTCTTAAGAATTATATACTGGTCTTGGCTTCTACTCTATCATCACTCAGGCACTGTGGATTACTGGCTCAGACCCCACCTTTTGAATTTGCTGCCCATCAACATCAGCCCAGCAGCTGGGTTCTGATCCAGTCATGGAGAGAATCCAAACTTCAACCAATCTGGGAGGGACCCAATCAAGTCTTGCTGATGACTGAGATGACAGTCTGAACAGCAGAAAGAGGCTGGACTCATTACACACAAGTAAAGGGACCAGTGTCTGAACCAGATGATATGTATTCAGCAACTCAACCTAAATCCTGGAAAGTGACTCCCACCTCAGATCCCCTAAGGATCACTCTAAAAAGACAATAGTTGAAAGAACATACTAGGAGGGAGGAAGGTCTGGATTAAACCCTGTGTTTGTCTTGTGCTTTGTGTATAGCTTAATTATGAAATTGCTTGTACTAATCATAATGTTCCATATTCAAGGAATAACAGGTTCTGCTAAACTGGTTATAAGTATAGTCAAAGGAATACAGTCCCAAATGTACAATTTGACATTTGTCAAGTAATTAGCTGTAGAAATCTAAAATATCAGTGACAACTGAGGGAGGAATATAAGCATTTATGTAAGCAGACTGTTCAAATAGAGAGCAAGATTGTTGGGGGCAAACACTTGAGAGTATAACTTATGAATCACCTGACCCCTGTTATTCTTGGAAGACTGGTGGACAACAAAGTATAAGGGATGGGTCTCATCCAGGTTGCAGGGAAAACAATTAAGGGAAACTTGGGTGGATTCTAACTCTCCAGTTCAAATTGACCCCAAGGCCATTAGAATACTTAAGGCCAGAGACTTAAAGCAGACCATAAAAATAGAGACAGGTTATATGGAAATACAAATGCCTGGGTAGAATGGGTCAAATATACCAACCAGAGTCTAAACAGAAGTGACTGTTATGCTTGTACAACCAGCCAACCCATTGCTCAGATTGTGCCCTTCCCCTTGGGGATGAAAAAGCATGAAAAGGAGTTTAAATGTATAACACTCCTTTTTCAAAATGCCACTCCTGGTGAAAGTTGTAGTATGTTGTCCTCTCTTTTCCCTCCAGTCCAGAAGGGAAGTGTCAAGTCCATACCAGCTTCTTGCTTTTGTCCCAGAGACCACTCTGCCTGTCTCTCCAGATGGGAAGAAGGGCTCCAGTATATTGGTACCATGGCTTTGTGTACACAAGTGTGGAATATGAGGAAGGATAGTACTGGCAACTTCTCCAGCCTAACTATACCCTGAGCAAAACTCTGGTGGTACTGTGGGAGGGGTGTCCTCCAGCCAACACTACCTGAAAACTGGGGAGGAAACTGTACTCTGGTTCAACTGGCTATCTCATTCACCCTGGCATATGAAAGCAAAGAAAAGGTGCCAACCCAAGGCAAAGGAGAAAAGAGAAATGTACAAAATTTACCTGGTTCCATCAATGGAAGAATTTATGTAGATAGTATAGGGGTTCCCTGGGAAGTTCCTCATGAGTTGAAAGCTAGAAATCAAGTTGCTGCAGGATTTGAATCATTCTTATTCTGGTGGGTCACCATCAATAAAAATGTGGTCATCAGCTAAGATTTATCAACTATACAAGGGATGTCATTATGGGAATAGCAGAACACTTAGATGCCACTAGACAAATGGCATGGGAAAATAGAATGCCCTAGACATGACGCTAGCTGTAAAAAGGAGGTGTCTGTTATAGTTGGGGGAGCTGTTGCATGTTCATCCCCAATAATATAGCACCTGATGGAACTATCACCAAAGTTCTACAAGGCTTAACAGCTTTATTTCGGGAACTAGCAAAAAATTCTGGCATTAGCAATCCACTCACAGAATGGTTGAAAAATTGGTTCAGGAAATGGAAAGGAATTGCAACATCTATTTTAACTTTCCTTATCATTTCAGTCAGAATATTTGCAGCAGCTGGGTGTTACATCATCTTGTGTGCCCAGAGGCTAGTTCAGAGACCCAAGAAAAACACTCTAATCAAGAATATCAGAACAATCTGTACCTCCCTTAAGAAGAGATTCTTATGATGAGGAATGTGAAAAAGCTCTTAGCAAATTTGAGAAACTAAAATGTGAAAACTAAAAAGGTTTAAAAAAAGAAAGAGGAGGGAACCTGTAAGAAAGGCTTAAATTTAATTTTTCACAAAAAGGCAGCATGGAATAGGGGAAATGGCAGCAGAACTGGCTTAAACAGGCCTTGTGGTAAAAGGAAGAGAAAGAGAGCTATGACCTAAGCCTAGAATCTGTGCCAGCTCCTTATATGGAAAAATAACCAGGGTTACTGTAATGTAAAGGGATATGGGGTACAATCAGAGGCAGGAACTCCCAGCAGGAAATTTAAACTGAATGAGCTCTCTTGGATAGGCTGTACAATTCAAAATCTCAAAGATGGGGTAGTTAGCTCTCTCAAGCTTTAATCTCTTTAGTACCCAGCCAATGGGGAAACAGGGGAGGGACCTGTGCATTAGGAATAGGAGATTAAAAAATCTCCAAGTTCTTTTTCGCATGCACCTGCCCACCACATTTCTGGCTGTGTGCCCTATCTTGCAAGATCATAAATAAATTCTTTTCTCCTCCAGAACTGAGTGAGCATTTATTCCCTTTCAGGTATCACTTTATTTATGACACTTCCTAAATACCACATATACTACTTATTTCATATGGGAAGGAGATTGTGGATATTTTCAAAAGAATGTAAGCAGCATATTACCTGAATGTGTTAACTTTATTGAAACTAAGAATATTCATCCTTATACATGTCAATTTTGGAGACAATTCCCTGACCCAAACAATAAACAAGAAGAACAAGTTAAATGTCTGTATGAATCACAGTCTTCTCCAGGTGAATTCTGCCTTTATTATGCAAAATAGACCGTCTCTGAAATTAAAAGGGAATGGAGACAATTAGCATACTCTAAAAAGTTCCCTGCACCAATATGTAAACAGGAAAGGAAAATTGTAGTGCCTAAATATAAGGTAAAATCACTATATCAGAAATGCATAGCAAAAGCTAAAAAACATCATGCAGAGTGTGTAGGTAATTAAATGAACATTTTATAAGTCAAATAGAGACTAATCTGAAGATAAGAGATGGGGGTTAGTTAATGAAGTCAATATGTCTAACATATAAATTAAGAGTAAACAAAAGGAAGTAAATCCTTGTCCCTTAAAATGAGGATAAAAAGCTCAACACTCAAAAACTTGAGAAAGTAAGCCTTATGATGGCTAATTCAACAGCAACAGTATCTAAACTTTCTGACTTAAATAAGTATCTGTTTCCTGATGGATTACATATATTAGAAGACCATGTGGTGACTTTCTTGGAAGCCAACATGAAGGACATTCAGCATATAGATGAATTAACTACAGCCATGTTGACATATTTTATATACAAAATTTCAGAATACCCTCTACAGAAGGGAAAATTGACTGAAGAATATTAAATGAAACGTGGATTAATGAAGGTCTTAATATTCCTCATCATGGCATGCAAATAGTTAAGTGAATGTCATGCAGCAATATATGTGATATAAAGAAAACTTACACATCTCCAATTAAAAGTATCTGGGATATAGGGATTTATTATCAAATAATTCTACCTAACAAAGTGTTCTATACCAACTGGCAAGTATTAAACATTGGACATTTAGTAAAAACAGGAACTCAGCTTACTTTAACAAAGATACATCAACCTTATACACATATTAGTCAATAATGTTCTGAGTTATATTCTTTAGAGCCTAAAAGATGTGAACAAAGAGATTAGCTTATTTGTGAAGAAATTAATCTATATCAAACTTTTGGCAATAAAACTGGAAGTAAATATCCAGTAACTGGAAAAGCAGTTTCATCTCCTTACTTAGAATTTATTCCTTTAAAGAATGGCAGTTATGTACTTATGTCATATGCTATAGACTGTAATATACCTCCATATCAATCCTCAATTTTTACTATCAATGATACAGTAGTATGCTTTGAAAAAATATTAAAGAAACATTTACCTAAAGAGCAAACTCTTGTTTTGGGTAACTCTCATATACCAAAAATACAACTGAGGTTACCACACCTGGTTGGAATCCTAGCTAAGCTGGAGATGGAAGTCAATGCCACTGATACATGGGCTAGCATTGAATAGCAGATAGAAGATACAAAGTCTGACCTTCTCAGACTGGAATTACATAAAGGGGACACTCCAGACTGGATCAAGCAATGAGCAGAAGCATTGGAGGATGTCTGGCCTGCTGCTGCCTCAGCTACTAAAATAATTGCCAGCTTTGTGAGTTCTGCTACCAAAGACATCTTTGGTGAAATAATTGATATATTAACTTATGCTAAGCACACAGCCATCCTAATACTTATTCCCACACTTATAGCATTGATTTTCAGGATTCTGAAATGGCTTCCAAATTCTGAGAAAAAGAAGGAACAGTAAGTGACAATGAAGAAAGACAAGGCAATACTGCTGTTTTACAGCATCTTAATAAAATCTTACTACAAGGCATTTGTAGTGAAAAATGTAAGTGGAAACTTCAATCTGCTCTATTAACTCTGTATATTCTCACCCTGTTAGGAATATCATGCATAATTTTGACATTATCTTTTTGTAGCTAAGACTAACAAACTTAGCCTGAAATATATGTGTAAAATACGTGTAGGAAAGTTTCTGGATAGAAAATTTGTTTTATGATGCTGATCCAAATTCTGAGTGCTTCCTTCCAATAAAAACAGAATATAGCACCCATATTACAATTCAAGAGTTAATGTACACTTTGACTTACCATCACCTATTCCTTCTAGTAAGAGTTATAGGAGATACAAGAACAGCCAACCAGGCACAGAGCTTTGCAAATGAGCAGGACTGTCACCTGATATCAAGCACATATATCCCAGCAACAACTCTGTTTCCACTAATGAGCAAGGTACCATGTCTGCTGAGCATTCTGATCTGCCAGTACACCCATGCAGCCAGGAAGGAGATCCTGTACCCATCACCATGGAGATCTTCCAGGATGACAGCTTCAATAACTTCAATAACCTTCAACTCACCAGGAATTGGGGATGTGGTTATAATTTGGAGTCCACATGGAACTCTGATTTATCTTTGCAGTAAAAACACCACTTGGTGTGGTGGAAAGTTTAAATGTAATCCTAAACAATGTTTTGCTGTATACTATAATTACTGGTTTTGGAACTTCCCCAAAGAGGGGAACAAAGTAATTATATGGCATTTGGACTTTAATCACTGAATTAAATAAACCAGTAACAGAATACTGTAAATATCCTTTAGATTTTAATCCAGGTATAGGAATTCTACTTCAGAACATATGGATAATGCAAGCCTATATTTTGAATAAATGGGCTACTGACCCTAATTGAATACATCCTACCCATGGGTATGGCCAATTTCTGAAAGGGCAAGAATTTCAGAGAACAATGTTGACTGGCCTTTATGGAATGAACATTGGGGAACAAGGAGAGCCAGATATTAATGAAATTAATGTTGGAATGAGTTATATAGAATTTGGAGAGAGAAATCAGTGGGAGAGGGTATCACAGGATCTAAGAAATCTGATCATGAGAATGCTGATTCCTTCTATCCATGCTGCTCTTATACACCACCTGTTGTTTTCTGTCCTGATTCTTTACTATCCAGTTATTACTCATGATATAGAAGCATATTTAACAGAACTGTTACCTAAAAACACTCAAGTACAATTTCCAAATGACGAAAAGTGGAAAGGCCTTCCTACATTAACTGGGAAAGATGATTCATATCCTTCAAGTTTCATATTACAACTTGAAAGAGAAGCTAAACAGTTAAAAAACCTGTGAATATTTTCAAGAAAGCAGAAAGGCCCTGTCAACTTTCTTACATATAGATAACGTGTAATCACCTAGTCCTCTGTGAAAACAGGATGGAGCTGCAGCTGTTACTTTAACCATAAATAAATCATAAATAATGTAGTAAGGTTAAGTAGAGTCCTAATCAAATATATGTTTATCAGTATGATGAAATGCCTAAATAATCATAGAATGAAATTAAAAAACTGTATTAATAAGTTAGAAACAAGTAACAGTAATCTCTTTTCCAATTTTTAGTCTTTATGCAAGTAAAAGCATATTATATTGCTCTTACAGAAATCATGGCTTAATTAGTAAAAATATTATCAGTAGAGTTTTATAGGCATTCAAGGGTAAGTCTCTGATAATATGGATACCCTCCTTTGATCTTGACACTCATGGATCAAGATGCTTCAAATGAGATATTCATGTTCATGAAGCATCATTTAATGTAAAAATAGAATATAACTTAAAGTTACTCTAAATCAAGATGCTATAAATTGTAACTCAAAAAGGAGCTCTCTCTAGTCTCAAAACCAGCTGTGTCTGGAGGAGTGGGGGCTCCCTCTTTTGGTAATGTATCAATTAATTTTTACATTGTAAACTTTTCTTTTAGCTTAAGTGCTCCTTTAGTAAAAATGTGTTAAAGGTGAATTCTTTTCTTAAGTGCTCTTTACTTTTAAACAATTGCCTGTCCCTAATACACTTAATTGAGTGGGAGGTAACTTGATGAAGCCCAAAACCATTAAATCAGTACCTGATTAGGCTCTGGCCTTTTCTAATGGAGATCATAGGCATGAGATGTAAAGAAATGAACCCCTGACACTAGACAGAGACACAGATGACTGAGCAGGAGAATTAGAAGCCAGAGGTGAGACAGAGGACAGATTGCCATGTGACATGGTTCAGGGGCTAAGTTATGTCTGTAAGTCACCACCAGGACTCTACAGACATCAGAGAAGGCAGGGCCTGCCAATACCTTGCTTTTGGAATGCTAGTCTCCCAAACTGCTAACAATAAATTGTTGATGAAGCCAATCAGTCTGTGGTATTTATTATAGCAGCCTGGCATACTAACACAGCATTTATTACTCTGCATGGTAGCATTTTTATATGCAGCTCAACTCCTTCAATGGATTAATGAGTTTAAGGACCCTTGTTCAGTGAAGCATTGTCCTCAGAGTATAAGGTATAAAGAAGAGCACTCTGCAGTGAATAAAATAGGCAATGAAATACTTGTGAAGAAATGTCTGAAATTTAATCATAAGATGCTTTCTAAAACAGTGATAGGGAATTAATGAGATTTTAGATTCATTAATATCCCAGTATCAAATTTTTACTTGAGCTTCTTCTCCCACTAGAAATCCCTTCTTTACATGTCAGAAATTCCAAAGTTGTAGACATATATTTTCTAGAGTCTAGTATACTTATTATGTGGTTTGATGCACATAAGTATTATACTTATGGGAATAACAACAGTCAAAGCTAGCTGAGCCTAAAACACAGAAGAAAGTGTGAGACATTACATCCTTATATTTTTTTCTTCTATTTCCAGTTATTTCCCAAACATTGAAATATTAAACCGACAACCTGTGCCTATTCTCCCATCTTTAGCCAATCTTGGTTGGAATATGACTGCATTTAAATCTTCCTTGCCTTTAGGCAAATTTATGAACATTCTTTAACATCAGTTTCCTCATCTTTCTAATAAGATTATTAAAAAGATTAAAACATATTTTCTGTGTAAACACAGCACAGTGACTGGAATATAAAAAGAATCCAAGGATGGTTCAACATAAGAAAATCAATCAATGTATTACAACACATTAACAAGTCAAAAGGGAAAAATCAATTGATCATCTGAATAGATGCTGAAAAAGCATTTGACAAAATCCAACATCCCTTTTTGATAAAAACACTTCAAAAGGTAGGAATTGAAGGAAACTTCCTCAATATGACAAACAGCTTATACGAAAAACCCACAGCCAGCATAGTACTCAATGGTGAGAGACTGAAAGCCTTCCCTCTAAGATCAGGAACAAGACAAGGATGCCCGCTGTCACCACTGTTATTCAACATTGTGCTGGAAGTGCTAGCCAGGGCAATCCGGCAAGACAAATTGGAAAAGAAGAAGTAAAACTGTCATTGTTTGCAGATGATATGATCTTATATCTAGAAAACCCTGAGAAATCGACGATACAGCTACTAGAGCTAATAAACAAATTTAGCAAAGTAGTGGGATACAAGATTAATGCACATAAGTCAGTAATGTTTCTATATGCTAGAAATGAACAAACTGAAGAGACACTCAAGAAAAAGACACCATTTTCAATAGCAATTAAAAAAATCAAGTACCTAGGAATAAACTTAACCAAAGATGTAAAAGACCTATACAAAGAAAACTACATAACTCTAATAAAAGAAATAGAAGGGGACCTTAAAAGATGGAAAAATATTCCATGTTCATGGATAGGAAGGCTAAATGTCATTAAGATGTCAATTCTACCCAAACTCATCTACAGATTCAATGCAATCCCAATCAAAATTCCAACAACCTACTTTGCAGACTTGGAAAAGCTAGTTATCAAATTTATTTGGAAAGGGAAGATGCCTCGAATTGCTAAAGACACTCTAAAAAAGAAAAATGAAGTGGGAGGACTTACACTCCCTGAATTTGAAGCTTATTATAAAGCCACAGTTGCCAAAACAGCATGGTACTGGCACAAAGATAGACATATAGATCAATGGAATCGAATTGAGAATTCAGAGATAGACCCTCAGATCTATGGCCGACTGATCTGTGATAAGGCCCCCAAAGTCACTGAACTGAGTCATAATGGTCTTTTCAACAAATGGGGCTGGGAGAGTTGGATATCCATATCCAAAAGAATGAAAGAGGACCCCTACCTCACCCCCTACACAAAAATTAACTCAAAATGGACCAAAGATCTCAATATAAAAGAAAGTACCATAAAACTCCTAGAAGATAATGTAGGAAAACATCTTCCAGACCTTGTATTAGGCGGCCACTTCCTAGACTTTACACCCAAAGCACAAGCAACAAAAGAGAAAATAGATAAATGGGAACTCCTCAAGCTTAGAAGTTTCTGCACCTCAAAGGAATTTCTCAAAAAGGTAAAGAGGCAGCCAACTCAATGGGAAAAAATTTTTGGAAACCATATGTCTGACAAAAGACTGATATCTTGCATATATAAAGAAATCCTACAACTCAATGACAATAGTACAGACAGCCCAATTATAAAATGGGCAAAAGATATGAAAAGACAGTTCTCTGAAGAGGAAATACAAATGGCCAAGAAACACATGAAAAAATGTTCAGCTTCACTAGCTATTAGAGAGATGCAAATTAAGACCACAATGAGATACCATCTAACACCGGTTAGAATGGCTGCCATTAAACAAACAGGAAACTACAAATGCTGGAGGGGATGTGGAGAAATTGGAACTCTTATTCATTGTTGGTGGGACTGTATAATGGTTCAGCCACTCTGGAAGTCAGTCTGGCAGTTCCTTAGAAAACTAGATATAGAGTTACCATTCGATCCAGCGATTGCACTTCTCGGTATATACCCGGAAGGTCGGAAAGCAGTGACACGAACAGATATCTGCACGCCAATGTTCATAGCAGCATTATTCACAATTGCCAAGAGATGGAAACAACCCAAATGTCCTTCAACAGATGAGTGGATAAATAAAATGTGGTATATACACAGGATGGAATACTACGCAGCAGTAAGAAGGAACGATCTCATGAAACATATGACAACATGGATGAACCTTGAAGACATAATGCTGAGCAAAATAAGCCAGGCACAAAAAGAGAAATATTATATGTTACCACTAATGTGAACTTTGAAAAATGTAAAACAAATGGTTTATAATGTAGAATGTAGGGGAACTAGCAATAGAGAGCAATTAAGGAAGGGGGAACAATAATCCAAGAAGAACAGATAAGCTATTTAACGTTCTGGGGATGCCCAGGAATGACTATGGTCTGTTAATTGCTGATGGATATAGTAGGAACAAGTTCACGGAAATGTTGCTATATTATGTAACTTTCTTGGGGTAAAGTAGGAACATGTTGGAAGTTAAGCAGTTATCTTAGGTTAGTTGTCTTTTTCTTACTCCCTTGTTATGGTCTCTTTGAAATGTTCTTTTATTGTATGTTTGTTTTCTTTTTAACTTTTTTTTCATATAGTTGATTTAAAAAAGAAGGGAAAGTTAAAAAAAAAAAAGAAAAACAAGGAAAAAAAAGATGTAGTGCCCCCTTGAGGAACCTGTGGAGAATGCAGGGGTATTCGCCTACCCCACCTCCATGGTTGCTAACATGACCACAGATATAGGGGACTGGTGGTTTGATGGGTTGAGCCCTCTACCATAAGTTTTACCCTTGGGAAGATGGTTGCTGCAAAGGAGAGGCTAGGCCTCCCTATGGTTGTGCCTAAGAACCTCCTCCCGAATGCCTCTTTGTTGCTCAGATGTGGCCCTTTCTCTTTGGCTAAGCCAACTTGAAAGGTGAAATCACTGCCCTCCCCCCTACGTGGGATCAGACACCCAGGGGAGTGAATCTCCCTGGCAATGTGGAATATGACTCCCGGGGAGGAATGTAGACCCGGCATCGTGGGACAGAGAACATCTTCTTGACCAAAAGGGGGATGTGAAAGGGAATGAAATAAGCTTCAGTGGCAGAGAGATTCCAAAAGGAGCCAAGAGGTCACTCTGGTGGGCACTCTTATGCACAATTTAGACAACCCTTTTTAGGTTCCAAAGAATTGGGGTAGCTGGTGGTGGATACCTGAAACTATCAAACTACAACCCAGAACCCATGAATCTCGAAGACAGTTGTATAAAAATGTAGCTTATGAGGGGTGACAATGGGATTGGGAAAGCCATAAGGACCACACTCCACTTTGTCTAGTTTATGGATGGATGAGTAGAAAAATAGGGGAAGGAAACAAACAGACAAAGGTACCCGAGTGTTCTTTTTTACTTCAATTGCTCTTTTTCACTCTAATTAGTATTCTTGTTATTTTTGTGTGTGTGCTAATGAAGGTGTCAGGGATTGATTTAGGTGATGAATGTACAACTATGTAATGGTACTGTGAACAATCGAAAGTACGATTTGTTTTGTATGACTGCATGGTATGTGAATATATCTCAATAAAATGAAGATAAAAAAATACAATGAAATGATTCTGGGAGCTTGCAGAATCTGGCCTGATTTAAGCTGAGTTTGTATATAAAGATAAACATGTTGTATTTATAGTCTAAACAATTAGAGAAGAGAAATTAGCAAATTTTAATCAGGATCATCATTTGTTGGTTTAATTTAGACATGTGGGAATGTTAATGGTCCTAAGTCCCTACTTAAAAATACGAAATGTGGGATGAAATTTCAAAATGGGAATTAACAGATTAAATTAAGACCCAATATTGCAAGATAAAGAAACAAAATGTATGATAAAATATATTATATATTCAGGTCCCTAATTCATGAATTAACCTATTGAATTTTCTCAGCTGTGAACATTAGCCAGTGCTTAGTCTTTATTCTCCATAGCAGGAGTTGGCAAACTACCACCTGCAGTCCAAATCCGGCCCACCACCTGTTTTTGTAAATAAAGTTTTATTGGAACACAAAAAAAAAAAAAGAATAAGAGAAAATTAGCAAAGGCTAAAGAATGAGTTGATAATTCTTCATGTTTGTATCAGGTTTGCCATTCTGTCTGAGCAAATCCTTATTTCTTTGTATTGATGCTGGAAACCACAAAAAATGGTAGGTCTACTTTCTCTTGCTGTCTTCTTTTCATGATGATCCTCAATTATACTGAAAGGATCATTTTAATGGGCTTCCTTAAAGCAATTTAGAAAATCTCTACTGGAAATACAAGCCAACAAACGACTTTTTAAATGACAACTAGAGACCATGAAGTCATTTGTCCTAGAAACTGATACATTTGGCTACTTGAATGAGAATTGTGTTAACTCAGAATGCACTACTTTGTTTCACTTTTCAGCTGGTCTAAGGTCGAGGCAAAAGAAATGTCTGGAGAAATTTTCCCATTATCAATAAAAAACATCCTTGTTATAGAAAATTTAGAATACATGAAAAAGAAGAAAGAAGAAAACACAGTAACCTAGAACGTCATCTTTAAAGACAACCACTTTTCACATGATTACTTTGTCATATGTCATATGCATCAACTTTAAAAGCTACATATGATTTCATGACATGGAAGATACATGGTTCAACAGCCATTCCCCTGCTAGACTTTGAGATTGTGTCCATTTGTTTGCTTTTGTAAACAAAATTACAATAAACCTCTTGGTACATGAAAAAAAAAAAAAAAGAATCCAAGGAACATAAGCTAAACCACAAAATAGGACCACTTAGCTGTGGATACACAATAATTATTTATTTTCTCCTATTAATTCTCTAAATAATCCCCTTAAATCTTTTTCCTCCTTTTTATTTGAATACTATCACTTTTTTATTTTTTTATTAGAGAAGTAGCAGATTTACAGAAAAGCTCATGCATAAAGTACAGTTGTTCCCACATACCACCCTATTATTTAAATTATACATTACTGAGTTATAGCTATTACAATTCATGAAAGAAACTTTTATAATTATACTATTAACTATTGTCTATCATTTGCATTAAGGTTCACTGCGTTGTACTGTCCTCTTTTTATTTTTACATTTTTGTTCTAGTAACACATATAAACCTAAACATCCCCCTTTTAACCACATTCAACTACAACTTTCATTGCTGTTGATTGCATTCACAATGTTGTGCTATCATAACCACCACCCATTACTAAACCTTTCCATCAACCCAAATAGAGACTAGATCCAATAAGTCACCTCCTCTCTCTTCCTCCTAATCTCTCTCTCTCTCTCTAGTTTTCTCTCCCTACTTTTAATAAATACACTTGCCTGCTTTACACTGAAGCTAAATTTTCATAAACTCTGGGAAAATATCTGGAGTTTGGAAGGAACCTGGAACTTACATCTATAAAAACAAAACTGGTGATGCTTTAGTAGTTGGTGCTTCATAAAACTGTGAAATGCTATAAATATTCTAGCTTGTGTTTATGTGTTAAATGAACAAATAAATGAAAATTAAAAATCAATATTCATATTTATAATGACATTTGGAAACTATAAAATCAGTATCCTATTTCCCAAAATCAAACTTAAAGATCAAAAATTATAAAAACAAGAGGGAAAATCACAGTTTATGCCCACATGGAAACATATTTAAAGATTGCATTGAAGATATAATATTAAAAGAACTGGATTAAGTGAGAGTGGCAGCACATGTGGAGGAAAAGATAGCAAAATAACAAGAAAAAAACAGAAAACAATAGCAAGGAAATAATGAGACCATGATATTAGGCTATTGTTTAGAAACTTGATGTATGATTGATAAATCTACATAAAATAAGATTCTTTAAATAAACATGTAGATCCATTTAATTTCTTTAAATAACCAATGTACTTCAATGTACATCAAAAGAGAAAGAGAAGAAACACATATGTAGTACATTGTGAATGATCCATAACCTCAGATTCAGAAGAGATTAAAAAAGTACAGTGAATGTGAGATCAATAAACTAAATGGAAGTTAGATCTACAAGAAAACAGACAATTTGTAAGCAAAACCTCTGGTGAGACAACAGACTAATGCTGCTGCTTTTTTTCTGGTTAACTGTTCTTTTTCTCTATTTGATTATTCTACAATGAGTAAATTTTGATTGAACAACAAAAAGATAAGACAAAACATTCTAATTGAGTAGAAAATCTTGATATTAGAGTTTTGTAAATGCACATCTTTGCAAATCTCATCCAAACATATATGAAGATAGTTATCACCTTCTTGGAGGTAGTTTATGATATTTGCATGAACTCAAAAGATTTCACGTATTTTGGACTGGCCTATTTGGATTTAATAAAATTATACCATTAAATTGCTTGTATATTCAAGACTAAATTAAATTTTCTATATGTGTGTATGAATGTGTATATATGTGTGAAATATGAATATTTATATATACCTAAACTATATACTTGTATATATACATGTGTATGTATAAACTACATATTTTTATATATACTAAACTATCCAGATATATTTCTGAATTGATAAATTCCCAGGAAGATGAAACTTATGCATACATGAAATGATAAAAAATAAAGATAAGTATCTTGCTTATACTCCATAGTCATCACTGCATTGTATGATGTTTACTTCCATTATAGTGTCTATGCTAGATGATCATATGGAATAGGATAGCTATAACAAATTTGAATGTTTGGGACATATTCAAGATTACATCCCTAAAATATGGAGTTCAAAGTTTAATTATATTATATTGTAGCCAACAAAGGATGTTAGAAAAGAACACTTTAGAACAAAGTTAATTTTTTCTTAATTTTCCAACATAGATTCAAATTCTCTATAAATATTTTGGAATGACTTGGTATTATAAATCCAAGCATTTTCTGCTTAAACAAGAAAGCTGTTTAAAACAGTTTTAACTGCATGGCTAATTAACTTTTTTTTTTTATCTAAGTAATATTTTTAAAGTGGTTTTCCTTCCAACAGTATGGTTTGTCAATATTTTGAGTACTAATTAAAATATGGTGCATTCTGGAAACTTGCTGAAATATGTTTTCTCAGATCACTAAATCATAACAATATCAGTTTTTGTATCCAATGCTTCAAAGGGTAATTTCAGAGCAGAGAGTAGGGAGATCAGGGTTAAAGCCTTCACGAGTTGTTCAGGGCCTAGGCCTTCTCAAGTTGGAGAGCAGAATTGTAAAGTGGTCATCAGCATTCCAGGGACTAAGCCAAGGTGTAGGGCCCCATTCCCAGCAAAGAAATGAGAGCAAAGCAGGAAATTATGGCTATCATCTGTCATGATCCTCAAGAGATGTCTTTTCAAAATCCTTTTACATATAAGCCTGATTTCCATCAGGTTTTTAATTTATTTTTTCTTTTCTTTGATAGAAAGAATGCTATTTTTGTTATGTTCTCAAGTACATTGAATTTATGAAAGTTTTTAAGCAATGTTTCTAATAAGCACTTCAAGGATGCTTCTAAAAGGGCATAATGTACCTGAAATAAATATCTTTAAATGGATAAGATATATTTTGTCATCTTAATATTATTTTCCTCAATCAAATTCAGTATTTCACAACTAAATTATAAGAGGATGCTTCCTAGTGAAAACATTTAAAAACTTCAAAATTTTGAGAATTAATTTTCAAATAAGGATATCAAAACCTTTTAAAATGCATATCTTTCTTTGTATGCCTGCTTATCATTCAGAGTATGCTGATCACTGACATCTAAAAACTTATTTTGAGTTTAGAATGAAGGTACCCTCCTGGAAAGAGGATTTCAATTGTTTCTGCCTTCAGGAAGTTACCAGTCCCTCTCTGAAGGGCTTTTACCTGATTAACTCTGGTTAACCCAGTGCAATCCCACTTTTGAGCAAAGCAAAATTACTGATCTGGGACCTTAATTTCATCTGCAAAATTACTTCACCTCTGCCATATTCTATGGGCTACAAGTAAGTCACAGGTTCCACCCACACACTAGTGGAGGCAATAAAAAGTCACGAAAAGCATCAGGAGGGAATCATCCCAGCCTCCTGCAGTCCATACACCATACTAGCTTACCCAGCCTCCTCATAGCCACAGGGAAAATCTGCACAGAACACATATGCCTTGGTTCTCAGAAGTAGCCTATTTTTCTTGTTCTCCCTTCTGCTGTTCTCACAAACAAGGCAGCTTTTACTCTAGTCTGCTGGTGTTGATGTGAGGGAAGATGGGCTTATTAAATGACTACTGAATCATTACACATATATTTCTTTTTTAGTTTCTAGTGTATTAGAACAGCCAGAAGGAAATACCTGAAATTGTGGAACTGTAACCCATACTATACTTTGAAATTTGCTCTATAACTACCTGTTAAACTACATTTTGAAATTTATCACTTTTCTTGTATATATATTTCACAATAAAAAATGTTTTAAAAAAGATTTGAGGAAGGTATACAAGGCATACACCATATAACCTGCACCACTCCAGCATCACCTGGGCCAGCAGCCCTTAGTCAACTCCACACTTATTTATGTGACAAATCATCAGATAAGTGGGTAGAGACCATCAATAGTGTCACATCAGTGCAGGTCAAGTTTGCTGCCAAGTGAAGACAGGGATTTGGGACCTGGGATGAGCTACCTAGACACATTGTGGACCCTATGGCCAGCACTCAGGGCAACCCTGCTCCCCTCTGCCCTCCCCCATCCAGCCCAGGCCTACCTCTAGGAGCTTGCAAGCAGCCTGGGGCTGCTCCTGCCAGGCCAGCATGCATGTGCACACTGGCAAAATGTCCACACTGTCCACCAGGTGCAGGCAGGTTCAGCTCTCCAGCAGAGCCTCCACCAAGGGCTCCACCTTGACCAGATCATCCTGCAGGTCCCAGCACAACTTTCCTACAAGTGCCACCAGCTCCAGGACTGGTAGGCAGGCATCTCTGCTTTCCCACAGCAGTGCCAGGTAGCTCTGCAACACATCTCAGGCCAGGGTCCCATGCTGCCAACATGGGGAACAGTCTCAGCATCACCAGCCAGATCACCACACCATGCACATGGTGCCAGCCACACCCTCCTCCTCCTCAGACCATTTCCACATGTTGCCTCAGAGTCACAGAAGTCCACCTGAGAAAAGGTAGGGATGAGTGGTGCCAGTTGCCCTGGATAATTTCCTCCCAATCCTCTAAAGAATGCAGTCCTCTAGGAACAGTATCTGAGCACCACACAGGTGACCAGGGCCACCTTCCACAGCTCACCTCTGTCTCTGAACCTCACCTCTGCCCCTGTTGGCCATGCTGACCCTGGTGACCTAACCACACAGCTCCACCTGGACACTCTTTGCACTTCACATCCTTCACCCTCATACTACAGTTTGCAATTGGGCTTCTCTCTGACTCCTTCTTTGGGCTCTCAGCTTGATTGGGGCTGCTGTCTGCCCCACCAGGATTTTCCTGGCATCTGCCACAGAATTCACATGTACTTAGGAAGTACCCTGGCTAGGGTTGGCAGATGCCATTTCCATTTTGGCAAGGGAACTAAGGCTGCAAGACTGTCACCATCTGCATATAAGCATTTTGATTTTGGAAAAAGAAACAACAAAATTTTACTTGACAAATACTGGAAAACATGAAGAAGTAAAAGCTGCCCTGGTCCAACCAATGAAAGAGATAGGCCAAGAAAGGAAAGCCCCAGTTAGCAGTGCTGCTTGTGGATCCTGGCAGGGACAGGTCCTGCATGGGAGCTTTAATCCAGTTTCCTTCACAGGAGCATGTGAGGTGACTCCTAGAGCTTACCCACTTGGCAGGTGAGGACATCCAGCTCAGAGAGTCATGGAAACATCCAAAGTTTGCAAGGTGGTAACCACAGCAGGCTAGCCTCCATGCCTGAGCAGAGAAGTCATCTAAACCCAGAAGGCTACACTGTCACCTGGGGAGTCTTGTGTTCTCCCCCATGGACCCTCTACTTGGCTCCTTGACAGCTAAGCCCTGGTTGGTTGGATTCTCAGGATTTCTGAATTTTTCCTCAGCCTATACAAATCTATGTGCACATACACCCATTTTAACCTCAAAAACAGACAGGCCATTGCCTATGACACCCTCAGTCTGCCTGACAATGGCACATGAGTCTTTGCCCATAAACACAGTCCCACCATGTGTTCCATCAATGGAGGACTAGAGGTGGTTGAAGCAGGTCCCCCCCCCCCATGGACACAGGTGGCATCCTGGTGCCTGCCATTTCAAACACAACACCTCTGTTCACAACTGAACTATTTCACAGAAGACCTGCAGAACTGAAATTAAAGTGGAGAATTAACAAAATTAATATGGACATCAACAGTTTTCGTTGATTATGCCAAACTGCATTTCAAAAGGCAGCAAGAACCTAGTGTCCAAAGAGGGCAGGTGGCAGGCCCTGTCCATTCTGCTGCCACAGGTGGTCTGCTCTTTCTCATTCTCTCCATCCTGGATGCACCTGCACACTGCCCTTGGAATTCCTACACACTGGTTCTTTCCAGGCCCTGCTGCTGCTCCCCATCCCTCTCCATCTCACCCCCATGAGGGAGACTCACTAGTCTCTGGATCCCCCACTTCCCAGACTTTACTGGCCCAACAATTCCCAGACCCTGACTCAGGGCTTTTAGCAGCCACCATGGTCCACACATTGTAACTGAGAAATTATGATTTAAGGACTGATGATGATTACTGAATCATTACATAGACATTGCTTTTAACTTTCTGGTATATTAGAGTAGACAGAAGGAAATACCTGATACCTGAATTGTAATCCAGCTGCTTTGATCTCTGACAATGATTGTATAGCCTTTATCTTGTGCCGTTATGATTGTAAAAACCTTGTGACTAACTTTCACTTGCACCCATTTATATAGTTTTTCTTTTAACTCCAAAGTCTTATGTCCACAAAAGACAGCCCCTAGTGTTTATTAATGAAGGGTCTTGGGTCAGCAAGAGCTAAACCCACCACAAGTTCAAAGTTGTCTTGGTAATGGAAGCTGGATCTAACAAAAATTGACCTGCCTGACATGCACAATAGCTTAGACTTTAACCCACAAGTCACCTATACCTCATAATACTAAAAATCACATCCATCATCATATTAAGCCTGCCATTTTCTTACATATGTTCTGTGACTAAGCATGTAATCAATTCTGTGCAAGATCAATAATTAGATCACCCCTAATTACATTATCTGGAGGCCACTGTACTCATTAGCCTAAAATCTGCCCATCTTTTGATACTTTAAAACTATCAGAATTACTGAAGTTTGGGGATAAAGATTTTGGACCAAAAGGCCATCTGTTCTCCTGCTTCCTGCCTAGCAATAAAAGTCTTTCTCTCTTTGAAACTCTGGTGTCTCAGGAATTGGTCATTTGAGCACATAGGGTAAAATAATCCATTGCCCTCATCTAGTAACATTATCCCACTGACTGCAGGAGGCCCTGGACTTCAGATAGGGGGCCAAAGACCCCAGGTGTCCTCCTCAAAGGAGCAAAGCTTCCAGGGCCTTCCACTGCAGGGAGAGTTCCTCAGGACTCTGCTTCCTTCAGCACAGACTCCTCCCCACCAGACATTTGGGGGCAGCTAGAGGGGGGATGAGGAGACAAAGCTGGGGGCCAGGCCTATGCTACACGTGGGCAGTCTCACCAGGAAGCCAGAATTTAAGATCAGAAATGGATTCATCTGAGATCGCCCTGGTTTTGATTTGGGTATTTATGGTGGAGATAGAGTAGAGGAAACTTTCTGTGCGTGTGCCTGGAGAGGACCCCCCCACCCGTCCCACACCAATACCTGTCGGTGCTCGCCCCCATCTCAGCAGACCCGTGCACTTACCCAGCCTGGGCCCTCCTGCCTCTGGATGCTGCCACAGCCACCACCACCCCACACGCACACACAGCCCCCCATGTCCGGACTCACCGGGGTCTCCAAGGCCTGGCTACTCCCCGCCGCCATTTCCGCAGCCTAAGGAACTTTGCTGCCGTCAGTAGAGGCCTGGGCGGGGCTGCGGTGTCACAGGCACTACAGTGTGGGCCGCGCCTGCGCTCCAAGCCTGCGGGAGAGGGCCAGCCCCGCCCCTCGGCTCGGGTCCCAGGGCTTCCGGTGTTGGGAGGGGCGGGGGCGCGAGGGGCGGGCTTGGCAGCTTGCCGAGCTGGTGAAGTTGGGTTTCAGTCTGGAAGGGGACGGCCGCTTCCCACCGGAGCCCGTGGACCCTGCGCCCTCCCTGTGTTCCTACCCTGTGAACCCCTGAGTCCTCCGAGGTCAGGATCCTGTGAGTGGAAACTACGTTCTTAGCACCCTCAGTGAACAGAAGTGCCCACAACGTAGCCAGCGGTAAGGAGGATGGGGAGTACCGGAAGCCCCATCCCAGCAGCTGGTGGGTGGAGGAAGTGATGAGCCTTGGACAACCCCCAATCCCTTGGCCCCAAGTTACTCTGGGAGCCGAGGTTGGCTCTGGAGATGCTGGTTGCAGAGTGGCCTGGGGTAGGTAATCCTCTGACCTTAGCACCTGGCACCCACTGCTCTCTGCCCCCGCCCCCTCTGGCTTCCAGGAGCTGGTTGGGAGTGGGGGAGACACCTGATAAACCCAGTCCCCAAGGATGGGGTGGGACAGATCTGAGGAGAGGACCTTCTGGGGATGCTTATTCTTCCACCCCAGGGGTCCCTGACCAAGGAGTTGGAGGGAGCCAGGTGGGGGTGACTTCCTGATTGGGAGAACCGCAGGGCAGTCCTAGAGCTTTTGACCTTTGCCCTGACCCCTGCAGGCCTGACCTCACTGTGACCCTGGGTCTGTGGGCAAAGCTGAGCAGTGGAGAGAAAGGGAGTGAGGCTTGAAGATCCTGTGGGTGCGTTCGTCGTTCTCCATGACCAGGGTTAAATAATTGTTGGGCAGCTAATAAACAGCTCAAATCCTGGATTGAGACACCTAGTGACTACCTGAATGGTGAGCCTTGTAGTAAATACCAGCCTCTCTTCTTGTGGAACTTGCAGTTTGGGGGAGCAAATCAAAGGCTAGTTGTTAGCCACAGGAAGCAGGGAAGAAGTTCTCAAGGTGAGAAATGGAGACTTTGTATTGACTTCTAAAGGGTGGGCAAGGGCTACCTGGAAAGAAAGAATTCTGACTTCATGGCTTTACTTATTCCAAAGAATTAGGTGGGAAGATAAACATATCTTTAGTTCAAGGAAAATCTCGAAACACTCCATGGGGCCAGAGGAAGATTTGCCAAATAAACCATGGCTGTGGGAAGAGTGGGTTGGATGCTCATTCACAGGTCCAAAGGATGTCCATGATACATTGTACAATAGAAAGGGCACTGCAAGACATTTTCCAAGATAGAAGCCCTCCTGGAGTGCTAGAGGTAAAATGATAGATGCCACATTACTCAACCCTGGTTGCTCCTGGAGGGATACATAAAATAAAAAGGCCTATTAATTTTCTCCTTTGTGTTTATCCATATTTTCCAATTTTTATAAAGTGATAATCTCATGGTTTTCAATTTTTAAAGAGTGGAAAGACAAAACAGAGGTGTTAATAGGGTTGGGTTAGTGAGTTCATGACCAAGCCTACTGAGGCTGGAGCAATTGGGATGAGGGTGGGACATGGATGGAAGTTAGAGAATTTAAGTCTGCATTTGAGCATCTCTTTAGCTGCAGCAAATCTCCCACTTGCAGTGAGATATTTTTGGGAATCAGCCATGGGTCCTTTCTCTATGACTCACTGGATGCCCAGTGAATATATTCCTGTTTATCCAGAAAACACTAATGAATTATAACATGCAATGTAACCTGTCAAAAATATCAAGTAAAGTATGATGTACTATTAAATTAAATCTTAAAGTAATTAAACGAATTCTATGATTCTAAATTTTCATTGTTTTAAAATCAGTTACTTTTTTTGTGTTGCTGTACATTCAGTAAGTCTCATGTAAGGTGTTTCATTTTACAAACAATGCCTTAGTTGTCCCTTTGAGCTGGGCTTGCTGTTGCCTTTTTACAATCAGGAAACAGGTCCAGTGAATTCTGAAACACTTCCAAAAGACCCCTGCCAGTAAGTGGTCACTCAGATTTTGAACCCATGGCTGTCAGACTCTAAAGCCCACACTCTTAGCCTCAGCACTTCACTCTTTAAATAGTAAGTATATATTTATTGTAAAATATAACATATTTACATAGAAGTGATTACTTTCCAAGTGCAATTTATGAAGTAGTTAGAAAGCAAATTTCAAAGAATGTTATGGGTTATGGTTCCACAATTTCAGCTATTTACTGATTGTGAAATATAACTATGCAAAAAGGTGAAAACTTTAAAAATGCAATTTAGCAAGAATAAATTGCAATTTAACAAGTATAAATATAGGAAATTTCCAAGAATGTTATGGGTTACAGTACCATGGTTTCAATTATTTCCTTATTGTGAAATATTACATATACACCAAAAGGTGATAACTTTCAAATTATAATTTAACAAGTAGCTATATAGCAAATTTCAAAAATGTTATGGGTTATAGTTACACCATTTCAGTTTTTACTTCTAGCTATTCTAATGTACTAGCAACTAAGAAAAAGAAGATTATATACAGATTCAATATTCATAATCTTCTCTTAAATTCCTTCTTGTCTATTGCTATCTCTTCCTCTAGTTTAATCATTTCCCCAATCTTTAGGGATATCTAGGCAGTGAACACCCTATCTTGTTCATGTTGAAATGGGTGTTGATATTATGGGAAAAGGGGACACAACTGGTTGATGTTCTTGAAGAGACTATTTCCTCTAGGTTTGTGGAATTAGCTGGAAAAGGAGCTGTCTGAATGATTTAAGTTTCTGAAGAATAAACTTAGTGAGTGAAACTTTTATAGTCTCAGATAGGGACCCAGGTATTCTTTAGGGTTTGGGGGACTACTGTTGACTTGGGCTTACGATACTGTGGCCACTTGGGATATCTAGCTGAATCTTGCATAGGAGTAACCTCCAGGACAGCCTCTTGACTATATTTGAAATCTCTTAGCCACTGAAACCTTATTTGTTGTCTTTCTTTTCCCTATTTTGGTCAAAAAGGCATTCTCAAGCCCTTGATGCCAGGGTCAGGATCATTTCCAGAATCTGTGTCCCATATCTCCAGGAGACTCACTCACCTGGGGGATCCTATCCCATGTCAGGGGGAGGGTGATGAATTTATTTGCAGAGTTGGGCTTAGAGAGAGAATGTCTACATTTGAGCAACAAAAGAGGATCTCTGGAGGTGGCCCATAGGCATAATTATAGGTAGGCTTAGATTCCCCTTTACAACCATAAGTTTCAGAAGAGCAAGCCTCAAAATTGAGGGCTTGTCTTATGAAGTAGGGGGTTCCTCATTTCACATGGCATATGTTCTGCCCATGGTAATCCATCACTATCTCACATTATCATCCCTTAGTTGTACAATCCTCATCACTCACCATTTAAAAAATTCTCATTACCCATAACATTCCATATGGCTTTTTAGACCTAGTATATGTGTAATACTAGTAAAGTATTCCTATTAATTAGAGTCCCTAGAATGCAATAGGTACATTTTTCCCATATACCACTCTGTTGTCAACTCTCCATACCTGTGTCATAGATTAGAAATATATTATGCAAGCATCTATCTATATTTGTAGTTCTGATCTATGGGATACATGCCTTCAAAAATCCCTTTCAATCCTGTCCACTTTTAATACAGCTCTGATACTTATAATCCCATTAACAAACAATATCATCCCTATGCATTCCCTTACCTTTAAATTTATCCTCACTAACATTTCTGAACATATTAAGTTATTCCCCCTTTACTAGCTTCTGTCTGTCTCTAGGTCCCCAATATTCTACATTATAAGGCCTTGATTTGACATTGTTCAGGGAGTTCATAGTAGTGGTAACTTACAATAACTCCTTTTGTGTCTGACTTATTTCACTTAGCATTATATCTTTAAGGTTCATACATGTTGCCATCTGTTTCAGGACCTTGTTCCTTCTTACTGCTGCATAGCTTTCCATCATACGCATACACCATCTTTTGTTTATCCACTCCTCTGTTCATGAGCACTTGGATTGTTTCCACCACTTTGCAAGTATGAACAATACTGCTGTGAACATTGGTGTGCAAATGTCTGTTTATGTCACTGCCTTCAGATCCTCTGGGTGTATATCAAGAAGTGGAATTGCTGGATTTTAGGGTAAATGGGTATTTAGCTTTCTGAGAAACTACCAAACTGACTTCCACAGTGGCTGTACCACTATACATTCCCACCAGCAATTAATAAGAGTTCTAATTTCTCCACATCCTCTCCAGCATTTGTTTCTTATTTGTTTAAAGGCAGCCATTCTTACTGGTGTGAGATGGTATCTCATTGTGGTTTTGATTTGCATTTCTCTAATAACTAGTGAAGTTGAAAATTTTTCATGTGTTTTTTAGCCATTTGTATTTCCTCTTCAGAAAAATATGTTTTCATACCTTTTGCCCATGTTAAAATTGGGTTGTTTGTACTACTGTTGTTGAGTTTTAGGATTTCTTTATATATGCAGGATACCAGTCTCTTAACAGATACATGGTTTCCAAATATTTTCTCCCATTGAGTTGGTTGCCTCTTCACCTTTTTGGTAAAGTCTTTTGAGGCCCAGAAGCTTTTGATTTTGAGAAGTTCCCATGTATCTGTTGTTTCTTTGGTTGTTTGTGCTTTGGGAATAAGATCTAACAAGCTATCTCCTATTACTAGGTCTTGAAAATGTTTCCTTATTTCATATTCTATGGGTTTTATTGTGCTGTAACTTATATTGAGGTCTTTGATCCACTTTGCCTTAATTTTTGTATAGGGTGTGAGGTAGGGGTCCTCTTTCTTTCTTTCTTTTGGATATGGATTTCCATTTATTCCAGCCCCATTTGTTAAAGAGACTTTTCTGTCCCAGTTCAAATGTGCCCCCCTCCCTACCTGCTGTGTGCCTGTGAGCCTTGGGTATGGGAGGGGCTCCTGAAGCTTGTATGTGGCATGCTTTCCTGTGCCTGCTTCTTGCCTGTGCACCCCCTGAACTTCTGTGTGGGAGAGAGTAAATGAGGTCAGTACTCATCTGCTGCTTCCCTGGGGGCCCTCATGGGAGCTCCTGGCCATGTGACTGTGGAGGATTATCTCACCTGTTAATTGTTAATGTAGGTGCATGGGAGTGGAGAGCCACTGCTCATTCCCTTGCCTGGTGGCTCTCTCACCACTGCTGGCCCTGGAGGCAGTCCTGGCTGAATAAATTCACCCTGTCCCTTGAGGCACAGTTTCTCTGCATTTTTATCCTTGTCCCTACCATGCATTGTAGGGGTCCCTCTATGGCTGGTCACACTCTGAACCCATGGTCCAGGAATCCTCTGGCCCCTCTCTAGTTTTCTTCAATGAGGAGAAGCCCACTGTGCCTCACTCAATCTCCCATTTTGTCAGAAGTCTAATTTTAAGTGTTTTAAAGCAAGCAGGACATGCTGTATAACCTTTATATCTAATGGAGATTGCTATACCAGCAAAAGGTAGTGCCCACATGTGTTTAACCAATATCCATTGTAAACATAGGCTCTTCCATCTTCTTCTCCAGGCTCTCTAAGGTGAAAGGCCATTTTTAGTACATCTTAAGCATACTTGCACCTACTTCTGAATTTTCTATTCTCACCTGAAGCCGGACTAGATCTGGTGTTGACTCTCATGTCAATTACTTAATAGCTGTGTGTCCTTGGGCAATTTACTGATCCTATGTGTACCTTCTGTCTTCTGCAAACTGGGGAAAATGATAAGTTCTGTCTCACTGGTTTGAGACATTTGAGGTGATGGTGGTTATCATCATTTTGTTAATACATTCACATCTGGTAGGGGGAGGGCCTCTGTATTCCTTTTCATCTATAGAAACTATCTGGCAATTCCTGCACTTTCCTCCGTATTTAGCAGAACACAGTTTTTTAAAACTCCTGATCTGTAGGAGGCTGCAAGACCATCTAAACAAGACTTCTAAGGATCCCCCTGTCTACTCCACAGAATTCAGTTCACAGGGGCTCCCCTGAGGAAGCTCCTGACCCAGCTGCCCACCACAAGGCCTTCTCAATGGCCCCCAGGGTAGTGCCTCTTGGGGAGATTTCTCTAATATCTATTTGCGTATTAGGAGAGCTCACAGGTGTTGGGCACCAGTCCTTCTGGATCTTTGCTGGAACAGGATCCCTGGGAGCCAGGCTTTGGGTGGCTCTAGGTGAAGCAGATACCTGAAAGGAAAGGAGTGGCGAATGTCCTGGGTAGTAGTCCATGAAGGACAGAAGAGACATAAGTAGGAGCTTGAAAGAATGGTTCAGTCAGTCTTTATTCAGGACTAGAGGGTGTCCATAGAAGGCACAGAGGTGTGGGAACAGGGAATAGAAAAAGAGTAGCCCCAACACACTGAAACAGAGGTAGTTAAGAATGGCCTTTTTTCTTGCTATAGAAGAAGCAATTCAGAATTACAACCTTGCTCAGAGTGTCAGATGAGTCTGTTCCTCCATTTGAAGACAGATTCTTTGGAGGAGACCAGGGCCCACAATGCCTCTCCCTTGGGTTAGGGACCAGGCTCCTCTAGAAATTCCTCCTCCAAAACCCTGGGCTCCAGCCTCACCCCTCAGAGCAATGACACAGCAGGTGGGAGCCCACTCTCCCTACAGCCTGGGTCCCCAGGGCTTAGACCAAGTTTCTCTGGATGATTTTCTCCCCAAAAAGGCTGGGACTAAGATGAGGTGAGAGAGTCATTAAAAACTCAGTAATCAAGATAAGATTTTGATGAAGTATTTAAAAAATTGAACTTAATGCTAAAAAATCCATGATGAAGAAATATCAAAATGCTAACTGTAAACAGGATCAGCACTACTGGTTTTTCATTTTGGCTCAGGCTCCAAGGGGGCAGAACAGCAGTGCTGCACCCAAACCCTCTGTCCTTCATGGAATAATACCCCTTCACTGGCTGTAATACCTCTTTCCCTCTGGTCCTAAGTCAGATGTGGAGCAGAAAACAGGACATAGAGCCCAGGTTCTGTTTATTGGGCATTTGTGCCAGATGCTTTGTTCAGGCCACCCAATCTGCATATTGACCCTGCCCATTTACCACTATTTAATTTTTCATTTTATACTGGCTACCTGAGGGTTTACAATATACATCTACTCTACCTTCAAAGAACATTGTACCAATCCATGTGTAGTGTAAGAGCCTTACAAACAGTATGCATCCAAGTCCTTACTCCCATCCTTTGTGCTCTTGTTATATTTTTGAGTTTTACTTATGCCATAATGCACAATGCACTGCCATGGTTTTCTTTAGACAATCGATTATCTTTTAGAGTGGTTAAAAAGGATTAATTGTGAGTTGTATGTTCACCTTCATTTTCATCATTTCCTGTGCTCTTCATTTCTTTTGTGTATCCAATCTTTGGACTGGTGTAATTCCTTTGCCAGTAGAATTACTTCAACATGTCTTGTGTGAATCTGCAAGGTTTTATCTAACCTTTATTAAAAGCTCTTGTTTTTCTGAAAAGCCTTCATTTTTACTATGTTTTTGAAAGACTTTTTGCTAGGTTAAAGTGGTTTTCCTTTTAATACTTGAAAGATTGTCCTCTAAATTGCATAGTTTCTGACAAGAGTCTACTGTAATCCTTACCCTTGTTCCCCTGTATATCATGTCAGCAGTTTGAAAGCATGTTTAGGTGTGTATAGGTGTGTGTGTGGGGGTGTGTGTGTGTATGTGTGCATTTGATGTTTATCCTGCTTGATGAGTCTGAGTTTTTTTAATCTGTAGTTTGATGTATTTTGTTACTTTTGGAAATTTCTAAGCCTTCTCCAAATATTGATTCTGCTCTGTTCTTGCTCTTCTCCTTGTGGGATCCCAATTACACGTTTGTTGGGACATTTGATCTTATCTCACAGCTCTTGGAAGTCCTGTTCTGTTTCATTTTACTTTTCCTCTTTGTATTTCAGTTTGGGTAACTTCTATTGACCTATATTCACTGATTCTTTCCATGGCTGAGCTGAAGTTCCAGATGAGCCCATAGAAGGCATTTTTCATCTCTGGCATGTTGAGGGAGAGTGAAGTTGTTTGTTTTTCCTACATTTCTACTTTCTTGTTGCTGTTTCCATCATTTCCACTAAAGTCTTTAACATAATTTATGGTTATTTTAATTTCCCTATTGGATGGTTCTAAAATTTGGGTTTGGGAGCTGAGTTTAGTTTTGTTGATCACTTTCTCTCCTGATGATGTTTTTCTCTTTCTTTTTTTGGTGGTAACATTTGGCCAAAAACCAGACATATTCTTTAGGATAGTAAAAAGTGAGATGAATAGTGTTTGTTTCACAAGTAGCACTTCTCTTCTGCTAGACCTTTGACATAGGAGCTGGACTCAGTCAGTAGTTGAGCTGAGTTTGGATTTTGTTTTATTTAGTTTCAACATTTCTAAACTTCACAAAAACAGTACCAACCAAACAACTGCAACTTCCTCTCTCTCCTTATCTCTGGGTAGCCTCTAATCTACTTTCTGTCTCTATAAACTTGCTACTTCTAGATATATAACTGGAATCATGTATTATGTTTCCTTACATGCCATGCTTATTTCACAAAATAATGATTTCAAGGTTTGTCCTTGTTGTAGCTTATATCAGAGCTTATAGCTTCTTATGGCTGAATGATATTCCATGGGATGTGTATACAACACCTCAATTATCCATTCACTGTTGATGGACACTTGGGTTTTCACCTCTGGCTATTGTGACTAATACTACTGTGAACACTGGTGTACAAGTATCTGAGTCCCTGTTTTCAGTTCGAGTATATACCTGTGAATGGAATTGCTGGGTCATATGATCATTCTATGTTTACCTTTTTGTGGAATGTCATATTGTTTTACATATTGGCCACACCATTTTACATTCACATCAGTAATGCATGTGGATTCTAATTTCTCCATATCCTCACCAACACATTATTTTCCATTAAAGAGAAACTTATCATAGTGAGTATGAAGTGCTGTCTCATTTTGGTTTTCCTTTGCATTTCCCTAATGGTTGATGATGTTGAGTATCTTTTCATGAGCCTTTTGGCCATTTATGCCCTCTTTGGAGAAATACCTTGTTCAAGCCCTTTGTGCAGCATTTTTTCCAAATTCAATTGTATTGTGATATAGTCACATACCCTACAGTCATCCACAGTGTACAATCAGTTGTTCAGAGTACCATCCTATAGTTGTGCAATCACCACCAAAATCAATTTTTACCTTGTTCATTACTCCAAAAAAATAAAAATAATAAAAATACAAGTAAAGGATAACACCCAAAACATCCCATCTCCCTCTATTATTCATTTAATTTTCATTCCCATTTTTCTACTCATTTTTCCATACACTGGATAAAGGGAGTGTGAGCCCCAAGATTTTTATAATCACACAGTCACACCATGTAAGCTACATAGTTATGCAATCCCTCAAGAATCAAGGCTACTGGGTTGCAGTCCAACAGTTTCAGGTATTTCCTTTTAACTATTCCAATACACTAAAAATTAAAAAGGGATATCTAAATAATGCATAAGAATACCCTCCAATTTTTATTGAGAGTTTATATTGTTTCATTTCTCTTCCCCCTTTTGCACAAGAAGACTTTCTCAATCCCATGATGCTGGGTCCAGGCTCATCCCTAGGATTCATGTCCCATGTTGCCAAGGAGATTTACACCCCTGGGAGTCATGGGTGACATGGAGGGAAGGCTGTAAGTTTACCTGCTGAGTGTTTGCCCAGCATTTAATTGGTTAGTTTTTGTTTATGTTATTGAATTCTTGGAATTATTTATATATTCCAGATGTTAAGCCTTTATCAGATATATGATTTCCAACTATTTTCTCCCAATCTGTGGGTTATCTTTTTCCTTTCTTGATAATGTCTGATGAACAAAATGCTTATTTTGATAATGGCCCATTTAACTCTTTTTAGTTTTATTTCTTGTGCTTTTGGTGTCATATCTCAGAATCCATTCCAAATATAGGGTCATGTAGATTTTCACATATGATATCTTCTAAGAGTTTGTGGTTTTAGCTCTTATATTTATGACCTTGATCCACTTTGAATTAATTTTTGTGTATGATATGAGATAGGGGTTCAATCTCATTCTTTTGCATGTGTATATCTAGTTATCACAGCATGATTCTACAAGAGCTTATTCTTTCCAGATTGTATGTCCTTGGAACCCTTGTTGAAAATCAAATGGCCATATGTGTGTGGGACTATTTCTGGCTTTCAATTCTATTCCATTGATCTATATGTGTATCCATATGCCAGTACTACACTGTTTTGATTACTGTAGTTTTGTTGTGAGTTTTTAAATTGGGTAGTGTGAGTCTTCCAGCTTCATTCTTCATTTAAAAAATTGTTTTGGCTATTTGGAGCCACTTGTAATGTTGTATGAATTTGAGGATCACATATTTTCCAGCAAAATAAGACTACTAGAATTTTGATAGGGATTGCATTGAATCTACAGATAACTTTGGGTAGTATTGACAATTTAGCAATGTATTAAGTCTTCCAATCCACATATACAGGATATGTTGCCATTTATTAGATTTTCTTTGATTTCTTTCTGCAATGCTTTGTAGTTTTCAGTGTACAAGTCTTTCATCTTCTGGGTTAAATTCATTTTTAGATATTTTATTCTTTTAGATGCTATGATATATTGAATTAATTTCTAACTTTGCATTTTAGATTGTTCATTGCTAGGGTACAGAGACACAATAGAGTCTTATGTTGATCCTTTACCTGGAAACTTTACTGAATTCATTTGTTTCCCCTAGTAGCTTTCTGTGAATGCCTTGGGATTTCCATATATAGGATCATGTCATCTGGGAATAGAGATGGTTTTACTTCTTCCTTTCCAACTTGGATGCCTTTTCTTTTTCTCCCCTAATTGCTCTGACTAAAATTTCTGGTGCAATGTTAAATAGCAGTGAAGAAAGTGGGCACTCTTGTCTTGTTTGTGATCTTATGGGGAAAGCATTCAGTCTTTCACCACTGAGTATGATAGCTGTGAGCTTTTCACAAATACCTTTATCATGTTGAGGGTGTTTCCTTCTCTTCCTAGGGTTAGAAGGGTTTTCCACATGAATCTGTTTTGAATTTTGACAAATCCTTTTCTGTTTATTGAGAAGATATGTGTTCTGGGTTTTTTTTTGTTATTGTATTAATGTGGTGGAGATGATCATATATTGTTTGAATTTGTTGTTGTTATTCTATTAATGTGTATTACATTTATTTTCTTATGTTGAATCTCTGTAGCATCCCTAGGATAAATCCTACTTAGCCTTTTATATAATCCTTTTAATGTAATTTTGGACATGGCTTGCTAATATTTTCCTGAGGAATTTTGGATCTCTGTCCATGAGAGAAATTAGTAGATAATTTTCTTCTGTTGTGCTGTCTTGTCTGGTTTAGTTTGAGGGAGATGTCCGCATAGAATGTGTTAGTGAGTGTTCCCTCCTCTTCAGTTTTTTGGAAGAGTTTGAGAAGATTTTGTGTTAATTCCTTTTTAACTGCTTGGTAGAATTCAATAGTTAAATCATCTGGTCCATAACTTCTCTTTCTTGTGAGGTTTCCTGGCTACTGATTCAGTCTCTATAATTGTTACAGGAGTTTAATTACTTTTTGGGTCAGTTTAGGTAATTTGTTTTTCTGGGAATTTGTCCATTTCATCTTGATTATCTACTTTGTTAGTATACAATTGTTTATTGTATTCTTTTTTGTATTTTTAATTTTTTAATTTTTTTATTGTGAGCTTTAACATATATACATAACAGTGATAACTTTCAAAGTATGATTTCACAAGTAGTTGGAGAACAAATTTGAAAGAATGTCATGTGTCACAGTTCCACAACTTCAGCCATTTCCATTATTGCAAAATATAACATACATATATACAGAAAGGTATCAACTCTTGATGTACAGCTCAACATGCAATTATATAGGTAATTTCCAAAGTTGTTATGGATTACAGTTCCACAATCTCAGCCCCATCCCTACCCTATTATGTGATAGAACATATATACAGAAAGATGAAGACATTCAAGGCAAATTTCAATGAGCAGACTAACAAAGCCACCTTGGTAGGTGATCTCACTGCCCTCCCTCCTACATGGGACCTGACTCTCAGGGATATAAATCTCCCTGGCAATGCAGGATATGACTCCCAGGGATGAATCTGGACCCAGCATCATGGGATTGAGAACATCTTGACCAAAAGGGAAGTGTGAAATGAAACAAAATAAAGCTTCAGTGGCTGACAGATTTCAAATGGAGTTGAGAGGTCACTCTGGTGGATATTCTTATGCACTATATAGACAATACTTTTAGGTTTTATTGTATTGGAATAGTTAGAACTAAATACCTGAAACTATCAAACTTCATACCAGTAGACTTGAATCTTGAAGACAACTGTATAACAATGTAGATTACAAGGGGTTACAACATGATGGTGAAAACCTTGTGGATTGCACTCCCTTTATCCAGTATATGGATGGATGAGAAGAAAAATGGGGACAAAACCTAAATGAAAAATAGGGTGGGATGGGGGTTGATTTGGATGTTCTTTTTTCTTTTAATTTTTTTATTCTTATTCTGATTCTTTCTGGTATAAGGAAAATGTTCAAAAATAGATGATGAATGCACAACTATATGACAGTACTGTGAAAAGTTGATTGTACACCATGGTTGATTGTATGGTATGTGACTATATCTCAACAAAATTGAATTTAAAATTAAAAAAGGACATTATTGGGACATAAGAAAAAATTGTAATATAGAATAAAGCTTTATATATGTTAAAATTATTGAACTTGATAACTAACTTAAGGTGATTACATAAGTGAATATCCTTGTTTGTGGGAAATGTACATCAAAGTATTACATGTTCAAGGAGCATGATGTGTGCAACTGGCTCTCAATTGTCAGGAAATACATGGGCAGTGGAGACAGGGAGAGGGAGATAAGGGGAGATAGAATGATACAGGAGAATAGATATATAGAATGTTAAAATTTGTGGATCTGGGGGAATGGGGGTATGTTGGGGTTCTCTGAATGGGGTTTATATTATTTTTGCAACTGTCCTGTATGTTTGAAATTATTTCAAAATAATAAGTTAGCAAAAAAAAAAAAAAAGGCCAGTAATTCAGTAGTATAGACTTGTGCTGTATTTTGTGGAAAATGAAATGGGAAACATTTTTGTTACCTTGCTCTTACATTAGAATTGCACTGAGTCCCTCCTGAAGGTTTATAATTTATAAATCCAAAGGATCATTATAATGCATTAGATTGGATAATTACTGACCTGATTTAGATCAAGGTGAATTCAGTTTCTTTTCATCAAAGTGTAATTATTCTTTATCCAAGCCCTTTTGAGATCTTCATTCCCTTTGATAAGAGGGAAAAGAATGCATTTTTCTAAAATAGTACATATATTTATTAAGTACCAGAGATCCTTAATTGTAAACTGAATTTTACTTTCCTGGGGTCACTGGAGGTTTGCACTCTGTAATCGAACAATGCATTAATGAATGTAATTTGGTGGCCTCCACTTGCTAATGTGACTAGTTCCTACTGTTTATTTCATTTCAAAATTGGACAGCTTCAGATATGGAAACATACTTACACTGTGTAGAGATAAGCCCCTAAGATTTCCAGACCTGACAGAAGAAAGCTTGTGGGCATGTGATTAAAACAGTGGGAAAGTTGATCTACATTTTTTGTTTCAGGGATCAACCTGTATATCTCACTATGGATCACTTCATCTCCTTGTGTTCTAGTTTGCTAATGCTGCAGGAATGCAAAACACCAGAGATGGATTGGCTTTTATAAAAGGGGGTTTATTTGGTTACACAGTTACAGTCTTAAGGCCATAAATGGTCCAAGGTAACACAACAGCAATTGGGTACCTTCACTGTAGGATGGCCAATGGTGTCTGGGAAACCTCTGTTAGCTGGGAAGGCACATGGCTGGCATCTGCTCCCAGAGTTCTGGTTCCAAAATGGCTTTCTCCCAGGATGTTCCTCTCTAGGCTGCAGTTCCACAAAAATGTCACTCTTAGTTGGACTTGGGATATTTGTCCTCTCTCAGCTTCTCCGGAGCAAGAGTCTGCTTCCAATGGCTGTCATCAAACTGCAGTTCCTCTCTCAGCTTCTGGGCATTCTTCAGTGTCCTTCTTGGCTGTAGCTCCTCTTCAAAATGTCACTCTCAGTTGCTCTCCAAAATGTCACTCACAGCTGCACTGAGTTCCCTCTGTCTGTCAGCTCATTTATATGGCTCTGGTGATTCAACTTAGACCCACCCTGAATGGGTGGAGCAACACATCCATGGAAATTATCCAATCAGAGTCATCACCCACAGCTGGGTAGGGCGCATTCCAATGAAACACTCAAAGAATTACAATCTAATCAACACTGATAACTTCTGCCCACACAAGATTACATCAAATATAATGGCACTTGGGGAGACATAATATATTCAAACTAGCACAAGGGGTTTACTTGTTTATAAGGTTACATTCTTAAGGCCTTAAAGTTCCAAAGTAAGTCATCAACAATCAGGTACCCCCACTGGAGGATGGCCAATGGTGTCCAGAAAACCTCCATCAGCTGGGAAGGCTGGTGTCTGCTCCAGAGCTCTGACCCCAAAATAGCTTTCTCCCAGGACATTCCTCTCTGGCCTACAGTTCCTCAAAAATGTCACTCTTAGTTGCTCTTGGGGAATTTCTCTTCTCTTAGCTTCTCTGGAGCATAAGTCTGCTTTCAATGACCATCTTCAAACTGTCTCTCATCTGCAGCTACTCAGCTTCTGAGTATTCTTCAAAGTGTCCCTCTTGGCTCTTCAAAATGTCACTCAGTTTCTCTCCAAAATGTCACTCACAGCTGCACTGAGTTCCTTCTGTTTGTCAGCTCATTTATATGGCTCCAGTGATTTAATTTAGACCCACCCTGAATGGATGGGGCAACACCTCCATGGAAACCATCCAACCAGAGTCACCACACACAGCTGGGTGGGGCACATCTCTATGGAAACACCCAAAAGATTCCAATCCAATCAGTACTAAAATGTCTGCCCCACAAGACTGCATCAAAGAACACAGCTTTTTCTGGGGGACATAATACATTCAAATTGGCACACCTTGTCTGTTCTTCTCCTAATAATCTTGACTTCATTTTCTACTGTTTGCACTAATGAATTCATTTGTAGTCTAATTCTGTTGATTTAGAACTCCAAATAAATAAGAGATTTGGAAGTGTCAGTTAAAAAAATACAGATCCAAGAAGTGCAGCATACCCCAAACAGAATATATCTGAATAGGCCTATTCCAAGACACCTAATAATCAGATTATCAAACATCAAAGACAAAGAATACTGAAAGCAGCAAGAGAAAAGCAATCCATCACATAGAAAGGAAGCTTAATAAGACTATGTGCTGATCTCTCAGCAGAAACCTTGGAGGCAAGAAGGAAGGGGTGTGATATATTTAAGATACTGAAAGAGAAAAACTACCAACCAAGAATCCTATATCTGGCAAAACTGTCCTTCAAATATGAGGGAGAGTCCAAAATATTCTCTGACAAACAGACAATGAGAGAATTTGTGAAAAAGATAACTGCTCTGTTCTAGTTTGCTAATGCTGCAGAATGCAAAACGCCAGAGATGGATAGGCTTTTATAAAATGGGGGTTTATTTTGCTACACAGTTACAGTCTTAAGGTCACAAAGCATCCAAGCTAACACATCAGCAATCGGGTACCTTCACCAGAGGATGGCCAATGGCGTCCAGAAAACCTCTGCTAGCTAGGAAGGCAGCTGGCATCTGCTCCAAAGTTCTGGCCTCAAAATGGCTTTCTCCCAGGATGTTCCTCTTTAGCAAGCTTGCTCCTCTTCAAAACATTACTCACAGATGCACTCAGTTCCCTCTCTGTGTGTCAGCTCATTTATATGGCTCCACTGATCAAGGCCCACCCTGAATGAGTGGGGCCATGCCTCCATGGGAACATCTCATCAAAATCATCACCCACACCTGGGTAGGGCACATTCCAAGCAAATCTAACCAGCACCAAAACGTCTGCCCCCACAAGACTACAAAGACAATGGCTTTTGGGGGACACAATACATTCAAACCAGCACATGCTCTAAGGAAATACTGAAGAGAGCACTGCAGACAGATAGGAAAAGACAGGAGTGAGAGGTTGGAACACAATTTTGGGTGATGGTAGCACAGCATTGTAAGTACCCTGAACAAAGATAACAATGAATATGGTTCAAAGAGGAAGGTTAGGAATATGGGAAACCAGATGGAAAGAAGAAAGATAAAGACTGGGACTATATAACTCAATGAAACCTAGGGTACTCAATGATTGTAATAAAAGGTAGAAATATGTTTTTTCATGAGGGAGAATGAATGTCAACCTTGCAAGGTGTTAAAAATAGGGAGGTATTGGGGAAAAATACAATGTAAACTAGAGACTATAATTAACAGAATTATATTATGCTTCCTTTAATGTAACAAAGACATTATATCTAGGTAAATGTATTTAAGAGGGAGCATAAAGAGGGGTAATGGGACTTGGTATTGGCAATGTTATCTGACTCTATTCTACTTTAGTTTAATGCTATCTTTTCTTTTGCTGCTTCCTAGCTGTCATGGTTTTTCTTTATCTTTCTTTTTTCTTTTTCTTTTTCCTCTATACCTCCTTTGTCTCTTCTTCCTGCTTTGTGGAAGAAATGGAGATGTCCTTATACAGATAGTGGTGAGGGTGCTGAATACATAAATAAGTGACTATACAGGGAACCATCAATTGTTTACTTAGGAAGGAAGGTATGGTGTGTGAACAAAACCATCTTAAAAACAAGTGTTGAGAAGAAATCTTGAGGGCAATATATTCAGTGAAATAAGTCAGATACATAAGGACAAAAATATTGCAGGTTCTCACTGATAGGAACTAATTATAATATGTAAGCTACTAGGCATGAAATATAAGTTACCAGTCTATAGAATGAGGCCAAAGGATGGGGAGTGGTTGCTTACTATGAGCAGAATGTTCTACTAGGTTGAACTTAAATGTTTGGAAATGAACAGAGATAAGAGTATCACATTGTAAAAATAATAGTAGTGCTGAATGGTGTGTGAATGTGGTGGAAAGGGGAAGCTCAGAGTCATGTATGCCACCAGAAGTAAAGTTAGAGGTTAAAAGATGGGAATTATAAAACAGTGAACATTGTGGACAATGCCTGTGATTAACTGTACAAATATTAGAAATCTCTTTCATGAACTAGAAAAAGTGTATGACACTATAACTAGCAGTTAATAATAGAGGGTCATATAGGGAAAAATATACCTATTGCAAACTATATACTGTGGCTGATAGTATTTTAACATTCCTTCATAAATAGTAACAAATGTACTATGGCAATACTATGAGTCACCAATTGAGAGAGGTGGTTAGTGATATGGGAGGATTTGAGTTTCATTTTTTTGTCTTTATTTCTTTTCTGGAGTAACGAAAATTCTAAAAATTGAAAAAATTAATTGTGGTGATGGATGCACAGCTTTTTTATGGTACAGAGGGTAATCTGATTGTACACTTTGGATCTTTGAATAATTGTATGGTATGTGAACAATCATAATAAAAATGTGATAAAAAAATTCATTGAGCAGCTATACAGCAAATCCCAAAGGATGCTATAGGCTACAGTTCCAACATGTCATTTACCTCCTTCCAGCCTGTTTTCTTTTATAATCCTTTCATTTCTGTAAGGTCAGAATGTAAGTCACTGTTTTCATTTTTTATTTTAGTTATTGGGATCTTTTCTCATTTTTGGAGGTGGGGGCTGTGTAACAAATGGCTTATTAATTTTAATGATCTTTTGAAAAACTAAATTCTAGTTTCACATATTCTCTTAATTGTTTTTCTAATCTGTATTTCCTTTATCTATTGTCTAATCTTGTATCCTTCCTCTTGGTAACTTTGGATTTAGTCTTCTTTTCTTGATAAACCTCCTAAAATTGTGAAGCTACATTATTGATTGGAGATCTTTGAACTTTATTAACATATCTAGCTGTGATGTGTGCACTTCTGTGACATCTTGGGGGCCCTGAAGATGCACCTCCCACCTGGCCTTGGCCTGCACAAGGGTGTGCAGTGGGAGGACTCAGAGGGTGGCAGGAGGTTGTGTGGCACAGTGGGTAGTGGCTGCCCAGTGTGCTTTCACTTCAGAATCAAGGGAATCCCAAGGGAATGACTGAACCCCTTCATTAGAAACCCAACTCCACTGGGCTTGGTAAACTGCCAGATGCCTCCTTCCAACACCACCATTACTACCACCACCATCCACCCACACCTTTGCACAGGAAGCTCTGGAGATCTGGACCAAAGTCAGAGGTGGTGCCCCAGGGTAGGACTGGCAGCATGGGCATGGCCCTGACCCTGGCACCTGGGCCTCTCTGTGGCTGTAAGGGCAGATGTGCCTGGAGCAAGTGCTCAAGTCCAGAAATGGCAGCAGGGAGTAGTGAGTCCAGGAGACCAGGGTGAGTCCCTGTGGAGGTGTGAGTGTGCACTGACAAGTATTGAGGTGCTGGGCAGGTGGGGTCCCACTCAGTGTGCATGCCCAGCAGGTTTCCTCCACTCTGTTCCCCTCCCTAAACACAGACCTGGAAAGGTCAGGGTCCAAATCAAAGCCAGGGGGACCCCAGATGAATCTGTTTCAGATCTTATGTTCTGGGTTCCAGGCCAGACTGCCCATATGCAGTGTTGGCCTCCAACTTTGCCTTCCCCAGGCCCACTCCAGCCTCTCCCTAGTCTGGTGGGTAGACATCTCTGCTGGAGGAAACAGGGGTCCTGAGGAGCCTTCCCCACAGTGGAAGTTCTGAAAGCTTCACTCCTTGGAGAAGGGGAGGCTGGTTTTCAGCCCCTTATCTGAAGTTCAGAGCCTCCTTCAGTCAGTGGGGTGCAGGGACCAGCATGGTGGCCCTGGGCCTGCACTGAAGGACCAGAGTCAGGGTCTGGAGAAATGTAGACCAGTAAAATCTGTGAGGTGGGGGTCTGGAGATTAGAGTGAGCCTCCCTGGTGAGAGCAGCAACTGGGCCTGGAAATAAACAGGTCAGGAATTCCAAGGGCAATGTGCAGGGACAGCCATGATGTAGAAAAAGTCAGAGCAGGCCCCTGGATCAGCAGGACAGACGGGGTTCTCCATTTGCCTTCCTTGTTAACATACATTCTTGCAGAACTTTGGAATGCAATTTGGTGGTGTGGATGAAAAATTTTATGTCCATATCCCACACCAGTTTAATTACAGTTCTAGAAGACCATCCTGTGGAAATAATAGTTCAATTGTGAACAGAGGTGTTCTTTTTGAAAAGGCAGGTGCTAGAATGCCACCTAAGTGTCTGTGGTGGGACCCACTTCAACTACCACTAGTCTTCTGTTGATGGAACATGTGGCAGGACTGAGTTCATCGGTAAGGACTCATGTGTAATGACAGGCGGATGGGATGTGGCCCAGGCAATGGGCCTGTATGTCTCTGATGTTAAAATTGGTGTATGTGCACAGTTAGATTTGTATAAACTGAGGAAAAATTCAGAAATCCTGGGAGTCCAACTTGTTGGGACTTAGCTGTGAAAGAACTAAGTAGAGGGACTTGTGTGGCATAATCCATGACTCCTCAGGTGGTTGAGTGGTCTTCTGCATGTAGTTGAGGTTGGTGCTTGGGAACAGAGGCCATCCTTCTGGGGTCACCACTGTGTGACCTGTGGAAGTGGGGCAACTCTTGAGCTGGATGTCTCACTAGGCTAGTGGGGAAGCCCTAGGGCTGCTTTGCACATTCCTGTGAAGGAAAGTGAGCCAAGGTGCACATACAGGGCCTGTCCATGCCAGGGCCCACAGAGTTCCTAACTGAGGCTTTTCCCCTTGCCCTAGTTTTTTGTTCATTGGATCAGGACAGGTTTTACTTCTTTGTGTTTCCCAGTATTTGTCAAGCAAAAATTTGTTGTTCTTTTTCCAAAATCTAAATGCTTAAAACAGGCACTGATAGTACTGCTGCTTTAGTTGTTTTTTGATGAAATAGAAAGGACATCTGCCACCCCTGATCAGGGCACATCCTAAGTGCTCTGGAAGGCATGTGACCTCTGTGGCAGATGCTGGGGAAGTCCTGGTGAGGCACACAGTGGCCCCCATTGAGCTGAGAGCCCAGAAAAGGAGTCAGCTGAAAGCCCAGTTGCAAATTGGAGGACAAGTGGAATGATGTGAAGTACTAGGGGAGAGTGACCTGATGGAGCCATGTGGACAGGGTGCCCAGGATGAGCCCCTAAGTCACTGGGGCCAGTGTGGCCAAAGGGGGCAGAAGAGAAGTTCTGAGATGGAGGAAAGCTGTGAAAGGTGGCCCTGGACACCTGTGTGGAGCCCAGCCAGAGTTTCTGGAAGACAGCATTCTTTGGGAAATTAGGAAGAAATTCTCTAGGACATCTGACACCCCCTGCCCTCATCTTTTCTCTGGTGGGCTCCTTTCACTCCTAGGCACAATGTAGAGCTGGTCTGATGATGGAAATTGTGTGGGCAGTGCCATGCACACTGTGTGGTGACATGGCTTCTGCTGTTGTGACTGTTCTCTCTGTTGATAATTTGGGTCCCTGGCCCAAAACATGATGCAGAGCTTCTTGGCACTGCTGCAGGAGAGCAGGGATGCCTGCCCCCCAGTGCTGGGGCTGGTGGCCCTCAAGGGAAAGCTGTGCCAGGTCCTGCAGGATGACCTCACCCAGGCAGACCCATTGGTGGAGGCCCTCCTGGAGAGTGGGTTCTGCCTGCATCTGCTGGAGGACCAGGTCAAGTTGTGTGTACATGTGCTGTTCCAGCAGGAGCAGCCCCAGGATGCCCACTGGCTCCTGCAGGTAGGCCTGGGTTGGAGGGGTGGGAGGGTGGAGAAAGCAGCAGTGCCTGAGCACAGGTGGAAAGGCCCAGCAGATTTAGGACATCTGGGGCCCAAGGCCTTCTCATTTGGCAGTAAACCCAACTGTGTTGATGTGAAACTACTGATCACCTTTATTTACTCACTGTTCTGAGGATTTGTGACAAAAATAAGCACATATTTGACAAAGGGATGCTGGGCCAGATGATGCTGGTGTGGTACAGGTTATATGGTGCATCCCTTGTACATGTTTGTAAAGTCTTAAAATTCTGAATTCCAAAGTATACCTGGACCAAAGGATGTTTTAATTCATTTTATTAAGATATAGTCACATACCATGCCATCATATGAAGAGTACTTGCAATTGTTCACAGTACCATTATATCCTGGAAGATCTGAAAGCAGTGACATGAGCAAATATCTGCACACCAATGTTCATAGCAGCATTATTCACAGTTGCCAAGAGATGTAAACAACCCAAATGTCCTTCAACAGATGAGTGGATATATAAAATGTGGTATATACACATGATGGAATACTATGTGGCTGTAAGAAGGAATGATGTCATGAAACATAACAACATAGATGAACCTTGAAGACATAATGCTGAGTGAAATAAGCCAGGCACAAGAAGAGATATATTATATGCTACCACTAATGTGAACATTGAAAAATGTAAAACAAATCATTTATAATATAGAATGTAGGGAACTAGAGATAGAGAGCAATTAAGGAAGGGGGAATGATAACCCAATAAGAACAGATAAGGACAGTTAAGTTAAATTTAATGTTCTGGGAATGCTCAGGAATGACTATGATCTGTTAACTTCTGATGGGTATGGTAAGAACAAGTTCACAGGGATGTTTCTATGTTAGGTTATTTTCTTGGGGTAGAGTAGGAACATGTTGAAAGTAAAGTAGTTATCTTAGGTTAGTTGTCTTTCTCTTACTCCCTTGTTATGGTTTGTTTGAAATGTTTTTTTATTGTATGTTTTTTAGAAGTTATTTTTGATATAGTTGATTAAAAAAGATTTAATTAAAAAAACAAGGAAAAATATGCAGAGCCCCCTTGAGGAGGTGGTGGAGAATGCAGGGGTGTTGGACTTCACCTCGATGGTTGCTGATGTGCTCACAGACAGGGGCTGCTGGCTTGATGGGCTGAGCCCTCTAGCACGGGACTTGCCCTTGGCAAGACTGTTGCTGCAAAGGAGAGTCTAGGTCTCCCTATAATTTTGCCTAAGAGCCTCCTCCTGAATGCCTCTTTGTTGCTCAGATGTTGCCCTCTCTCTCTAGCTAAGCCAACTTGGCAGGTGAAATCACTGCCCTCCCCTCTACATGGGATCTGACACCCAGGGGAGTGAATCTCCCTGGCAACTTGGAATATGACACCCTGGGAGGAACCTAGACCCAGCATCATGGGATGGAGAACATCTTCTTGATCAAGAAGGGGATGTGAAAGGAAATGGAATAATCTTCAGTGGCAGACAGATTCCAAAAGGAGCTGAGAGGTCACTCTGGTGGGCACTCTTACACACAATATAGACAACCCTTTTTAGGTTCTAAAGAATTGGAATAGCTAGCAGTAAATACATGAAACTATCAAACTACAACCCAGAACCCATGAAGCTTGAAGACAATTGTATAATAATGTAGCTTATGAGGGGTGACAATGTGATTGAGAAAGCCATATGGACCATATTCCCCTTTGTCCAGTTTATGAATGGATGAGTAGAAAAATGGGGGAAGGAAAAAAAAAGCACACAGTTTTCTTTTTTAATTTAATTGTTCTTTTTCACTTTAATTTTTATTCTTATTATTTTGTGTGTGTGGTAATGAAATCGTCAAAAATTAATTCTGGTGATGAATGCACAACTATATAATGGTGTTGTAAACAATTGAATGTACACTTTGTTTTGTATGACTGCATGGTATGTGAATATATCTCAATAAAAATGAATTAAAAAGAATAATATAATTAACTTACCAAATTCTCCCTTTAAACTTTAAGTACTATTTTATCATTTCATGTGTAATATAATAGTGTTACAATGGTCTGCTTTCTTTTCTGCCTTAATGGACATTATGTTAATGTTACCATATATTTTATTTTGTATATAACTTAAAATGTGTGTTATTAAACCCTACAATATATTATTTTTGTTTAAGCAATAATTATCATTTTAAATTCAATTTTATTTGAGATATACTCACATACCATGCAGTCATACAAAGCATACACTCAGCTGTAGATATTTAAATTATAAGAAAAATCTTTTATATTTACCCATGTTTTTATCATTTCTTGTATTCATTTCTTTGTGTAGATCCATGTTTTCATCTGGTGCCATTTTTATGCCTAAAGGACTTCTGTGAACATTTCTTACAGTGTGCATCCCTGGTGATGGATTACTTTCACCTCTGTATATCTGCAAAATTTCATGTTTCATTTTAATTTTTAAAATATATTTTTGCTGTGTATTGTACCTTAGATTGGTAGGTTTTCTTTTCTCTCAGTATTTAAATATATTGCTGCAATGTCTTTTCACTTGTATTGTTTCTGAAAAAATACACCATCATCCTTATTTTTGTTCCTCTCAACATAAAGTGTATTTTCTCCTCTGACTACTCTTAAGATTTCCTCTTTATCACTGGTTTTCAGCAATTTGATTATGATGCTTTTGTGCAGTCAGATTTTTTTTAAAGTATTTCTTCTGTTTTAGGGTTGTTTGCATTTCTTTTTTCTGTGAACTTATGGTTTTCATCAAATTTAGAAAATATTTGCCTTCTATTGTCTCCTTTCCTCATGGACTTTAATTATATGCATATTAAGCAGCTTGAAGTTGTGCCACAGCCCACTAATGTTTCTTTTTAATTTTGTCTTTTTCCGGTATTCCAATTTGGATAGTTTGTATTTCTATGTTTCCAAGTTTGCTAAACTTTTCTCCTGTAATTTTTAATCTGCTGATTATCCTATCCAGTGAATTTTTCATCTCAGAATTATAGTTTTCATCTCTAGGTATTTGAGTCTTCTATTATCTTTTACATCTCTATTTATCTGTTTGAATATCTAGAATACACTTAGGATAATAGTTTTTATGTCCTTTTGTGCTTAATTCTGACATCTCTGTCAGTTTTGATTTTTCTCTTCACTGTGAGTCATATTTTCTGGCTTCATTGCAAATTTACAACATATGAATGAATGCCAGACATTGTGAATTTTACCCTATTGGATGCTAAATGGTTTTGTTTTCTTATGAATATTCTTAGGAATTTTTCCTATGATGCAATTAATTTACTTGGTAACAGTTTGATCTGTTGGGTCTTCATTTTAAAAATTGTAGTGTCTACTCTAAGGCTAATTATTCCCTCACTACTAAGGCAAGAACCTTTTGATTACTCTACCCAAGGCCTATGAATCATGAGTTACTTTTTTACTCTGGTTGGTGAGAATAAGCACTATTCCAAGCCCTGTGTGATTATTGGACCCTATTCCCCTTAATATTTTCAGATGCTTCTTCCCTGATTTCAGGAAGTTTTCTAACATGTTTCCATCAGCAGTCTGCTGAATGCTCAAGGGAAGACCCTCCAAAAGTCTCCTGCTTTCTTTCTGTGCATCTGTCTCCTCTTTGGTAGTTTGCCTTTGTACTCAGGCTGCCTTGGTCTCCCAGGACTCTCAGTTGCATCTCCTCAATTTAAGGAGTCAAATAGGCTCATCCTTGGTTCCCTCTCTCTATTCCACAGCCAGGAAACTCAAGACAGTAAGCTGGGTTATGCACAGGCTTAGTGCAGTGGTTTGAAGCTGTACATATCCAAGAAAAACATGTTCTTAAATCTAATCCCTTCCTGTGGTTGTGAAACCATTGTAAGTAGAACATTCTGATGAGTTTACTTTAGTTGTGTCCTACCTCAACCAGGATGGGTCTTAATCCTGTTACAGGAATCCTTTATAAATGGAATGAACAGAGGAAAAAAGGCCACAGAAGCAACTGGGAAACAACGAAACCAGGAGAAGGGAGAGACCAGCCAACAACATCATGTGCTTTGCCATGTGGGAAAATAGCCAAGGGTCACAGGCAGCCAGTCCTTGGGAAGAAATCTGTTTTAGTTTGCTAATGCTGCAGAATGCAAAACACCAGAGATGGATTGGCTTTTATAAAAAGGGGGTTTATTTAGCTACACAGTTACAGTCTTAAGGCCATAAAGTGTCCAAGGTAACACATCAGTAATCAGGTACCTTCACTGGAGGATGGCCAATGGTGTCCAGAAAACTTCTGTTAGCTGGGAAGGTATGTGGCTGGCATCTGCTCCAAAGTTCTGGTTTCAAAATGGATTTCTCCCAGGATGCTCCTCTCTAGCAAGCTTGCTCCTCTTCAAAATGTCACTCACAGCTGCACTGAGTTCCTTCTCTTTGAGTCAGCTCATTTATATGGCTCCATTGATCAAGGCCCACCCTGAATGGGTGGGGCCATGCCTCCATGGGAATGTCTCATCAGAGTCACCACCCACAGCTGGGTGGGGCACATTCCAAGCAAATCTGATCAGCACCAAAACATCTCCCCCACAAGACTACATCAAAGATAATGGCATATAGGGGACACAATACATTCAAACTGGCACATTCCACCCCCTGGACCCCAAAATGACATAATCTTTCCAAGTACAAAATACATTCATTCCATCACAATATCACAAAAACTTAAATCATTTCAGTAACAAAAGTTAAGTACAAGATCCTATCAAAATCAGTTACAGGCGTGGTGGGTCCTAAGGCATAATTCTTCTTTAGCTTTGGATCTGTGGACTTAGAACAAGTTATATTCTTCCAATATACAAAGGAGGGACATTCATAGGATAAACATTCCCATTGCCATAGGGAGAAACAATAAGGAAAACAGGGTTAACAGGACCAACACAGTTCCTAAAACCTGCAGGACAAACTCCATTAGATTTCAAAGTCTGAGAGTCATTAACAGAACAACATTGTATCCTTGGGGCTTGAGAGAGTGGGAGTCTAACACTTCCTAAGGGCCTTTGTGGCAGCCCTTTCCTCTCCAAACACTTGGGTGAGTGCTCCAACATATCCACACATTGGGGAGACCACCTTCTTGGCCCCACCCTCCTCAAACATCAGGGCAGCTCCTGGATTCCCTTCATCTCTGGGGCACATGCTCAACCCCTTCAGAACAGTGTGGTGGCAGCCAGGCTCTCCCCAATTCCCTGGGAATGTGCTCCACCCTCTTTGGGGCTTGGGGTGGCAAGACATTTCCTGAGCATCGAGGTAGAAGGCTCACCCTCAACCTCCAGGGCAAACTCACCCTTTCCATGCATGTGGGCCACTCCACTTTCCCAGCCCAAGACCTCTTGACTCCAGACCTCAACCTCCATGGCTCTGTCTTTGAAGAAATTTTTCCTTCAGTTTGTTCCTTGTCTGTCTTCTCAAGTCCAGACTGGCAGTGGTTCTGTCTGTAAAGATCTTGCAAAAATTCTGTTGGCTTCGCATGAAGCATGCAGGGGTCAAAGCCATCAGACAATAGGACTTTCCACAAATCCTTTCTGGATAATTCCATCTCCAATCTTGGCTTATACTGAAATGGTGGCTGGGTTCCATGTTTGGTTACATCCTCATGTTGGGCTGTAGCTTCTGGGATTCCACCCCCTGGAAGCTTATAATTTTCCAAGCCATTGGCTTCTGGTTTCTTTGAACCCGAGAGTTCAGTTCTAAGTTTGTCTCTCTCCACTTGCATTTTACTATAAGCTGCAAGAAGAAGCCAGGGTACATCCTCCACATGTAGCCTGGAGATCTCCTCAGCTAAGTATTCCAGGTTGCCACTTTCAAATTTTTCCTTCCGTCTGACACCAGGACTCAATTTTGCCAAATTCTCTGCCATTTTAAAACAAGGATCACTTTTCTTCCAGTTTGCAACAACACATTCATCATTTCTGCTCAAGTCCTCAACAGAATTATCTTTAGAGTCCATATTTTCACAAACAGTCTCTTCAAAGCAGTTTAGGCCTTTTCTGTCAAGCTTCTCACAATTCTTCCAGAATCTTCCCCTTATCCATTTAAAAAGCCATTCCAACATATTTGGTATTTACAAACTCAGCAGCAAAAGCACCCCACTTCTCTGGTACCAAAATCTGTTCTAGTTTGCTAATGCTGCAGAATGCAAAACACCAGAGATGGATTGGCTTTTATAAAAAGGGGGTTTATTTGGCTACACAGTTACAGTCTTAAGGACATAAAGTGTCCAAGGTAGCACATCAGTAATTGGGTACCTTCACTGGAGGATGGCCAATGGCATCTGGAAAACCTCTGTTAGCTGGGAAGGTATGTGGCTGACATCTGCTCCAAAGTTCTGGTTTCAAAATGGTTTTCTCCCAGGATGTTCCTCTCTAGCAAACTTGCTCCTCTTTAAAACATCACTCACAGTTGCACTGAGTTCCTTTTCTTTGAGTCAGCTCATTTATATGGCTCCACTGATCAAGGCCCACCCTGAGTGGGTGGGGCCATGCCTCCATGGGAATATCTCATCAGAGTCATCACCCACAGCTGGGTGGGGCACATTCCAAGCAAATCTAATGAGCACCAAAACCATCTCCCCCACAAGACTACATCAAAGATAATGGAATTTAGGGGACACAATACATTCAAACTGGCACAAAATCATTGCAATGATGATGCCTTGATTTTATATTCCTAGCCTCAACCATGAGTGAATAAATTCTCATTTTTTAACTCAACCCATTTCCTGATATTGGCTTTGAAGTTAATTCCAAAAGTTAGGAATTAACAAATGATTATGATAACTAAATCACTATATAGATATTTCTTTTTACTATCTGTGTATTAGAATAACCAGAAGAAAACACCTGAAATTGTCAAACTGTAATCTATTTGTCTTGATCTTTGATGAGTGTAACTTTTTGCATGTGATTGCAAAAGGCTTGTGACTGACCCCCATTTGTACCTATTTTATCCAGTCTTGTGGCTTTGGAGACTTGTCACCATTAAAGACAGCCCTAATGTTTATTATTGAAGTGTCTTGGGTCAGCCCAGAACTAATCCACCCCAAGTCCATAGTTATCTGGATAACTGAAGTTGAATCCAGCCAAAATGAGCCTGTCTGACATATACAGTAGCTTAACTTTTAATCTATAAGTGCTCTAGACCTCATAACACTAAAAATTACACCCATCATCATATTAAGGATGCCATTTACTTACAAACATTCTGCAACTAAGGATGTAATCAATCTGCACATAGTCAATAATTAAATCACCTCTATTTACATCATCTGGAGCCATTGTGCTAATTATCCTTAAAATCTGCCCTTTTGATACTATAAATCCTCCAGAATTACTAGGGTTTGGGTAGACAGATTTTTAAGCTGAAAGGCAATCTGATCTTTTGCTTTTTCCTACCAATAAACTCATTCTCTCCTTGAAACCCTGGTATCTCAGGAATTGGTCTTTTGAGTGCAACAGGCAAAGAATCCACAGACTTTGTCTGGTATTAACACACTTACCTTGTATTCTGTTTCTTAGGGATCATTGTTGTTCACTTCCTAATATCATGTCTTGCAACAATTGTTTCATATCTTTTGTCTAATTTCTTGGTTGTTTCAGGTAAGAGGGTAAATCTAGCCCCTCTTCCCCCACTGTGGTCATAAATGGAATTCCCTGGTTTGGATCTTGAATCAGAAAAAAAGGTGATAATCGTCTTAATTGAAATAACTGGCAAAATTTGAACATGGGTTGAAGATCACACAAACATTTTATTCACATTAAATTTTCTGTTTCTGAAAATTGTACTGTGGTTTTTTAAGAGATTTATCTTTTCTCATAGGAAATACATAAATTATTTAGAAGTAAAGGGAATGAGGTTTACAACTTATTCTCAAGTGATTCAGAAATAGAAATATAAAATATATAAATAGAGAGAGACTGATGAAATAAATGTGGCAAAATATTAAGACTGAAGATTCTGGGTGAAGGATATATGAAAATTCTTTGTCCTATTTTTGCAAATTTAAGTTAAAAATTATTTCAAAATAAGTGGGATACCAAATTCATTGATAAATAACAAAACTAGTATTTGGTGTTAGAAGTCAGGAACAACTAATTTTGAGAAGGAGAGTGAGGCAGCCCAGTGTTTGAAAACCCCTCCCTTAGGGACAAAGGTGGAGCCTTGAGCACACAGCAACTCCCATGACCAGAGCACAGACATTGAAGGTCATTTAGCTTAGTCTTGGTAATCAATCTTCACAAGGCTCAGCTGAGGTTTCTTGTATCCAAATCTTATGAGGCTCTGCTGAAATAAACAATCATGAGACTCAGCTGAGTTTTCCAAATCTAGCAAGGATCTGCTGAGCTATGTAAGACACTCCTCTTCCTCTTGTTTGCCTGGATCATTGACTTCCATCTCCTAACCAGGAGTCATTGGGAAAAATCCTCCTGTAAGTCCCTAATTAAACTCACGGATAACTTTTTTGCCTGTTGTGTTCTTTGGTCTTGTGGTTGAGTCGGGCTGCAGCAGGGAGTAGTAATAGAGAATGGGGGTTTCAGGTGCTGATAGTGTTAGAACTCTTAGTGAGTACATGGTTGTGTTAACTGTTTTTGTAATTTGCTTATCTGTAAAGTCATGACGTGCATTTTTGTAATTTCTTTTTATTCTTCAATAAACTTTTGTTTTGTTTTGTTTTTCAAGGAGGTAAAAATAGATTTGGGTATAACAACTCTAAGATCTCTTCCTCTCTGGGACTTCTTTCCTGGATATTTGGTGAGAGGTCTCAGATAAGGTTGATGGTCACTTAGGAGGTCCTCCTCCTTACTTCAAAATATGAGTTTTATTTCTGTGGTGGGGAGCTGATGCCTAAACCCAAAGTAAAAATTCACTTTACCCTTTAATCTTAACCAATAGTTCCAAATTGCCACATCTCTTGGATGCTGGATCTTCAGTAAACTTGAACCAATTCTGCTAAACAGGCAGAAAGGATAGTGTAGAGGGATCCAGAAGCTGGGGAAATGCATCAGACTCAAATGCTCTGAACAGATGCCAAAAATCCCTGACAATGAGAGGCCGCATGAATAACATCATTCTGCAAATTTACTTTAACCTTATTTCCTAGGTCAACTTCCTACCCACTTCCTAGAACCACTGTGCTAAGTGGTGTGAAGTAAATAAAGGTGGGCAAAACTCTATTTGGTGTTTTTAGCTAATGCAGTACATTTGAAAGAGAATGAAATTTGAAATAGAATAAAATAGCTTCATGTTTTGTTCAGCATTTCTTTCTTGGTTTCTTGTGATGGTACATGTTTTTCATGTATTTATTGGCTTAATTGGCTTAATTTCTTTCCTATAACTGCATTTCAAAACTTGTTTCTTTTTTCATATTTAACAGCTCTGAAATTACATCTTATGATGTATCTTATAGTCAATACCATGTTTTAGCTTAGTTAGCCATATATTTTCTTTTGCAGTAGTAAAAAATTAATGATGCACCTGGCAATCCATGGCTCCCAGATTGGATGAGAAGCAGCAAAGGGATATTCTTACTCTCTTTTTATTGAATGTTGGATGTCCATATTTTCCCACTGATTTGTAAGAACAACTTATTAAGAAATCTGAGCCTCATAATTTTTAAAAATGTTTTCTCAGTTTATTTGTGTTTTAACTTTGTGTATATATGTTTTGAAATTGGACTTTTAAATGTTTCATAGTAAAATTTACTAGTTTATTTCCTTTATGGTTTCTGCTTTTTGTTTCAGACTATCTCAAATTATGTAACATTTAAAATCCTTTATTTACATTTAATTGATGGCTTACTTTTCAAATACTAAATTCATGTGACATTTATTTATTGTAATGTGCAGAATAAAGATCTGATCTTATTTTTTCAACACTATTTGCTGAATGAAATGAAATTTTAAGATATGCTCAATTTGTACATATATTTGGATGTTTCTGTTCTTTTCTGAAGTCAGCACCAAGATTTCCAGGTTTTTTTAATAATTTACCTTTCCAAAACAAACAACTCCTGGCTCTTCTAAGGGCTTCTATATTTCCTGAGGAAGTTAGAAATTGTTCTGTCAAGTTAAAAAAACAATAACAAACCTCCAAACCAAGCTCACCAACAAAGTATTTTATTAAGGTTTTCATTGAAATTGTGTTAAGTTTTACAGGTTCCTCTGTAAGGGCAAATACAAATCTGAAACCACATTGAATTTTCTTTGGTGCTAAAAGGCCAAGATAACTTTTTCCACATCCCTTTTCTTAGAGCATTTCCTTGAGAAAACTTGTAATTGCGAATCCTTTCCCTGTTCCTTTGAGAGTTTTGTGAAGGTAAAAAAAAAAGGCTCTTACTAATTTTACAATCCAGGAAGTGTCTTTCTTAGTAGACTCAGCACCATGTCTTTGAGATGCAAACATCAAGGTAGCTAGAGCACCCCCATCTCCTTGTCTGTGTGAGAGTTTAGCATACATGCCTGGCTACAAGTTGTGACTACATGCATGTCTTGAAAGATACACAAAGTTTTATTTTTCATTTGAGTAGAAGCAATTAACTAGCACATTTGGTTGCTCCAACTAGGTGAATTTGTAGCAAATGTTGCTGTCAAGTCATTTGCTGTCAATATGTAACATATTGCAATATGTTGCTGTCAATATGTAGCAAATGTTGCTGTCAAGTCCTCTTAGTTGAGGAAAAGTTATCTTTCATCTTGTGAATCTGCCTGGCTATAAGAAAGAGGGATATTTCTGTGTGGAAGCTCATTACCACATTGCCTGTGATGTGCATGGCAGTCTGGTTTAATCCTTATTCATTAATAAAACTTCTTCATTCTTTTCTGCATTTGTGGAGAGGATTTTCTAGGTTGGCAAGAGACAAGTTCCCCAACACCTCCCATAATGAAAACTGATGCATGTGCATGTATGTGTTTACATATAAAATAGGTATATGTATGCATATATATTTATATATTCCTATATGGATCCTGCACATTTTAAAATTAATTTTATTGTAAAAAAAATATTTTTAACAATTTTGCATAAAAACTCATTTCTCTTGTTGGAACAACAGTAAATTTGTATCATAAAGTTACTGACCAGGAAAGAGAATCACTATATATTCCAAGGTGAAATGACAGTTACCAAATGTTATGCCATTAGGATAACAATCATGTAAAATTTTTAGAAGGGTGTGCATCTAACATCAAGATTTTTTCATTTTCTTTTGGGAGGTGGTGTGTATGGTACCTGTCTTTACACTCTATTTTATACATATTTTGTATTTTACTACACGCTTCATGTATCATTTGCACAATTTTGAAAGCTAGCATTCCTAAGATAAAGTCACCCGTTAAAGGATATTATTGAGTGGAACACAAGTTTATTTCCAGGTACTTTACTTAAATTTCTCACCAATATTCATCGCAACACTTCACAGCAGCCCTCTGTCTTCAAGGCCCCAGTGTGCGATGGCGTCAGTTGGGATCAGCCATCACTGCGTGGGTTGGAAAGGACCAGGCCTTCTGGAGTCCCCAGCAGCTGGAGCCCGCCCAGACATCTATGACCTCCTCAAAATGGCGTGCAAAACCCCCCACCCCCACCCCCGCTGCCACATGCGCTCTCTGCGCATGAGCTGCCGCTGCGCACTCCCGCTGTCACCAGCTCTGTTTTAGGCAGAAGCGCCCTGAGGCTCCGGAGACTCCTGGGTTCAGTAGGGGCTCAGAGGGCGGGGCTGGATGGCGCGGCTTGGGAGCCGGAGCAGAGGCTGAGCCCCTGCAGGTGTGAAGAGGCAGGGAGGTCACCATGACTGGGCAGTTTCAGGGACCTTGGGTACCACCGCCACCTCCAAGAGACCGAGGAGGGTTCAGCAAAGGGTCAGGGCGTGGCCTGGTGAAGGGCTGCTGTGGAGGTCAAGGGAGGGTCGGGGATGGGGGCGTTGCAGGCATTGGGAGAGAACTGGGGGGGGGGCAGGGTGGGCAGCGGCTGCTTCTTCATCCTCTGGCAGGACAGGCCGGAGGCGGTGGTGAGCAGAGCAGAGTGGCCGAGACTTGGGCCTGGCTGCGCGTGACTTGGACCCTCCATCCGCCCATTGTGGGTGGTGGGGTCTCTGGTGATGGCTGCTCAGACCTCCCGTTCTGTACCCAGAGAGACCTGGGCCCAAAAGCCAGCACCTGTCAATAAATGAGCAGCTTGTCTCTGCATGCCTCAGATACTTAGCTCTTAATTGTGGCCATTACTAACCTGTGTACCACCAACATATAACCTTTAGCATCCTTGTGTTCTGTATTAAATAGGATAGTATGTAAAGTATGGTAAATTCTCAGAGGTGAGCTGTTTTTAGTTTACAAGGCATATCATTCTTTTCTTTATTGGCTCATTTAACCAACATAGAGACAAGTTCCCCAACACCTCCTGTAATGAAAACTGATGTGTGTGTGTATGTGTTTACATATACAATACATATATGTATGCATATATATTTACATATATATAATAAATATTCAACTAAAAGTTCGGAGAGAAAAACTGATTTGCCCAATATTGCCGCATTAGGAGATAAATGAATAGGGATTTAAATTCTCATTTGTTATATTCTGTAGTCCATTCCCTTTCCCACACTAAAATCTACAGTCTTTGTCCCTGAGCACCACCAGGATGGAATTGTGGAGTGTAGTGACCCTAATCTTACCTCATCAGAACCCTGGTGTCAAAAGGTTAATTAACGTCCTTCTTCCATCCTCCAACTTGGCTTTCAGATGACTGTTAAAGAGAACAATGTGAATTGAAACCTCAAATTGAGACTTCAGTCTTAAGTTTCACTAGAGAACCCGGGAATCCTATTCAGACCAAAGGTCTCTCGAAAGGTAAAATATGACTGATTTTTTTAAAAGATGAAAACTGGGATTCACCTATGCTCCATATTATGGAAGTGATATAATGCCTCTGATAGATTGCTGATATCTGGGTTTTCCAATTAGTCATTGTGTAAAAGCACCAGGCTGGCTGGAAGTGGTTTCTGCTCATATGAGGATTTCAGGTTTATGACATCTTGTTATTTTTGCTACAGACAAAAAGTAGCTTATTTGAGATTATGGTGCCCAATTGTTATTTTAGTTTGTGCCACTGTCAGCAGACTAGACAGTCATGTCAGAGTTCATTAAGTCCTAATTAAACTTTACAATAGGCCCAGCCCAGAGTTTGAGGGGACAGTGAATTTGAGGACACTGTGTTGGATTTGTGGCCCTGGGGGAAGGCCTAAATCAGAATGGTACATGAAACCTTGTTCATAGTTATCTAATTCCTCCTTATTTTAAAGATAATAAAATTGAAACTAAGACAGTCACTATGTTCCTGAGTAGTAGAGCCTGGGGTAGAACTGACATCTCCAGGTCTGAGGCAGGCTAGAATAGCGCACTCTGGGCAGGCCAGAGACATTGGTCAGTTCAGATCAAGAGTCAACATCAAGCCATAGATGTCCAGATGGAGTGCCAGCTGAGATAGACAGGTAGAGAGAGAGGAGGGGCCAAGCCAAAGAGGGACCCAATCCTACCTGATGAAATAGACAGGTGGAGGGAGAAAGGAGGGGCTGGGTGAAAGGAGAAACCCTAATTCCTAGAATTGGCTGAGATATCCAGATGGAAGAAAAGGAGGGGTTTAGCCAGTGTGGGGGAGAATGAGAATTTCCACCCCCAACCCTAACCTGAAGCCTAGCAACAGGCTAACATATAAAACCTGGACAGAGCTCAGTCTGGTGTGCCCCCCTCTGGGGGCCTGTCTGCACTGACCTCTCCAGCATGTATTACTTCTTACCAAATTTTGCTATTTCCCCATGTGTGGTGGCCTTTTCAAATAAACTTTGCTGCTTGCTACTATTCCTCTTGTCCCTGAATTCTTTCTTGAGACAAGAAAATGAGCCTGCACTGGAGCTTACCTTGGGTGCCAATCAGGCTCCAGTAATATGTCCATTCTATGTATCATACTGAATTCAAAACAAGTTTCTTGGAAAAGTGATTTTGAGAAACTGCAATTTACAGGGAAGAAACATCTCATTGAGGGCTTTCAAAAGAATTCCCAGCCTTGTGAAATTTATTATATTAGTAGGAAAAATTGTTATGACAGGTAGCTTCAAAATCATTCCATAGAAATAAATATTTCTCTTCAACATCATTTGAACAAGCATAGGGTTCCATCAAAGCTATATTATTCACCTTAACTAATCTGCTATTATTGGATGTTTAAGTTTTGGTTCATTTGTGTGAAATACTGGAAACAGACACATAATTTTCAAAGTGACCAATAGGAAATAAATGTTTATATTTACTCAAAAATATCCCAGGTTCATCAGGATTATATTAGAGTCACTCATGGACAGTTGGACAACCATCATGGTCCTTTTTATTGCTTCAGACATGTCAAAGAAATATTTTTCCAGAGATTTATTGTTTACTAAAATGTTGTATGGAAGTTTCTCACAGATGATTCCTGGAGCTGCAAAATAAGGTTTTCTATGACTTTTGTCTCTCAATTTCCCCTGCTCTGGCTTCATAGTTGCTACCTTTTCACAAGAGCAGCAGAAAATGAATATATTCCAGTTGATTTGTTCACCCCTCACTTTGTATCACATTCTGTGTGCATGCGTGTTTCAGTAAGTTTTATGAAAGTGAAAATAGTTAAATATCATCTTCAGGGAAAATATTCTTAGAATAACCAATAAATATAAAAGTATAGTCTTTAGTCCCCAGGACACTTTCCAGAGTTCTGTGAGGTTAATATTATTTTTGTAATACTAAGATGCTAATGTTACCATTAGAAGACATGGTCCCAGATAGTCAGGCCCACCTGATCCTGCATCAAACAGAGAAACAAGATTCTTTGCTTTGGTGAGAATGTGAGTTTATTTAAGATTCATCAACAAGGAACTGGAAGAAAGAAAATCCTTTCAAGTCCAGTTCAGAGTGAGAAGAATTGTTTTGGCTTTTATAACCCTAAGCAAAGAAATGGCCAGAAGCCAGAAGAAAGCAGAAAGGAAAAAATAATAGGGGAGAGAAAGCTGTTCTGTCAGCATTTCCTTGTAATCATGAAGTCCTCCCCTCATTCAGGTTTGTTTTTCAAAAAGCCAGTGCTTTATCAAACTATATGGTGATTTCCTTCAGTGGGCTACAGTAGGAAATTTTCTGGGAGCAGAGAGCAAGTTTTTGTTGTCACTGAGATTAGAGCAGCAGCAAGTTATTTTAACAAGGGCTTTTCATGGTCAGAATAACTCAAGGCTGCTTGAATGAAGTGATCTTAATAAACAGGTGTTTTTTTTCCTATTAGCTATTGAAGACTATACTAAGCATTTTCCAGCTAAAGAATTATATTGACTATTTTCTACTAATCCAACTATCAAATCCCCCTTTATGAGACATTTTCTTATTCTTAAGAAACAGTATCTTATGAGCATCTCTTATAAAAGGGAAAGTGGGCAAAGGTCTAGCTTGGTTAAGTGCTTCCTGATGAGCAAGGGCAAAGAGGTTCTTATATTAATCTGGAAGATTCTCTGGAAATAAACACACAGATACAATACAGGCAACAACAAGACAAGCACAAGGCAAGCAGAATCAAAATCATGCTAATAAGGGGTACTCTCCATTTCATAGGTAAGTTCATTAACCACTCAGAAAATGAGTCCAGTTTACTATAATCTTTAACACTATCAATATCATCCTGCATATGATTTAATATTGAGATATTATCATATTCATCTGGTATATAGGTGCAACACAATGCCAATGAGGGCACAGGTCCCTCCTTGAGCTGCTGTCAGTAGATCTAAAATCATTCCATTTTGAAGAACAACTTTTCTCATTTGAGCAACTTCTTCATTAAAGAGACTGAGCCCTTGCTTGGTGTTTTGCATAAACTGAACTGCAACCTTAGCCAGGTCAGTAACTTGTGAAAGAGCATCTAATGCACCCCCTTCTGGGAGGAAGAGAGCTAAAGGACATTCCCACCACCACAAGGCTCTCTTGGTCCTGCCAGAGTATAAGGCTTTCTATTGCAAACTTAAATGGGCCTTTAAAACCTTTACATTACTTGGTGTTTCAGGTAGACTTAAATATTTGCCCAGGCAAAAAGGGATATCTGATAGTGCATCTCCCTATCCAATTATATGGTAAATATGGCCAGAAGTTAGACCTGCAGAGCCACCTGGCTCCAGCTGGGGGCAAATAGGTGGGTAACTCTTTTTCCTACAGAGGCTACTGTGGGATTAGATCCCAAGACTTTAATGGCTTCATGCTGGACCATTCATCTTTCCAAGGATAGATGATTTTATCATACTATGAATGGAGGATATCTCCTACAAAGTTAGATTGGGCAGAAGTGGTTCATTGTTCTACACAAATGGAGGCATTACCATATAGCACCCTGCTTTTTTGCTATTAGACACCCTTTCCCAAACCGAGGTATACAAGGGGGGTGATGAGAAATAGTTTTCTGACTTAGGATGTAATTTTCCTGGGACACTGTGAAATTAAACTGAAGGGTTTCCCAAGGGCTTATATTAGGGCTCAGACTGGGTGTTGGAAGGTCACATCATATACAGAAAAGTGGGATAGTAGGATAAATTAGGATTAACCAATCAGACCAATTTTGTGTTGAAAAAGGTAAGATAGCCCAGGGCAAACTTGAACTTCCAGCAGTAGGTAAATAAGTACAAATCCAGCAATCATTCCTCTGGTGGATATCTGCCACTGTTGCAGTTCATTTTAGGAAAATATTGCCTTGCACAAAATAGAATAGGAGAAAAAGGCAAAGGATGTACAACTTAATCCTAATCATTATGCTGTTTTAGGCAATTTATGGAAGAGTGTTTTTTCTTTTTATAATTTTATTGAGATTGTTCAGATACCATACAATTATCCAAATTTCCAAAGTGTACAATCAGTTGCCTCTGGTACACTCATACAGCTGTGCATCCATCACAACATTTAATTTTTGTTCAATTTTTAGAAACTTTCATTACCCCAGAAAAGAAATTGTTTTAGTTTGCTAATGCTGCAGAATGCAAAACAAAAGAGATACATTGGCTTTTATAAAAAGGGGGTTTATTTGGCTACACAGTTACAGTCTTAAGGCCATAAAGTGTCCAAGGTAACACATCAGTAATCAGGTACCTTCACTGGAGGATGGCCAATGGTGTCCGGAAAACCTCTGTTAGCTGGGAAGGCACGTGGCTGGCATCTGCTCCAAAGTTCTGGTTTCAAAATGGCTTCCTCCCAGGACATTCCTCTCTAGCAAGCTTGTTCCTCTTCAAAACGTCACTCACAGCTGCACTGAGTTCCTTCTCTTTGAGTCAGCTCATTTATATGGCTCCACTGATCAAGGCCCACCCTGAATGGGTGGGGCCATGCCTCCATGGGAGTATCTCATCGGAGTCATCACCCACAGCTGGGTGGGGCACATTCCAAGCAAATCTAATCAGAACCAAAACCATCTGCCCCACAAGACTACATCAAAGATAATGGCATTTGGGGGGCACAATACATTCAAACTGGCACAGAAATAAAGTGAAAGATGAAAAAAAAGGAAACTTGAATCCTCCCATATCCTTAACTAACCCCCCTCAATTGTTGACTTGTAGGGTTGGTATAGTACATTTGTTATTGTTTATGAAAGAATGTTTAAAGCACTACTACATGTAGTCTATAGTTTGCAATAGGTATATATTTATTTCTTCCCTATATGCCCCTCTATTATTAACTTCTAATTGTTCTGGTTCATAGAAGAGATTTCTAAATTTTGTACAGTTAATCATAGAATTTGCCCACCATAGGATTCAGTTTTATACAGTCCAATCTTTTGACCTCCAACTTTCCTTCTGGTGACATAGATGACTCTGAGCTTCCCCTTTCCACACCATTCATGCACCATTTGGCACTGTTAGTTATTCTCACATCTTGCTACTAACACCTCTGTTCATTTCCAAACATTCAAGTTCATCCTAGTTGAACATTCTCCTCATATTAAGCAACCTCTCCCCATTCTTAAGCCTTGTCCTATATCTTGGTACCTTATATTTCATGTCTATGAGTTTACATATTATAATTAGTTCCTATCAGTGAGACCCTGTAATATTTGTCCTTATGTGTCTGGCTTATTTCATTCAGTATATTGCCCTTGAGGTTTTGTCAACTCATTTTTTTTAAGATGGTTTTGTTCACACACCATACATTCCATCCTAAGTAAATGATCAATGGTTCCCTGTATGGTCACATATTTATGTGTTCACCACCTTCACCATTATCTATATGACATCTACATTTCTTCCACAGGGAAGGAGGGAGAGTCAAAGAAGGTAGAGAGGCAAAAGAAAGAGAAAAAATGACAGCTAGGAAACAGCAAAAGGAAAAATAACCTTAAATCAAAGTAGAGTAAAGAGTCAGACACAACCAATGTCAAGTGTCTTAACATGCCTCCCCTATCCCCCCTCTTATCTGCATTTACCTTGGTATTTCACCTTTGTTACATTAAGGGAAGTATAATACAATGATTCTGTTACAGTCTCTAGTTTATATTGATTGCATCTCTTCCCCAATGCCTCTCTATTTTTAACACCTTGCAAGGTCGACATTTGCTTGTTCTCCCTCATAAAAGAACATATTTGTACATTTTATCACAATTGTTGAACACTCTAGATTTCACCAAGTTACTCAGTCCCAGTCTTTATCTTTCCTCCTTTCTTCTGGTGTCTCACATGCTCCCAACCTTCCTCTCTCAACCATATTCATTGTTATCTTTGTTCAGTGTACTTACATTGCTGTGCTACCATCTCCCAAAATTTTGTTCCAAACCTTTCACTCATGTCTTCTCCTATCACTCTGTAATGCTCCCTTTAGTATTTCCTATAGGGTGGGTGTCTTGTTCACAAAGTCTCTCATTGTCTATTTGTCAGAAAATATTTTGAGCTCTCCCTCATATTTGAAGGACAGCTTTGCTGATATAGGATTCTTGGTTGCCAGTTTTTCTCTTTCAGTGTCTTAAATATGTCACACTTCCTTATTGCCTTCATGGTTTCTGCTTAGAGATCCGCACATAGTCTTATTAACCTTACTTTGTATGTGATGGATCACTTTTCTCTTGCTGCTTTCAGGATTCTCTCTTTGTCTTTGATATTTGATAATCTAATTATTTAATGTCTTGGCATAGGCCTATTCAGATCTCTTCAGTTTGGAGTATGCTGTGCTTCCTGGACCTGTAATTTTATGTCTTTCATAAGAGATGGGAAATTTTCATTGATTATTTCCTCTATTATTGCTTCTGCCCCTTTTCCCTTCTCTTATCCTTCTGGGACATCAATGATAGGTACATTCTTGTACTTTGTTTCATCCTTAAGTTCCCAGAGATGTTGCTCCTATTTTTTCATTCTTTTCTCCATCTTCTCCTTTGCATGTAGGCTTTCAGGTGTTTTGTTCTCCAGTTCCTGAGTGTTTTCTTCTGCTCTTGAGATCTGCTGTTGTATGTTTCCATTGTATCTTTTGTCTCATGTTCTGCCTTTCATTTCCATAGATTCTGCTAGTTATTTTTTTGAACTTTCAATTTCTGCCTTATGTATGCCTAATATTTTCTTTACAGCTTCTATCTCTTTTGCAAATCTCTAAACTTTTTGAGTTGATTTAACATTAGTTGTTTAAATTCCTGTATCTCAGTTGAAGTGCACATTTATTCCTTTGACTGGGGCATAACTTTGTTTTTTTTAGTGTAGCTAGTAGTTTTCTGTTTTCTAGGCATCGGACCTCCTAGGCCACCCCAATCAGGTTTTCCCAGACAAGAACAGGCTTATGTCCCAGAAGGAGGAAATGTTCAGTATCCAGTTTCCCTGACGGTTTTTTTAGAGGATTGACATGCCCTGTGATTTTCTGCCTGACAGGTGCACCTGTCAGTCTGTCAGTGGCTGGTGTAAGGGGTTGTGGCCTGTGGCTCTCTTCCACCAGGCTTTGGGGTCTGGTTCCAGTAAGGCAGGCAGTAGAGCTGGGCCTCTTCTTTTACTCTTGGGAAGCTATGCACCCTCCAGAGAGGTCATCTGAATATCAGTAAGTTCTTTGTTCCTCTGATTCTGCTGTTCAAAGTGCTGCAATTTAAAAATGGCTGAGGTTTTCTTTACTGCAAAGCACTGTGGGCTGCAAATGGCTGAGGTTTCCTCTACAGAGAAAGGGACAGAAAGCTCCCAGATTCACCCATCAGGCAGACATAGCACCTGATACTCTGGTTTCCCTGTTCTGAGACAAATATGTCCCCCAACTCTCCCAAGGTCAGTTGTCACCAAAAGCCTCAGTGTGCTTGTTGGGGATTTGCTGTCTGTATTGAGTGGTTAATATTAAAACCCCAGTTGGATCTGGGCTGAGGTCCACTAACTTGTTTGGGGAGTGCTGCTCCCTAGCACCACAAGGCTTCCATGAGGGAGGGGCTCTCTGTTCTCAGCTCTCAGCATAGGTCCACAGTTTTTCTTACACAATTTATGCTGTGATCTCAGGCATTCCTCCCAATTCAAGTTGGTGGATGATGAGTGGACAGTCATTTTTTTCTCCCCACAGTTATTCCAGATTATTTACTAGTTTTTTGGTCATTTATGAATTTTTCCAGGGGGGACTAACAGTCTTCCACTCCTCTCTATGCCACATCTTAGCTCCTGGAAGAGTAATTTTAAATCAGCAGTAGGGGTACATGAGAAGGTAGTGTTTTCTTCTACTTCTTTCTCCTCTGGAGCTGGCTTAACTTGCAAATGATGAATCCAAATCTTAATACCCTCGCAGTTTGAGAGAAGAGTGAGTGATTAGCAACATAATGTAAGGTCCATCCCACTTGGGATAAGTTGATCTTCAGAGTGTTTATTCTTCCATGTTTTCAATAACACTTAATAACACTTGGTCTCCTGGCTCATAAGGATGTAAGACTGTATCTGTAGGGGAAGAAAGTTGATTATCAGCAAACTCAGAAATCATCTTTATAGTATTCCCCAGGGAAGTGACTGCATCCCTTTGCAATTTATCACACAGGGTTTGCACAGATATATTCTCAACTGCATTTTTGAGAAAGGGCCTCCCATAGACCATTTCAAAAGGACTCAAATCTGATCCACTTCTAGGGGCAACCCAGATTCTGAGGAGGGCAATAGGCATTCCCTTGTCCCAGGTGAGGTTAATTTCTTGACATATCTTAGCAATAGTTTTTTCAGAGTGTGATTCATTTTTTCAGTCTTTCCAGTTGACTGAGGTTTCCAAGATACATGCAATTTCTACTTTATCCCAAGTACCTATGAAATTTATTCAGTTATTTTTGAAACAAAGGCACTGCTGTTATCACTGATAACAGTGAATGGAACCCCAAATCTAGGTATTATTTCTTTTAGCAATATATTTTTTTATTAAATTCAGTTTTATTGAAATACATTCACACACCATACAATCATCCATGGTATACAATCCACTGTCCACTATATGATAACATAGTTATGCATTCATCACCACAATCTATCTCTGAACATTTTCCTTACATCAGAAAGAACCAGAACAAGAATAAAAAATAAAAATGGAAAAAGAACACCCAAATCATCCCCCATCCCACCCCATTTGTCCTTTAGTTTTTATCCCCATTCCTCCACTCATCCATACACTAGATAAAGGGGGTGTGATCCACAAGGTCTTCACAATCACACTGTCACCCCTTGTAATCTACATTATTATATAATTGTCTTCAGGAGTCCAGACTGCTGGGTTGGAGTTTGGTAGTTTCAGGTATTTACTTCTAGCTATTCCAATACATTAAAGCCTAAGAGGTGTTATCTATATAGTGCATAAGAATGTCCATCAGAGTCACCTCTCGACTCCATTTGAAATCTCTCAGCCACTGAAACTATTTTGTCTCATTTTGCATCCCCCTTTTGGTCAAGAAAATACTCTCAATCCCACGATGCCAGGTCCACATTCATCCCCGGGAGTCATATTCTGCATTGCCAGGGAGATTTACACCCTGGGAGTCGGGTCCCATGTAGGGGGGAGGGCAGTGAGTTTACCTGTCGAGATGGCTCAGTTAGAGAGAGAGAGGGCCACATCTGAGCAACAAAGAGGTAGTCAGGGGGAGACCCTTAGGCACCATTACATGCAAGTTTAGACTCTCCTTTGTGGTAATGAGCTTCATAAGGGCAAGTCCTATGTCTGTTAGCAATATTTTTGTGACTTTGCTTGCTCTTTCAGTGTGGGTGGGGAAGGCTTCTACCCACCCTGAAAATGTGTCAACTAATACTACGAGGTAGCAGAAATTTCTAGCTGCATCACTGTAAAGCCTGTTTGCCAATCTTCTCCAGGTGAGAACCCATGAAACTGCACTCCTACTGTCAAAGGGAGTCTGCTAGTTTTTGGATTATTTTTATGACACAGGACACATTTGCTCATCAGTTTATGGATTGTTTCTTGGATTTTTGGTCCTACAATGTGCCCTCTGATGCAGGTTACAAAAGCTTCTTTTCCAAAGTGAATTCCCTGGTGCAAAAATGACAACAAAGGTATTAAAACTTGGCCTAACTTTGATTGCAACCATCCTTTTGGTCATGATATTAAATCCACATTCTTTAGCTCTGTCTAAATCTTTTGTTTCATAAAGTGGTGTGAATGATGAGAGGCCTGCAATCTGGATAAGAGCTAATTCCTTAGTGCTTTGGGGTTTGAAAAGTGTCCTAGCAGCTGCCTTTCCTGTCAAATCTGCCTTATTATTCCCTTTTGCTAAATATCTGTTTGACTTCTGATGCCCCAAACAATTCATCATGGCAACTTCTTTTGGCAGCAGTACAGCTTTTAATAAAGCTAATATGGTCTCTGGGTGCTTAATTTATTATTTGTGGTTAAATGTCCTCTTTACTTCCAAATTGCACCATAAGCATGCACTGCAGAAAAGGCATAGAGAGAGTTTGTATAAATATTTATTTTCTTACCTTGTCCAATGATCAAGGCTGCAGTCAGGGCAATGAGTTCAGCTTTCTGGGCTGATGTACCTGGTGGCAGGGGTTTGGCTTCTAGCACATCTGTCAGGGTTACTATAGCATATTCTGAACATCAATGTCCATGGTCCATAAAACTGCTCCCATCCAAGAACATTTCCAGTTCAGTTAACATTAGAGTGGTGTCCCCCAAATCTGATTGACTAGAGAACACTTCCTCAATCACCTGAATGCAGTCATGCAAAGCAGGTCCCTCAGATTCAGGTAAAAAATGTAGCTGTATTTAAAACTGTAGAACTCAAGAGTTGCTCTTTAGGGTTATCTCAGAATATAGCTTGATATTTTCCTAGCCTGCCAGCAGTTACCCAGTAATGTCCACTCTGCTGAAGCAGAGAGAGCACACAGTGTGGATTGTGTACTATAAGCTCCTGACCCAAGGTATATTTGGTAGCTTTTTGTAAAATATCACAAGTGGTAGCCGCAGCCTGAAGGCAAGGTGGCCATCTCTGTGACATTAAGTCCAGTTTCTTTGAAAAATATGCTATGGATATCAATGTCCCCCAAACTTTTGTGTGAAAACACCAAGCCCTATTCCCTGCCTTTCATGTAGAAACAGATCAAAAGGCTTGCACCTGTCAGGCAGACCCCCATGACTGAAGCAGTGCTCAGCTTTTCTTTAATTTGATGAAAGGCTTGATTACACTCTGCAGTCCATTACAGGGCTTCTCTGTCTAAGCCCTGCACAGTGATGTGCAACACTTTAGCAATAAGCCCAAAATTGGGGATCCAGATGCAGCAGAAACTGGTCATTCCTAGGAATTCCTGTAATGGCCTCTTTGTCTTGGGGGCTGAAATGTGGATCAGGGCTTGGTGCCTATCAGGCAGGAGGGCTCTCTGACCTCAGGAGAGCAAATATCCTAAATACTTTAGGCAGGGCTTAGTAATTTGAACTTTCCTCTGAGACACTTTCTATCCCCTATCATTTAGAAAGTTCAGTCTTAATAGTATTTACATCTGAATCTTCAGCAGTTTTGCTGGCTATTAAAATGTCATCTACATATTGTAAAATGACCCCTTGATGCAGTTGGAAATCATGCAACTCTTTTGCTAAGAATTCTCCAAAGAGTGTGAAGAATTCTCAAATCCTTGGGGTAAAATAGTCCATGTAAGTTGCTCCTTAACTTTAGTGTCTGGATCTTGCCATTCAAAAGCCACAGGTATGCAAAAGAAAGCATCCATTAAGTCTAATACAGAGAACCATTTTAAGTTCCCAGAGTTGTCAATAAAGTGTAAGGATTAGGCACAACTGGATAAATGTCTTTTACAATTTTGTTTATAGCTCTTAAATCTTGGACAAATCTGTATTCTCCATTAGTGCCAGGTTTTAAGACTGAGAGAATAGGCATGTTATATGGAGACTGGCATCTGGAGGCACTCAGATAGCTATTTATCCTTTTGAAAACACAACTTGAGCATTTCATTTAGTGAGCAAATCCCTTCCCAGCAACAGTATAGGGCATTCAGGGACATATAGAAATTGATACTGCAAATACTCCTTTCCAATTTTACAACCTAAAGGTTGTAGGAGCACCTTAAGTGTATTTTGGCCATTTAATTCCAATGATCATAATTTTCTCATTTATCTCAGTGGCTAATCACTGCTTTAGTCCACTAATTTGCTTCCTACCATCATCTTTACCTGAGTTTCTTGGTGAGATATGGGTATGCCAGAAGAAAATGCTGCCAATGTCCTCAGGTCCCCCTAATCAGAATCTTCTAGCCCAGATCCATGGGCCATTAATGCCATTTCATTCTTTTCTTTTTTCTTGTCAGTTTGGGACAGTTTTCTTCCAATGTCCTTCCTCCCTGCAGTAAGCACACTATCTTTACTAGGTTTCTCTTGTTTTGTCTCTGACATGACCTCCATATGTCTGGCTCCCAGTTAGAACAGCTGCCAGAAGAGCAATCTGTTGCTTCATCTGCTGTTTTTGGTGAGCTTGTTCCTGATTGTTGAAAACCTCAAAAGCAACATCTATAAGCATTGCCATGGGCATTCTAAGCTCACCCTCTAGCCTCTGTAATTTATGCCAAATGTCTGATGCACTCTAATAAATGTCATGTTAATTTTTCTGGTACTTTCTGGACTTTCCATAACTGTGGCATGCTTCAAAGATTCTGAGAAAGCAGAAGAATTCTCACTAGACCCCTGCTGCACCTCCCATATTTTGTTCATAGATTTTTGTTTAGGGGCCCCGTTCTTAAGGCCAGCCAAAATGTATGTTTTATAGTGCTCTAAAGGAGCATGCTCCCAGGGTTATTAGGATCCCAGCTGGGATTCACCTCAGAGAAGGGGGGCACTTGGAACAGCATAAATAGAGTCCTGGGGAGACACCTTTCTTAAGCATTGTACCTCTTGCCTCAGTTTATCTAACGCCATTTGTCTTTCCTCCAAAGTTAGCAACATATTCATCAATGCCAATATTGGCCAAATTTGGTGTGTGTATGGCAAAAATGGACACAGTCTTTTCATTTGGTCTGTCTCAGCCCTATAACCAGGTGTGTTGTTCCTCCAGTTTAATAAGTCAGATGCTGAAAATGGCATGTGGACCAACATAGCTCCCCAATAGTTTCCCTTCTCATCAACTCCTAAAGGGACCCGATGTATTAGAAATTGCCCTGACCTAGAAGTGGTCACACCCTGTCCATATTGCACACCACTATGGTAATGAGATGGGAAGGTCATTCCTCCAACAGGATCATATGGGGGTGCTGGAGGAGTTCAAGGGAGCTCAGCCAGGCTCACAGGCAGTGAAGGGTGTGGGAACAGTACTGCCATCAGAACTGCATTGGCTGAGCTTCCAGGTGAGGAAGGCACTGCTGCCAGACCTGCATTGGGAGGTGTCACTTCTCCCCTAGATGTCAGAGACAGACATAAATGGCTTGTACACAGAAACCTATGAAATATTGCCATAAGGAATCAAAGAATTTAGTTATGTAAAGACATTCTATGTTCATGGACTGGAAGAGGAAATATCAAATTGTCAATTCCAGCCAAAATGATATGCAGATTCTATGCAATTCCAAGTCAAACCCAAACAGCCTACATTGCAGAATTGTAAAATCCAACCATCAAATTTATTTGGAAGTGTAAGTGGCCCAGGATAGCCAAAAACATAATAAAAAATAGAAAAGTTGGATGACTCACACTTCATTACTTTTAAGCATATTTAAGCAAAACTGGTCAAAACTGCATGGTACTTGCATAAGGATAGGTATGTCAACTAACAAAATTGAATCAAGTGTTCCAAATAGACCTTCACATTATGGAGAATTGATTTTTGAGAATGTTGCCAAGTCCACTCAAAGGTGAAAGGTAGTCTCTTCAAAAAATGGTATTATGAGAACTGGATATACTGATCCAAAGAATGAAAGAGGACCCTGTATCACACCATACTCAAAAAGCCTCACAAAATGGATTTAAGACATAAATATAAGAGCCAGGGAAACAAAATCCAAAGAAACAAATGTGGGAAATCATCTCAAGGATCTTGGATTTGACCACATTTTCTTGGACCTTATGCCCAAATTACAGGCAATGAAAGAAAAATCCATAAATGAGATAGCCTCAAAATAAAAAAAAAAAAATGCATAAAGGACTTTCTCACAAAAATAGGAAGCAACCTACCGCATGGGAGAAATTATTTGTCAATGATATACCCCATATGGGTTTGATATCCAAATATATGAGGAATTTCTACAACTGAACAGTAAGAAGACAAACAACCCAAATTCACAAAGATGCCAAAGACCTGTATAGACATTTTCCAAAGAGGATAACTAAGTGGCTAAAAATAGCATATGAAATGTTACTCAATGTCACTTTAAATAAAGAAAATGAGACTCAAATCCAAAATGAGTTGTCATTTCATACCCCCAGAGAGGATAGTATTTAAAAATCAGTGTATTACAAGTGTTGGAGAGGATGTGGTTAAATAGTGCCAGTCATTAATTGTTGGTGGGAACATAGACTAATGCAGTTCCTGTGGAAAACAGTTTGGCAGTTCCTCAGGAAACTAAATGTAGAAGTACCATGTGACTGGCAATCCTGCATCTAGGTATAGACTAAGAAAAATTGAAAGCAGAGACATGAACAGATAGTTTTGCACTGATGTTCATGGCAGCAACATACACAACTGCCAAGAGATGGAACCAGCCCAAGAGTCCAACTGAAGAATGGAAAAACAGAAAGAGGCATATACATAGGAAGGAATATTATTGAGCTGTAAAAAGGAATGAAGTCCAGATGAATGTGTCAACATGGATGAATTTCAGGGCACTATGCAAGAAAAATAAGCTAGGCACAAAAGAAGAGTATAGCATGATCTCAGTGGTATGAATCTATTATAATAAACAAACCCATAGAATTACAATCTAGTGTATAGGGTATGAAGGGATTGTTTGGGCTAGAGAATGGTGTGATGATGCTTACCATGTACAAAACTTCTATTTAGGATAATTTTGTAGTATGGGAGAAGTAGTGATTCCAGAATATTATTGTGAGTGTCATCCACATCACAGAATTACATAGGTGAATGTTATGGAAAGGAGAAATTTTGGGTTAGGTACATTAGTAAAATAAAAGATAGGAGATAAAAATGTGAATAATATAATAATATCATTTCATCAACTTTAATAGAAAAAATACATGTATTAATAGGATATGCTTTGTGTGTGGAGAGGTATATGGAAATTGTACTTTCTGCATGATTTGTCTCTAAAACTACAACTTCTATATTTTAATATGTCTAATATACCATATCTGGCAAAACTGCCTCACATTCACTGATAAACAAAAGCTGAGGGACTTTGAAACACCAGACTTGCTCTGTAAGAGATGCTAAATAGTAGACAATAGCAGCCACATGAAAAAAAAAGAGATCTCCAGTCCTGGTAACAACATGGATAACTGATAGTATATTTTCTTTTTGGGTTTTGGATCCACTTTATACTTCCTACATTATCTAAAAGACAAATGCAAAAAACATGATAAATCAGTGGTGTTGGGCACATAATGTATATTCATGTAATTTGTGACAATAACTACCTTAAATTAGAGGGCTTTAGGGGCATAGGTAACACAGTTTTTATATAATATTGAAGTTAATTTAGCATAATGAAAATGAGATTGTTACAGATTTAGGATGCTAAATTTCATTCCTTTAGTAACTACAAAGAAATTATGAGAATATGCAAGTCAATAAGAAGAGAAAGAAGAGTGTATGTAGTCATGGGTGGGAAGAACTTGAAGATCACAAAGTTTTAGTAATGGAAGGTAGTAAGGGCAACACAACACTGTGAATGTGATTCATCCCACCCAACATTTTGTTTGGGAATGGATGACATAGGAAAGTTTATGTTTTATATATGTTTGTAAAATTAAAAAATAAAAAAGAGCAACCAAATAGATGACAATTAAATGCAATTGGCTGTGATCTAATAAGGGAGGAGAAATAGGTAAAAAGAAAATTATTAGGCCATATTATCAATGCTAAATTTCTTGAATTTTACAACTACACTTAAAATTATGTAAGTGAATATTCTATTACTTAGGCAATATAAGTGGCAGAAATAATTCTTCAAGGAGCATCATATAAACAATCTGTTCAGAAAATGCATTGATAAATAGATATATTAGGCAAAGGGATAGGCAGCCAGATTGATAGATGGATAGATATAGCATATGGCAAAGTTAGCAAGTGATTATATTAGTAGATATGGAGATCTGGGGGAAATGATTATATTGGAGTTCTATTGGATATGTATTATTTTTGAAGCTGTGGTGTTAGTTTCAAAGTATTTCAAATGAAAAAGGTTTTATAAAAAGGTATCACTTGTCTATAGATGTTAGGGTTCATTTCTGAACTCCCAATTCAGACTCAAATATAGACTATTCCATTAGTTTATATTTCTCTGCTTGTGCCAGTACCACATTGTATTGATTGCTGTAGCTTTGCAACAAAATTGGTAAGTAGGAAATGTGAGTCTTCCAACTTGGTTCTTGTTTTAAAAGACAGTTCTCACTATTCAGGACCATTTGCATTTTCATATAAATTTGGCTTTTCATTTATGCAAAGAAGTCTGCTGGAATTTTCTTGTTATTTTGATTGCAATGAACTTGTAAATTTATTTGGGTAGTACTGGCATCTTAACAATATTAGGTTGTGTAATCCATGAAGATTGGATGTCTTTCTAATTATTTAGTTCTTTTAAAATTCTTTCACTGTTTTGTAGTTGTCTTGTTCAGCCCTTCAGATCCTTGATTAAATTTATTCCTCAATATTTTATTCTTTTACTTACACTTGTAGAATGATTTGTTTTCTTCACTTTCTTCTTGGATTTCTCATTGATGGAAAATAAAAACATCCTAATTTTTCTGTATTGAACTTTAACCCATTGATCAGTTCAAGTAGCTTCCTTCTACATTCTTTTGTATTTCTAAACTTAGGATCATGTCATCTATAAATATGGAGAGTTTTGCCTGTTTTCCAATCTTTATGCATTTCATTTCATTTTCTTTCCTAATTGCTCTGTCTAGATTCTTTAGTAAAATGTTGAAAAGCAGTGCTGAAAGAAGGGATCTTTTGCTCCTGATCTACAGGGAATTCTTGCAGTCTCACTAGTCAATATGTTACCTGTGGGTTTTTCAAATATATTTTTAATCATGTTGAGGAAGTTCCATGCTTTTTTAGGTTTATTTTCTGTGTATTTAAATATAGAAAGGGTAATAGATTTTCCAGGTCAAATGGCATGACCATGTCATTTATTCTTTTATTCCTTTGAAGTGCTTTATTTATCAATTTTATATTGAGCCACCATCACATTGCTGGGATCAAGGTGAGTTGGAGATGGTGTATAATTTTAATGTGCTATTGGAAATTATGTTGCTGAGGATTTTTGCTTTTCTATTCACTAGATATTGAACTATAGTTTGATTCTCTTGAGATGTCTACTATTGAATTTATTATTGAAATGATGTACCTCATGAAGTTATAAAAATTTCATCATTGCTCAAATTTAGAAGGTTTTGGGATGATAGATGTTAGACTTTTAGAATATTTAGTAAAATTCATCAGTGAAGGGGTGGGGCAAGGTGAGGGGTGGAATTTAGTTACCCTCTAGGGTGGCTGGTAAATATCTGGAACAACTATTTGGGGGACTTCTGTGACTAGAACCACATCAGACATCAGTCTGGAAGGGGATGAACAGCTGAGATCACAGCAAAGAACTGGAAACATTATATGGATAACACCCTCCTCCTGAGATCTTGGCCTGTGTGGAGAGGGAAAACCTGAGTGGGGTTGATCATATCAGGGTAAACCCTCTCATAAGAAGGGTTACATAGAAGCAGGACAAGAATCAGAAAAACAAGAGCTGAAAAATTCTGATCAACTAATCAGTTGGTCTTAAATAAGTTGAACTGAATACCAAAGAACAGAGAACAAAGAAAACCAACAAGAAAACCTGAGGTAAAAGAGTGAAAACAAGCTCCAGATTAAACTAATTGGGAAAATCAGAAAACTTGAATACTAAAGATCATGAGCCAAACTAGAAAACATGAAACTATGGACCAGCCAAAAGAAACTAACACTACAAGTGAAATAAAAGCATTGAAACAACTAATTAAAGATGTTCAAAGAAATTTGCTAAATCAATACAAAAACCAAATAAATGAGTTGAGGGAAGATATGGCAAAAGAGATGAAGAATATAAAGAAGACACTGGGTGATGATAAAGAAGAATTCTAAAGTTTGAAAAAAGAAATGGCATAACATATGGGAATGAAAAGCACAATAAAACAGATTAAAAATACAATGGAGACATACAACAGCAGAACTGAAGAGGCAGAATAAAGAATCAGTGAACTAGAAGACAGGACATCTGAAATCATATGCACAGAAGAACAGATAGGGAAAAGAGTGGAACAATACAAGCAGGGTCTGAGGGAATTGAATGACAACATGAAGTGTTCAAATATGTGTTATGGTTGTCACAGAAGAAAGAGGGCAGAAAGGATAATGGAGGAAATAATCACTGAAAATTTCCCAACCCTTATGAAAGACATGAAATTAGAGATTGAAGAAGAACAGTGTACCCCAAGAAGAATAGATCTGAATAGACCTACTTCAGGACACTTATGGATCAGATTGTACAATGTCAAAGACAAAGAGAAGATTCTGAAAGCAGGAAGAGAAAAGTGATCCATCATGTACAAGTAAAGGTCAAAAAGATTATGTATGGATTTCTCTGCAGAAACCATGGAGGTGAGAAGGCAGAGATATAATATGTTTAAGATAATGAAAGAGAAATACTGCCAGTAGAGAATTCTACATCCAGAAAAACTGTCCTTCATAAATGAGGGAGAGTTTAAAATATTTTCAGACAAACAGACACTGAGAGAGTTTGTCAATAAGAGATGCACTCTACAAGAAATACTAAGGATGTGCTACAGGCAGATAGGAAAAGACAAGAAGAAGACATGTGGGGAAGAGTGTAGAAATGAAGACCATCAGGAAGGGTATGGGGAGAGTGAGGAAAACAATAAGATATGACATATAAAATTGAAAAGGTAATACAGTAGAAGAAATTATTGTTCTTATTAATAACATTATATGTTAATGGATGAAAATCCCCAAGGAAAGTTAAATATTAGCAGAATGGATATAAAATCAGGAAAAAACATTATGGTGTCTAAAAAGATCCACTTTACACACAATGACAAAAATAGATTGAAAGTGACAGGTTGGGAAAAGATATTTCATGCAAACAACAAACCAAAAAGAGTAGGGGTAGCTATACTAATAATAGACAAATGAGAGTTCAAATATCAAACATTGGAAAGAGACAAAGGACAACATATCTTAATAAAAGGACAATTCATCAAGAAGACATAACAGTCATAAATATTTATGCACTGAGCCCAAGTTTCCTAAAATACATGATGGAAACACTGACAATACTGAAGGGAGAAATGGATACCAATGCATAACATATCAAGAAAGAGGATCAATAAGGAAACAGAAATGTTGAACTGTATGATAAATGAACAAGACTTGGCAGATATTTATACAACACCATCTGACAAGGGCAGAATTCAGATTATTCTCAAGTTCTCATGGACCATTCTCTAGGATAGACCACATGTTGGGTCACAAAGCAGGACTCAAAAATAATTTTTTAAATATTGGTACTATACAAAACACTTTCTAGGATAATAATGGTATGAAGTTGGAAACAACAAGAAGAAGGCTGGAAAATTCACAAATATATGGAGGCAAAGCAACACTCTTAAATAACCACTGGGTAAATGAAGAATTTGCAAGAGAAATTAGTAAATATCTTGAGGCAAATGGCAATGAAAACACAACACAGCAAAACTTATGGCAGGCAACAAAGGAAGTGGTGAGGGGAAATTTATTGCCCTAAATGCCTATATCAAAAAAAGAAGAAAGAGCAAAAATCAAGGAATTAACTGGTCACCTGGAGGAACTAAAGAAATAAGAGCGCACTAACCCCAAAGGAAACAGAAGGAAATAAATAACAATAAAAGAAGAAATAAATGAAATTAAGAACATGAAAATAATGGAGAGAACCAGAAGCTTTTTCTTTAAGAAAATCAACTAAACCAATGGTCCTAGGCTGACAAAGAAAAAAGAGAAAGGATGCAAATAAATATCATAAATGGATAGGCATAACTATTGACCCAGGAGAAATAAAGGAGATAATGAAAAGGTCCTATGAGCAACTATATGCTAAGACTAGATAACTTAGACAAAATGGACAACTTCCCAGAAAAGCATGAACAACAAACACTGACTTGAGAAGAAATAGATGACCTCAACAAACCAATTACAAATAGAGTCAGCCATCAAAAACTCCCAAAAGAGAAAAGAGAAAAGTCCAGGGCCAGATGGAATCATATGTGAATTCTACAACGCATTCAAGAAAGATTTAGTACAAGTCCTGCTAAAACTCTTCAAAAGTATTAAAGAGGATTGAAAGCTATGCAACTCATTCTATGAAGCCAACATGACACTAATACAAAAAGCAAAAGACCTAAACACAGAAAACTATAAGAAATTGCTAAAAGAAATCAAACAGGTCCTAAATAAGTGGAAGGATATACCATGTAAATGGATTGGAAAAATAGATATAGGTAAGATGCCAATTCTATCTAAACTTATTTATAGATTCAATGCAATACCAATAAACTCCCAAGAACTTATTTTGAAGAAATAGAAAAACTAATACCCACTTTTATTTTGAAGGGTAGTTTGCCACAAACAGCCAAAAGATCTTGAGAAAGAGGAATGAAGTGGGAGAACTCAAATTACCTGTCTTTGAATTATATTACAAACTTACAGCAGTCAAAACAGCATGGTACTTTTACAAAGACAGATATACTGACCAATGGAATCAAACTGGTCTGTCATCTACAAACAATTGATCTTTGTAAGGCAGTCAAGTGGTCACACCAATGCAACTGGGACAGTGCAGTCTCTTCAATAAATATTGTTTGGAGAACTGATATCTATCTTTAAAAGAATGAAAAAGGACTCTTATCTCACACCTTATATAAGAAATGACTCAAAATGGATCAAAGACCTAAACATTAGAGCTAAGACCATAAAACTTTTAGAAGAAAATGTATGGAAATTTATTAAAACTGTGGTGATATGAAGTAGTTTCCTAGACCTTACACCCAAAGCATGAGCAATGATAGAATAGATAAATAGGATCTCCTCAAATTTGAACATTATTTTGCATCTAAGGACTTTGTCAGAAAAGTAAAAAGGCTGCCTATGCAATGGGAGACAATATTTGGAAACCACATAGGAGATAAGGATTTAATATCCAGAGTACATAAAGAGATCCTACAACTGAACAACAAAAAGACAAACCCAATTAAAAATGCACAAAAGACATGGACAAACACTTTTACTGAAGAATAAATACAAGAGGCTCAAAAACATATGAAATGAGGCTCAACATCACTGGCTATTAGGGAAATGCAAATAAAAGCCACAATGAGATATCATCTCACTGAAACTATTATGGCCATTATAAAAAAAAAATTACAACTGCTGGAGAGGATGTGGGGAAGTAGGCACATTTATTCACTTTTGGTGGGAATGTAGAATGGGGCATCAACTTTGGAAGGCAGTATGGTGGTTTCTCAGGAAGGTAAAGATACAACTGCCATAATGTCCAGTAATTCCTTTACTGAGTAGAAACTCAGAGGAACAGAAAGCTAAAACATGAATGAAGATTTGTAAACTGATGTTTGTAGTGGCATCATTCATGATTGCCAACAGATGGGAACAACCCAACTGTCCATCAATAGATAAGTAAATAAATAAACTGGTATATATGAATGGACTTTTACACAGCTGTAAGACAGACTAAAGTCATGGGGCATATACCAATGTGGATGAACCTTGAAGATGTAATGTTGAGCAAAATAAGTCAGAATGAAAAGAAAAAATACTGTATGGTCTCACTAATATGAAATAACATGAATTAGCAATGTTCAAGAGTTAAAGCCAAAAACAGGTTATCAGAAGACAGAGACAGGATAGAGATAGGACATTTGATTTTGAAAAAAGTATAGAATGGTCAACAGGATTGATGGTATAGATCCAGAAATGGGTAACACAAAACTGTGTGATAGTAGCACAATACTATAAGTACACTGAAAACGACTGTGAATACAGTGGGAACAGGAAAGCTAGGGGCATGTAGGACACCAGAAGGAAAGACAGAAGATAAAGACTAGGACTGTATAACCTATGGAAGCCTACAGTGGTCAATGATGGTGATTAAATGTACAAGTGTACATGGGAAAACAAATGAATGCCAACTTTACATGGTGTTAAAAATGGGATGATATTGGTGTAAGGTAGTTAGGTTTGAAAGATGGGAAATGAAGCCAAATTGTGGGCAACAATAAAAGTTTATTGACAGGAGGGCAGGACAAGAGGGTGTACTGGTGAGGTGTGGGTTTTAGTTACTCCTCTGGGGCAGCTGGTAGAGAGCCAGGAACTGTGTGGACCTGAAAACACAGAGGAATTTGAGTTTGGACATACTTCATACAACACCCCCAAACATGTGGAGCAGCTGAGATCAGTGAAATCTCTAAGTGCTCATGGCCAGGGTGCTCCTGCACTTCCCTTCCAGGCACAATCCCAAGGGAGGAGAGGCCATAGGTGCTGGGAACCAGGAGGGAGAACTGCAGTTGCACCACTGATTAACAGTCTCAGACTGCAGAACAAAAACTCCAGCAGTAGATAAACTGAGACCAGACACCAGAGGATCTGAGAGCAGTCAGCCCAGTGGGAAGGAGATAGGGCAAGCAAAAACAGGAAAAAAAAAAAAATAAAAATAGAGGTTTTTCAGAGTTGGGGTGAACATAATATGGAGAAAGGCTGGGCTCAAACAGAATCAGAAACATATGCAAATCCAGGGGCCCAGGGTCCTTGTCTGAAAAGCAAGTTTCTGTGTTTCTTGATTGTTCTTTAATCATCCTTAACTCATTTTCTTTTAGCATTTCAATAGCCCATAAGAACTGCAAGGGCTGTAAATAGTCCATACTGTGTCCTTATTTTTCTTTTTACTTCTTTTTTTTTAAGTCTTTATCTTTTATTAAAAAATAGCTGTTCTACAATGGGTATCTGAGACACCTGAAACTCTGAGCTAGAGCTCAGCAGATATGAATGTCAATATTAGTGCATACAACTGTTAAAAAAAAATGCTGAAAAAGAGCCCAGACTTCAAATAGAGATATGAATAAAGCAGATCTGTTTAACACTAGGGCCAACTGGGCCAAAGGGTATAGGTCAAAACTGACTGTGTTTTAAAACATCAACTTCCATATAAGGCCAAGGGAAGAGATGTCTATCTGGTGCAGGATCTATATTTTCTAAACAGTATAACTCAGCAGTCGGTTTGTTCAAACACCACAATTACATGGAACTTTGAATAGGAAGTGAGATATGGTAGGTTATTATAGGTTAGAGTGAAATAGTGACACATCCCAAAGTAAATTGGGCAAAGAATAAAAATATATTTACAGACCCCACCACCACCCCCAAGGAGCTGGGAGAAAGTGTGAAAGTTTTGCACTTCTTCACCTGGTCTGATGTTGATATTGTCACAAACAGGACTGGCAGTTTGATGTGCCAAGCCCTCTATCATGGGACTTGCTTTTATGAAGCTTTTTACTGCAAAAGAGAGGATAAACTTGCATGTAATTGTGCCTAAGAGTCTCCCTCTGAGTACCTCTGTTGCTCAGATGTGGCCCTCTCTCTCTCTCTCTCTAACTGAGCCACCTCAGCAGGTGAACTCACTGCCCTCCCCCCTATGTGGGACCTGACTCCCAGGGGTGTAAACCCTCCCTGGCAATGCAGGATATGACTCCCAGGGATGAATCTGGACCCCACATTGTGGGATTGAGACTATCATCTTGACCAAAAGGGGGATGCAAAATGAGACAAAATAGTTTCAGTGGCTGAGAGATTTAAAATGGTGTAGAGAGGTCACTCTGTTGGACATTCTTATGCATTCTATAGATAACACCTCTTAGGTTTTAATGTATTGGAATAGCTAGAAGTAAATACCTGAAGCTATCAAACTCCAACCCTGCAGTCTGGACTCCTGAAGATGATTGTATAACAATGTAGATTATGGAGTGACAGTGTGATTGTGAAAACCTCATGGATCGCACACCCTTTATCTAGTGTATGGATGGATGGGTAGAAAAATGGTGACAAAAACTAAATGAAAAATAGGATTGGATGGGAGTGATGGTTTGGGAGTTCTTTTATACTTTTATTTTTTTATTCTTATTCTGGTTCTTTCTGATGTAAGGAAATGTTCAGAAATAGATTGTGGTAATGAATGCATAACTATATGATCATACTGTGCACAGTTGATTGTACACTATGGATGATTGTATGGCATTTGGATATATTTTAATAAAACTGAATTTAATTAAAAATATAACTGTTCTAAGAAGCTGATTCCAGAACACATCAAAGACTTGTATTCTGAGCCCAGGCAAGTGCAGAGCTAAGGTGGCTCTGAGAGAGAAAGCAATAAGTCTAATGATAGAGAAAATTTGTAAAACACAACTTACAATAAAAGTGGGGTGGGGCCTAGATCCAATGTAGCCCTCCTTTTGGGCATTTAGGACTTCCAGGAAAGTGGCAGAAGAGGAGAGATAGACCAACTTGTTCTCAATGGAATAACTACAGAAAAGGGAGAAAACAACTGGGAGAGTGGTTCCAGGGTAGAAATAACCAGAGAAAGACCTGTACAATATATAGTGGGGATTTGGATGGAAAGACATAGACATTACATCTGAAAGGAGGAGGTAACTTTATTCAATTGGGACCCCTGCCAGGGCTGGCAGTTATGAGCTGGCTGGCCCAGCAGAAGAGGGAGGAGCTCTGCACTCTGCACTCCCAACTCAGCAGTGAGCTGAGGAGATAACATTTCTCAGCCCTGCAGCTAGGGGTTCCCACGAGTAAACTCAGAAACCAGTGGATTTGCAGACTGCACACAGAAAACTTTGTGCATTTACTATTCCTCCACAGAGGCGCATGGGGAGCAAGGATGGAGAGGTGGGGATAAGGAACAGTACCATACAGAGGCACTAAGAGTGGAACCCCACCCCAGAAGCTCATGAGAACTTGAGGGCCAACCAAAGCAAGACACCTCTGATCTGAGGAAGGTGAAACATCCCCAGAGCCTGAAGTGATCTACTCAGAGGCCTGAGAATCATCAGACACACTGTACCCATAAGTGAATTCTCCACCAAACTGCAGTGCCCACCATTCACCCTGTGGCTGGTAGCCTCCAGTGCACATGGAGAAATGCAGTGCTGACTGAATTTCCACTGGCTTTGGACCTTGCCCAGCAAGCAGCCACAGTCAGGAAAAAGCAGTCTTCAGGGAAGGATTTGGTCCAAGAGTGCCAATTGCTGAAAAGAAAGAGAAAGTACACTCTAGCAAGCTGTGTCTTCCAAATTTTACAGAGATGTACAAATAGACCTGCATTCTCCAAAATAACATTATCAAATTAAGCAAATGCCAAAAATTCAACAGAAAATCACAAAGCATATGAAGATCCAAGAAGATATGACAAGCCAAATGACTAAATTAAAAAGCCACAGGAGAAACAGAACTTGGAACATTAATCAAAGAATACATACAAATCTCCAAAACAACTTCAAAGAGTTGGTTAAAAACATAAAGAATATCAAGAAGACAGAAGAGAAGCATAAAGAAAAATCTGAAAGAGTAAATAGCAAAATAGTAGATCTTATAGAAATGAAAGAGACTGTAGGTTAAATTAAAAATGTACTAGAAGGGGAGAACCTAAGATGATGGCTAGGAGAGACAGGGTAAAAAAATACCTCTGTGAAAAATGCTAGATAAAAGCCAGAAAGTGACCCAGAACACCAGATCCAGCAATTCACCAGCTGGACAAGTTCTGCTAAAACCACAGGGATGGTGTACTTGGTGAAACCAGGAGTCTCCATTCTGAAATGAGTGAGTAAGCCTGCTGAATGTCTGGCAGCCATGCTGTGGTGTGGGGAAACCATGGGTTGGCATTTGGAGGCAGACTAGTTCTTTTTTTAAAAAAAACAAAAGTGGCTGCAGATACAGCAGTGAGAACTACACAGTGAAGCATGGCAGGAATGGGCTGTGTGAACACCTCAATGTCTGACATGGAAGATAGACTTTTGTGCACATGCTGCTAATTGTCTCAGAGTGAGGCAGGCAGAGGTGAGCCAAAAGGGGAAAATAACCATGCCCCTTGAAGCCCTCTTCCAGTAAGATGGGAATTCTTCTGCCCAGTGCCAGAGTCACAGCCAAGAGCTGCACCAAAAAACCCAGTGTGATAAGTATTTCCAGCAACACATGCACATGCCACAATATTGGGCATGGACAATAGACTCATGCACCCATAGCTAATTGTCTGAGAGTGAGGAAGGTGAAGCTGTGCAAAAACATGGAAATTAACATGCTGCATACAGCCATCCTTACAGAAGCCTGGGAATGCACCAACACAGCCTCATGGCTCAGAACTTCCCTTGAGAGATGGCACACACTTGTGACATAGCAAAACCTTCCCTCAGCAGAGGCCCTAGAAGGGCACAGTTTAGAAGAAGGACACACTCAGAAATCCCAGGGACCATATGCCAATACTAATGACTTGGTGGTCAGCAGCAGAGACAATCTCGCAAGAATGAAATGAAGGTTTAGACTCTTTCAACTGTCTTAAATCTCCAGGAACACCTGGGAGTTTTGATATTTAAAGCAGCCCTACCTTCCTAACCACTCAGACACATGCCTCACATTCAGTGTGGACAGTACCAACAACATACCCAAACTTGGTGCACTAATTGGACCCCACAAGAATCAGACCCCCACACACCACAAAGACAAAGTTGGGGAGAACTGACTTGAGGGGAATAGGTGACTCATGGATGCTATCTGCTGGTTAGTTAGAGAAAGTGTACTCCACCAAGCTTTAGATCTCACAAATTAGAGATTAGGCTTTGAATAATCCTACATATCCTAAAAGAACCCTATAAAGTAAAGCAAATGCCAAGAGGCCAAAAACAACAGAAAATTTTAAAGCATATGAAAAAACCAGATGATATGGATAACTCAAACCCAAAGACCCAAATCAAAAGATAAGAGAAGACACAGTGCTTGGAGCAATTAATTAAACAACTAAAGACAAACAATGAGAGCATGGCACAGCATATAAAGGACATGAAGAAGAGCATGGCAGAAGATATAAAGGACATGTAGAAGAACCTAGAAGAGCACAAAGAATAAATTGCCAGAGTAAATAAAAAATAGATGATCTTATAGAAATAAAAGAAACTGTTGATCAAATTAAAAAGATTCTGGATACTCATAGTACAGGACTAGAGGAAGCCAAACAATGAATCAGTGACCTCAAGGGCCACAAAATGGAAAATGAAAAAACAAAAGAAAAAATGGGGAAAAAAACTAAAAAATTGAAATGAACCTCAGGGATATGATAGATAAAATAAAATGTCCAAATATCCGATTCATTGGTGTCCCAGAAGGAGAAGAAAAGGGTAAAGATCTAGAAAGAGTATTCACATAAATCATTGGGGAAACTTCCCAAACCTTCTAAACAATATAAATACACAAAGCATAAATGTCCAGTGAAATCCATATAGAATAAGTCCAAATAAACCCACTCCAAGACATATTCTGATCAGACTGTCAAATACTGAAGAGAAGGAGCAAGTTCTGAAAGCAGCAAGAGAAAAGCAATTCACCACATACAAAGGAAACAACATAAGTCTAAGGTGTGACTACTCAGTGGCCACTATGCAGGTGAGAAGAGAGTGGCATAACATATTTAAAATTCTGAGAGAGGGAAATTTCCAACCAAGAATACTTTATCCAGCAAAGCTGTCCTTCAAATTTGAGGGAGAGCTTAAATTTTTCACAGACAAACAAATGCTGAGAGATTTTGCTAATAAAAGACCTGACCTTCTTCAGATACTAAAGGGAGCCCTACTGACAGAGAAACAAACAAAGGAGAGAGAGAGATGGAGAAAGGTTCAGTACTAAAGAGATTCAATATTGGTTCATTAAAGTTCATAAGAGAGAGGGAAAAATTATATCTGACAAACATAAACCAAAGGATAGGATGGCTGATTCAAGAAATGCCTTCACAGTTATAACATTGAATGTAAATGGATTAAACTCCCCAATTAAAAGATATGGATTGTCACAATGGATCAAAAAGTATGAACTATCAATATGTTGCATGTGAGAGACTCATCTTAGACACAGGGACACAAAGAAATTGAAAGTGAAAGGATAGAAAAAATATTTCATGCAAGCTACAGCCAAAAGAAAACAGGAGTAGAAATATTAGTCTCAGATAAAATAGACTTTTAATGCAAGGGTGTTATGAGAGACCAAGAAGGCCACTACATACTAATAAAAGGGGCAATTCAACAAGAAGAAATAACAATCACAAATGTTTATGCACCCAATCAAGGTGCCACAAAATACATGAGACAATGGTAAAACTTAAAGCAATTCATGTTTCCACAATAATTGTGGGAGACTTCCACACATCACTTTCTCCTATAGATAGACCAACCAGACAGAAGACCAATAAGGAAATTGAAAACCTAAGCAACCTGATAAATGAATTTATTTTAACAGACATATATAGAACATTACATCCCAAATCACCAGGATACACATTCTTCTCTAGTGATCATGGAACTTTCTCCAGAATAGACCATGTGCTGGGACATAAAAAAACCTCAATAAATTGTAAAAAATTGAAATTTTTCAAAGCACATTCTCTGACCACAATGGAGTACAATTAGAAATAAATAACAGAGACTTAGAAAATTCACCAACACCTGGAGGTTAAACAACACACTCCTAAAATAAATGGTTTATAATGTAGAATGTAGGGGAATTAGTGATAGAGAGCAATTGGTGAAGAGGAAACAATAACCTAATAAGAACTGATAAGCTATTGTGGGTGAATTTAACATTCTGGGAATGCCCAGGAATGACTAAGGTTTGTTAATTTCTGGTGGGTGTGGTGGGAACAAGTTCACAGAAATGTTGCTATATTGGGTTATTTTCTTGGGGTAGGGCAGAAACATGTTGGACTCCCTTGTTATGGTTTGTTGGAAATGATTTTTTTATTGTATGTTTAAAAAATTTTTTTGATATAGTTGATTTAAAAAAAGTTAATTGAAAAAAATACCATTAAAATATGCAGAGCCCCCTTGAAGAGCTGGTGGAGAATGCAGGGGTATTGGGCTCCCCACCTCAGTGGTTGCTGATGTGCTCACACACATAGGGTACTGGTGGTTTGATGGGCTGAGCCCTCTACCACAGGACTTGCCCTTGGGAAGACTGCTGCAAAGGAGAGGCTAGACCTCCCTACAATTTTTCCTAAAAGCCTTTCCCATATACCTCTTTGTTGCTCAGATGTGTCCCTCTCTCTCTAGCTAAGCCAACTTGGCAGGTGAAATCACTGCCCCCCCTACATGGGATCTGACACCCAGGGGAGTAAATGACCCTGACAATGTAGAATATGACTCCCAGGGAGGAATTTAGACCCAGCATCATGGGATGGACAACACCTTCTTCATCAAAAGGGGGATGTGAAAGGAATTGAAATAAGCTTCAGTGGCAGAGAGATTCCCAAAGGAGCTGAGAGGTCACTCTGGTGGGCACTCTTACACACAATATACACAACCCTTTTTAGGTTGTAATGAATTGGAATAGCTGAATACCTGAAATTATCAAACTACAACCCAGAACCCAGAATCTAGTAGATGATTGTATACAAATGTAGTTTATGAGGGGTGACAATGTGATTGGGGAACCCCTATGGACCACACACCCTTTTGTCTTATTTATGGATGGATGAGTAGAAAAATGGGGGAAGAAAAAAAAGGAGAAAAAGGCACCCAGTGTTCTTTTCTACCTTAATTGTTCTTTTTCACTTTAATTTTTATTCTTATTATTTGTGTGTGTGGTAATTAAACTGTCAAAAATTATTTTTTTTAATGAATGCACAAGTATATAATGGTACTGTAAATAATTTAATGTATGCTTTGTTTTGTATAACTGCCTGGTATTTGAATATATCTCAGTAAATATGAATAAAAAATATACTAGAGACCCACAATGGCACACTTGAAGAGGCAGAAAAATAAGCGAACCAGAGTAAAGCACAATTGGATGTGAATGCAGAATAGAACAAATGGTGAAAAAAAACAAAAATTTGAAATGGATGACAGGAAAATGATGGATACCATAAAGCACATAAAATAAGAATCTTTTGTGTCCCAAAAGGAGAAGTGAAGAGTAAAGGGCTAGGAAGAGTTTTGTGTCTGGAAGAAGAATAGAAGAGTAAAGCACTACAAAGAGTATTTGAGGAGATAGTTGAGGTAAACTTCCCAACCATTATAAAAGACATAAATATGCAAATCAAAGACCAATGAACTCCAAATGAATAAATCCAAACAGACACACTCCAAGACATGCATTAATCACATTGCCAAATGTTGAAGAGAAGGAGAAAGTTCTAAAAGCACAAGAGAAGTGATTCCCCACCTAAGACTAAGTACTGAATACTCAATGGGTACCATGGAGGTGAGAAGGTAGTGGTATGACATATTTAAGATTTTGAAAAAGAAAAATTGGCAACCAAGAATTCTTTATCCAGCAAATCTCTATCAAACATGAGGGAGAACTAAAATTTTCACAGATAAACAAATGATGAGAGAATTTGTTAACAAGAGAGCTACACTTCAAGAAATACTAAAGGGAGTTCTACCACCTGAGGAAAAAAGAAAGAGAGAGGTCTGGAAACAGGCAAAATGTGAAAAGTATTAGTAGGGCAATTTATAGGTAAAAAAAGAGAATGGGGGAAATAGATCTGACAAATAAAAACCAAAGGATGAGATGATTAGTTCAAGAACTGCCTTCACAGTAATGACTTTCAATGTGAATGGATTGAACTACTCAATTAGAAGATACAGACCAGCAGGATGGATTTAAATGTTTGATCTATTGATATGCTGTTTACAAGAGACTTATCTTAGAGCCAGTGACACAAATGTTTTGAAAGTCAAAGGATGGAAAAAACAATTCCACTCAAGCTGCAGCCAAAATATATCAGGGATAGCAATACTAATATCAGATAAAATAGACGTTAACTGCAAAGATGTCATAGGAGACAAAGAAGAACACTATATATTAATAGAAAGGACAGTTCAACAAGAATCATAATAATAGTGAATCATAAACACTTATGCACCCAATCAAGGAGTTCCAAAGTACATGAGAAAAACATTGGCAAAACTGAAGGGAGGAATAGACAGTTCTACAATAATAGTGGGATCCTTCAATACACCACTTTCTTCAGTAGATAGTATTAGACCAAGGGATTAATAAGGAATTTGAGAACCTAAGAAATGTGATGAATGAATTAGACCTAACAGATATATGTATAGATCATTGCTTCCCCAAATACCAGGATGTACATTCTTTTCCAGCACTCATGGAACATTCTCCAGGATACACCATATGCTGGGGCACAAAAGAAGCCTCAATAAATTAAAAATGATTGAAATTATTCCAAGCACATTCTCTGATAAAAATGGAATGCAGCTGGAAATCAAAAACTACCAAAGAACCAGAACTTTCACAAATATATGGATGTAATAACACACTCTTAACCAATCAGTGGGTAAAAGAAGAAACTGCAAGGGTAATCAGTAAATATTTAGAGAAAAATGAAAATGAAAACACAACATATCAAAACCTATGGGATGCAGTGAAGTAGTACTGAGAAGGAAACTTATAGCTCTAAATGCATGCATTAAAAAGAAAGAGAGCTAAAACAAAAGACTTAACTGAACATCTGAAGAATGTAGAAGAAGAACATTCAACTAACCCTAAATTGAGTAGAAGAAACAAAATAGCAAAGATTAAAGAGGAAATAAATGATCTGGAAAATTAAAAAAAAGTGGAAAAAAACACAATAGAATAAATAAAACCAAAAGTTGGTTCTTTAAGATTAACAAGATTAGACCAGCTAGACTGACAAAGTCAAAACAGAGAAGATCCAAATAAACAAAATAAAAAATGAGAGAGGCTCATTAGTATAGATCTTGAAGAAATTTAAAAATCATAAGAGGATAATATGAACATCTATACAACAATGACCAGACCACTTAGACAAAACAGAATTTTTCCTGGAAACACTTGAACAACCTAGAGTGACCTGAGAAGAAAGAGAAGGCCTCAACAAACCAATCTCAAGTAAAGAGATCTAGTCATCAAAAAACTTCCTATGAAAAAAATACCCAGGGCTAGATGGCTTCACAGGAGAATTTTTTCAAACATTCCAAAAAGAACTAATGCAAAAAAATTTAGGAATAAAGGAACACTGTCTAAGTCATATTATAAAGCTAACATCACTAATACCAAAAAGACATAAAGATACTACAAGAAAGGAAAACTACAGGCCAATTTCCATAATGAATACAGATGCAAAAATTTTCAACAGAATACTTGAAAATCAAATCCAAAAACACATTAAAAGAATTATACAACATAAACAAGTGGGGTTCATTGTAAGCATGCAAGTGTGGTTCAATTAAGAAAATCAATCTCAGTGATACAATGCATTAACAAATCAAAAGGGAAAAATCAGAGGATCATCTCAATAGATGCTAAAAAACATTCAACTAAATTCAGCATCCTTTTTTGATAAAAACACTTCAAAAGTCAGGAATTGAGGGAAACTTCCACAATACGATCAAGAGCGTATATGAAAAACCCACAGCCAGCATAGTACTCAATAGTGAGAGAGTGAAAGCCTTTCATCTAAGATCAGGAAAGAGACAAGGATGCCCACTGTCACCAGTGTTATTCAATATTGTGTTAGAAGTGCTAGCCAGGGCAATCCAGCAAGACAAAGAAAATGCATCCAAATTGCAAAGGAAGAAGTAAAACTGTCATTTGCAGATGATATGATATGATCTTATACTGGAAAACCTTAAGAAATAAATGACACATCTACTAGAGCTAATAAACAAATTTAGCAAAGTAGCAGGATACAAGATTAATGCACATAAGTAGTAATGTTTCCGTATGCTAGAAATCAATGCATTACAGCACATTAACAAATCAAAGACAAAAATAAAACGATCTTCTCCATAGATGCTAAAAATCATTCAACTAAATTCATCATCCTGTTTTTGATAAAAGCACTTCAAAAGGCAGGAATTGAGGGAAACTTCCTCAATATGATATAGGGACTATATGAAAACTTACAACTAGTATAGTACTCAATGGTGAGAGACTTAAAGCCTTCCCTAAGATCAGGATTGAGACAAGAATGCCCACTCTCACTACTGTTATTCAACATTGTGCTAGAAGTTCTAGCCAGAGCAGTTAGGCAAGAAAAAGAAATAAAATGCATCCAAATCGGAAAGGAAAAGGTAAAACATTCATTATTTGCAGATGATATGAGCCTATATTTGGAAAATCCTAAGCAATGGATGACAAAGTTACTTGAGCTAATAAGCATATGCACAAAGTGGCTTCTCATCTTTCCCTGTGAAGCCATCTGGTCCTGGGATACAAGATTAATGTGCAAAAAAATTAATAATGTTCTTATACACTAGTAATGACCAAACTGAAGAGGCAATCAGGAAAAAAATCCAATTCACAATAGCAAATAAAAGAATCAAGTATTCAGGAATAAACTCAACCAGGGAATACAAAGAAAACTGCAAAATTTTCTGAAAGAATTTAAAGAGGACCTACATAAGTGAAAACTTACTCCCTGTTCATGGATAGGAAGGCTAAACTTCATTAAGATGCCAATTCTATCCAAACTGTTCAACAGACTCAATGCAATATGAGTCAAAATTCCAACATCCTACTTTGCAGACTTTGAAATGCTAGTTATAAAATTTATTTGGAATGAAAAGGGGCCTGGAATTGTCAAAAATATTCTAAAAATAAGAATGGGAGGACTTATATTTCCTGACTTTAGTTCAAAACAGCACAAAGATAGACACATTGATCAAGGGAATATAATCAAGGGTTCATAAACAGACCCCCAAATTTATGAACTGATTTTTGGCAAGGCCCCCAAATCCACTGAACTGGGACAGAATAGCCTCTTCAACAAATGGGGCTAGGAGAGCTGGATATCCACATTTGAAAGAATGAAATAACACCCATCCCTCACACTCTATACAAAAATTAACTCAAAATGGATCAAAGACCTCAATGTGAGAGCCAGTATCATAAAACTCCTAGAAGAGAATATAGGAAAACATCTTCAAGTCCTAGTAATAGGAGGTAGCTCCTTACACCTTACACCCAAAGTGCAAGCAACAAAAGAAAAAAATAAATGAGAATGCCTGGAGATCAAAAGCTTCTGTGCCTCAAAGGACTTTGTCAAAAAAAGTGAAAATACAGCCAACTCAGAGGGAGAGAATATTTGGAAGCCTGACTATGCAGCATATATAGATATCCTACAACTTAATGACAATAGTACAAATAGTCCAATTATAAAATGGGCAAATGATATGAAAACACACTTTTCCAAAGATGAAATACAAGTGGCTAAATCACACATGAAAAAAATGGCCATCTTCAGTAGCTTTCAGGGAAATGCAAATCAAAACCACAATGAGATATGTCATACCAGTAAAAATGGCTGCCATTAAACAAACAGGAAACCATAAATGCTAGAGAGGATGTGGAGAAGTTGGAACATTTATCCACTGGTGGTGGGAATGTATAATGTTATAGCCACTGTGGAAGACAGTTTGGCAGTTCCTCAGAAAACTAAATATCATGTTGCCCTATGACCCAGGAATTCCACTACATGGTATATAACAATAAGATTTGAAAGCTGTGGCATGAACAGACATTTGCACACTGATGTTCATAGTGGCATTATTCACAGTCCAAGTGTCCTTCAACAGTGAGCAGATAAACAAAATGTTGTATATATATACAATGGAAAATTATGTAGCAGTAAGAAGGAAAGAGATCCTGAAATATGTGGCAACATGAATGAACCTTGAAGATATAGTGCTGAGTGAATTAAGTCAGACACTAAAGGAGAGATATTGTATGATATCACTAATATGAATCCCTAGATTATATAAAATCACAGTCTTAAAATGTAGAATAGAGAGGACCTACAGATAGAAGCCAGAGAAGGGTGAAAGATTACCAAATATATACAGACTTGTTAATGATGTTGAGCATAAAGGTATGGGAATGGACAAAGGTGATGATAGTTTGTTAACGGGATTATAAGTTTTAGTGCTGTATTGAAGCCAAACACGATGGAAAGGGCTTGCTTAAGGGCATGAATCTCACATATTATCACTACAAGTATAAATAGATTCTTGCACAATCTACTTCTAAGGTATGAGTCTGGTGCAAAGAGTACACAACAAAGTGGGAAATACAAAAAAACTATGTATTGCATACTGTGGACTGTATTTAATAGGAATACCTTACTAGTTCCCCCATAATACTAGGGATAAGTAATTGAGGGGTGGTAAAATCTTTGAGGTATTTTGGGTTATGACAACTGGTTAAAATTGAGAGTGGTGATCATGTACAACTAAGTGAAGATAGTGTGAGACACTTTTTATTGGACAGAATATATGCTATGTGAAATTTGGGAACCTCTACTTAATAAATCAAGCCCTCAATCTTGAGGCTTGCTCTTGTGAAAATTAATTCTGAAAAGGGTAGGTTAAGCCTACTGGTAATTACATCTAAGAGTAACTTCCAGAGAATGTCTTTTGTTGCTCAGCACCTCTTTTGTGCCTTTTCTCTCTCTAAGCCCAACTCTGCAGATAAATTCATTACCCTCCCCTCTATGTGACACATGACTCCTAGGAGAGTGAGTTTCCTTGGGCGATATGGGACATGACTCCAAGAAATGAGCCTGACCCTGGCATTGTGAGATTGGGAATATCTTCTTGACTAAAAGGGGGAAAGAAAATATAACAAAGGAAAGTTTCAGTGGCTAAGAGAGTTCAAATGAGTAGAGTCTATCCTGGAGGATATATCTAGATATTCCAAATGACCACAATATACCAAGCCCAAATCAACAGTAGTCCTAAACATCCTAAAGAATACTCAGATCCCCATCTGAGACTCTATAAATGTTTCATAAGTTTATTTTTCAGAAACTTATTTCCTCCAGTGTGTTCCTATGGCAGATAAGTCCCCAAAACCATAGGGAACAGCTTCTTCAAAAACATCAATCAGCTGTACCCCCTTCCCAATAATGTTGACACACCTTTTCAATATGAAAAACAGTGTGGAGTGGCTGGCCTGTCGTCCTCCGGGGTACATGCCACATCATGCTCGGCGATCCCTGCCACTTCCTCGGGGCTTCTATAGCACAGCGCGGCGCTGCTGTAGGTGCCGGCGTGCTGCTTGCTGCTGGAGCCTGGAGATCCAGTGGTTAGGGCGCTCAGCCCCTACTTCGGCACCAAGACTCGCTAGAGGATGCCAATCCAGGGCTGATGCCCAACCCTGGGGTGCAACGGTGGGACCTGGAGCTGCTGGAGGAGACTTGCACCCCCGTACAGCTTGTCGCTTTCATCCGTCACGGCACCCGCTACCCCACGGCCAAACAAATTCGCAAGCTGAACAGCTACACGGGCTGCTGCAGGCCCGCGGGCCAGGTGGTAGCAGAGCCAGTGCTCCCGGAGGACGCGACCTGAGTGCCGCGCTGGCAGATTGGCCACTGTGGTAGGTGGACTGGATGGACGGGCAGCTGGTGGAGAACGGGCGGCAGGACATGCGACAGCTGGTGGTGCGTCTGGCCTCGCTCTTCCTTTCTCTCTTCAGCCGTGAGAACTACGGTCGCCTGTGGCTCGTCACAAGCTCCAAGCTGCGTGGATTGTGGCGCTGCTTTCCTGAAGGGGCTTCAGCAGCACTACCACCTGGGACTGCCACCGCCAGACATCTCTGAAAAGGAGTGTGGATTTCCAAGGATTAATGATAAACTAATGTGAGAAGTTTTTAACTGAAGTAGAAAGGAATGCTATGCATCCCATGCTACAGAGAAATCTTTCATGAAAGGAAGAGTCAATTGATGCGGCAAACTTTATTGCTGTCTTATTTTAAGAAATTGCCACAGCCATCCCAACCTTCAACAGCCACCACCCTGATCAATCACCAGCATCAACATTGAGGCAAGACCCTCTGCCAGCAAAAAGATTATGACAAGCTGAAGGCTCAGATGATGTTTAGAATTTTTAGCAATAAAGTGTCTTAAAATTAAAAAGAAAGAAAGAAAGAAAAGAATGCTATGGCTGTTTACCATGTAGATGCCTTCAAAACTGGACCAGAAATGCAGAACATTTTTTAAAAAGTTGAGGCTACTTTGCAAGTGCCAGTAAGAGATTTAAGTGTAGACTTAATTCAGGTAGCTTTTTTCACCTGTTCATTTGACCTGGCACTTAAAGGTGTTAAATTTCCTTGGTGCAATGCTTTTGACATAAATGATGCAAAGGTATTAAAGTATTTAAATGATCTGAAACAATACTGGAAAAGAGGATATAGCTATACTATTAGTAGTCAATCCAGCTGCACTCTGTTTCAGGATATCCTTCAACACTTGGACAAAGCAATTGAACAGAAACGAATGTCTCAGCCAATTTCTTCTACAGTCATCCTCCAGTTTGGTCAGGCAGAAATCCTTCTTCCACTGCTTTCTCTCATGGGCTACATCAAAGATAAGGAGACCCTAACAGCTTACATTTACAAGGAACAAATGCATCATATGTTCCTTAGTGGTCATATTGTGCCCTATGCCTCAAACTTGATATTTGTGATTTACCATTTTGAAAATGCTAAGAATCCTAAAGATTTCCAAGTGCAGATGTTGTTGAATGAAAAGGTGTTACCCTTTGCTCACTCCCAAGAGACTGTTCCTTGTATGAGGATCTGAAAGACCATTACAAGGACATCCTTCACAGTTATCATACCAGTGAAGAGTGTGAATTACCAAAGGTAAATAGCACATCTAATGAGCTATAAGTAACTAGGAAACATTTTTAATTAATCAGAATCCATAGAGATTGATTACATACTTGGAATATGTGGACAGTCCTTTGATTACAGAAGGCTTTTACATTACTTGGGGATTTCTGTCTTTTCACAGAAAAATGTTGATTTCTTTTTGGATTTTAACATGGATATGAAAGAAATTACTGTACACTGGAGCAGCTCTCTTAAGGGGAGCAATAGAGAGCAAAAATCTATTTTTTTTTAGATAAATTCCTTTTTATTTACAGAAACAATCATACTATACAGTGCTTTTTTTTTCTTTTTTTATCTTCATTTTATTGAGATATATTCACATACCACGCAGTCATACAAAACAAATCGTACTTTTGATTGTTTACAGTACCATTACATAGTTGTACATTCATCACCTAAATCAATCCCTGACACCTTCATTAGCACACACACAAAAATAACAAGAATAATAATTAGAGTGAAAAAGAGCAATTGAAGTAAAAAAGAACACTGGGTACCTTTGTCTGTTTGTTTCCTTCCCCTATTTTTCTACTCATCCATCCATAAACTAGACAAAGTGGAGTGTGGTCCTTATGGCTTTCCCAATCCCATTGTCACCCCTCATAAGCTACATTTTTATACAACTGTCTTCAAGATTCATGGGTTCTGGGTTGTAGTTTGATAGTTTCAGGTATCCACCACCAGCTACCCCAATTCTTTAGAACCTAAAAAGGGTTGTCTAAAGTGTGCGTAAGAGTGCCCACCAGAGTGACCTCTCGGCTCCTTTTGGAATCTCTCTGCCACTGAAGCTTATTTCATTTCCTTTCACATCCCCCTTTTGGTCAAGAAGATGTTCTCCGTCCCACGGTGCCAGGTCTACATTCCTCCCGGGAGTCATATTCCACAGTTGCCAGGGAGATTCACTCCCCTGGGTGTCTGATCCCACGTAGGGGGGAGGGCAGTGATTTCACCTTTCAAGTTGGCTTAGCCAGAGAGAGAGGGCCACATCTGAGCAACAAAGAGGCATTTGGGAGGAGGCTCTTAGGCACAACCATAGGGAGGCCTAGCCTCTTCTTTGCAGCAACCAGAGAAGACAGGTTTTAACAAAGGGTTATGAATACTGGATCATTATATAATTTTCTTTTTTAGTTTCTAGTGTATTAGAACAGCTAGAAGGAAGTAAAGAAAATTGTGGAACTCTAACCAATAATATTTTTTGAAATTTGCTGTATAACTACTTGTTAAATCATACTTTGAAAGTTATCATTTTTCTGTATGTATGTTATATTTTACAATAAAAATACTTAAAAAAGAAGAAATTCTAAGGTAGGATATTCCAAAATAAAAAGAAAATTAAAAGAATCACAAGAAAGAATTTGACTAAAGTCTGTATAGATATGTTTGTAAGCTGAAATGAAACTAATGATCTTCCAGGAAAATATTGATTACCTAAACTTACTGCAGAAGAAATAAAAATGTTAAAACATTAACCATGGACTAATTTGAGAGTGTTACCCAAGGAAGAATTCCCTCTGGTTCACTACAACTACACCCAAATGATGGACAAATCTAGGTGGTTTCACAGGTGAATGTTTTCAGTTCTTCCAGGAATAGATAATTCTGATTGTATGTATGTTTTCTAGGGCATTTGATATCAGCATAATATCAATTTTAAAACCTGACCATGATAACACATATGGAAAAGGAAATGTATTCTAATATCATTTATAAAAATGATGCAAAAAATCAAATAAAATATTAGAAGATAAAATTTATAAGTATGTTAAATAAATAATATGACAGGACCAATTAGAATTCATCCAAGAAATGTCAGGGTGATTGACATGGAAACTATTTTAATATAATTAACCATTTAATAGTTCAGAGGAGAAAAATTCTTCTCCATAAAAATAAAAGGAATTTGACAATATTAAATATCCATTTATGACTTTAAATAACCCTTAATAAAATAGAAATGTGTCAAAAATTGCATTTATAGGAAAACAAAACTAAATAGACAAAAATACAAAAAAAAGGAAAAGTAAAATGGCAATCTATTCAAAGGAAGAAAACATTTGGAAACCACATATCAGATAAGAGTTTAAACCCAGAATATATAAATAAATCCTACAACTCAACAACAAAAGTATAATGAACCCAATTTTTAAAAATTGGCAATAGACATGAATAAACAGTTTTCCAAGGAGGAAATACAAATGGGTGAAAAGATGCTCAAGTGCACTAGCTGACAGGGAAATGCAAATTAAAGCCACAATAAAATAACATAAAACATTTCACACCTACTAAAATGGCCTTTATCAAAAAACAGAAAACTACAAGTACTGGAAAGCATGTGGAGAAATATGTGCATTTATTCAGTGTTCTTGGGAATGCAGAATGGTGCAGGTGCTCTGCATGGCCCCATTCCCAGGCAACATCATACCTGATCTCAAACAAACAAATGATGGGTGCCATGTCTCATAGAACCAGGAAGTTAGTATCTTTCAAAATGGAAATTAGCTGAGGTAAATGAAATGCAAGTTCCAAATGTTAAAAGAGAACAATGTGTGTACTAACTCTTGCAAAATGATTTCATTGCAGGAGTTAAAGCAGGATAATCTGTTGGAAAGTTGAGAATTTAATACACACATTTGAGTTTTGGGGTGGCTTGGCCTTTCCACACTCTCATTTTCCACTATGTGAATTGGGAACAGTAAGGGGACCTACCTATTACTTAAGCTTATAATCACTGATCCTGTGAGACTCCCTAAGGCTGACACTGAGTGGCATTTTATTGTCAGAATTTGTCATTTTGTTTATCCTCTGTTTGCCTAAGATTTCTTATCTATCTTTAACAATAATTATGACTACCTCCTATGTAATATTTTGCGAGAAGTAATGAGCTAGGACATTCAAAGCACACAGAATTTTGTCCAATGTACATTAAGATTTCAAGTAAGATTTATTATGATCTGATAACCCTCCCATGCTTTCAAAATAAAGTTTAACTCCCCTTTGGGAAACTTTTACCAAATTAGGAAGAATTGAACTAGCAATTCAATAAAGTACCTTCAATAACCTAGAATACACAAGAGATTAATCACAATTTTCTTAGTACATTTCTGTCATGGCTCAAGAGGGCTTTTGTAGCCAAAGGACTAAAGAAAGCACCAGACACATTCTGAGACATGAGCTTTTTTATAGGGCTTACCGACAGGGTGGGGAACTCAAGTCAAATTACCCTGAAATCAGGAGCTTCTCTAAATGGACTCAGGAGCTGCTCTGAATGGTGGTGTGTTTTGAGCACAATGTGGAAATAGTCTGCACATTGAGGGGCTGAAGAAGCTGGTTATAAAGGCTTGACATTCATATGGCAGAGCGTGGGGTCATGCAATGTAGGGAGGGGTTGATTGTAGTCAACAAGGAGGAGGGGAAGATTGTAGAGATAACAGTATCTCAGGGAGTCTCGGGAGGAGGTAGTTTTGGGTATAGATTACAGTTAGCAACTGATATTACAAGGAGAACAGGTCAAACCCTAGCTGTCCTAGGTCAAGCAACCTGTTGTGTGCAGTTTTCAAGTTACTTGGGGGCCAGGGGTTCCAAAAGTCCACCCCACGCAGTGATTTGCATTGACTATAGGGCAGATATTGCACCCATAATTCACAAAAATATAATGAGCAGCAGAGTACAAGTAAACCAGTATGTATGGAAAGTAATCCTATTAACAAGTACACTATGGCCAAGTTAAAGAATTAAACCATTTGGGCAAAGTATTATCAGATAAATATTCAATATTTTGTATATGATCTGGCATGTGATCAAGAGCCTGTGTTACATTTTGTGAGTTATCAGGTACATACACAATGTTGAATATTAATTAAAGCACAGGTACACCTGGGGCTAAAATAGCTAATGGATAAAACTACCAGGCAATCTGCTTTATTCTATATCTAGCTTTTTGTTTTGTTTTACCATTTCCTAACTTTGTCCACAGAAATAAATTTCCCTTCTGCAAAGTTTCTGCAACTCTCTATAACCATCCAATTTTTTTAGGACAAAACTACTTTCCTTTTCCTTTTCATACAAAACATTCTTTATACCTCTTATACTTAAGTTACCAAAATAATTTTGGAAGCTGTTTTCAAGCAGACATTGTACAGCATACAATTACCACAAAGAATACCTGTTAGAATAATGTTAAGTACAAAACTTTAGTTAATTCATTATTGAAGCAATAATATACAATTTTTTAACAAGAATTAATAGAACATGTGGGAAAAATATATAAGCTGAGTTTTCATTAGTGGATAGGAGATTTCAAGGTGAAGGTATTTTTTAATTCCCTACTTTCTCCCCATGTGGGGAGCCCATCACGGTCAGATCTACAGATATTTTGGGGTTGCAGTTATGCATATAGTTCCCTGGGGGATGGGGCCCCAGATGGGGAATACAAATAACCTTTGGCATAATACCCCATGGGCTTAGGTTTCTCAACCAGGTTGGCTGCATGGACCAGAACAAGAGCCAACTGATCTTATTTTCCCCAATTTCTAGTGTTTGTGACACAGGAAAAGCAGATTATTATTGCTGCCTCACTGCAGCTTCAGGGCAGATGACCTCTCTTATTTGAGTTTGTAAGTATTACATGGACACTGCAGTTGCCATTTCCACAGGACTGGGAGCTGCTGTTTTCAGTCGAGTTAATGCTGGTACTGTCATAGAGTCCATTGTTGTAAAGAGTTTCTATCATCCTTTGAGTGTTCTTTTAAAAGGCCATTCAGGGAGAACCTAAGATGACAGCTAGGTGAGACAGGACCAAAAAACACCTCCGTGAAAAATACTGGATAAAAACCAGAAAGTGATGCAGAACACCACTGCCAGCAATGCACCAGTCAGACAAGGTATGCTAAATCCACAGGAAACATGCATTTGGTGAAACCAGGAGCCTGCATTCTGAAACAAGTGAGTGAGTCAGCTGAAAGGCCAATGGCCATGCTGTGGTGTGGGGAAATGGTGGGCTGGCATTTGGAGATGGACCAGTTTTTTAAAGAAAAATCCCAGGAGTGGCAGCAGATATGATGAGGAGAGCCACACAGTGAAGCATGGTGGGAGTGGGCTGGGCTAATGCCTCAGAGTCTGGCATAGAGGATATCCCTTTCCACACCTGCTGCTGATTGTCTCAAGACTGGAGGAGCAGAGGGGAGCTAAAAGGAGGAAAAAACTGCATTTCTTGCAGCCATCTCCCCAGCAGGTGGGGGATGCTCCTGCCTGGAGCCAGACCCAAAACCCAGAGCCACACCAAGAAATGCAGTGTGATGGGGAATCTTTCCCACAGCACACACACAAGCCACAATATCAGCTGTGGACAGTGGTCTTTAATACACCCACAGCTGATTGTCCGGGAACTGAGAGGGTGGAGCTGTGCAAACAGGGAGAAGTTAACTCATCCCATGCAACCATCTTTGAAGTGGGCTGGGAGTGCCCCTGCCCAGCCCAGTGACCCAAGGCTTCCCTGGTGGGCTGGTGTGCACTTGTGATGTGGCACAGCCCTCCCTCAGTAGAGGCCCTGGAAGAGCACAGCTGGGAAGGGGGAACCACTCAGAAATCCCAGGGACCCTGTGCAAATACCAAGGACTTATAGGTCAGCAGCAGAAACAATCAGTGGAAAGACTGAAATGAAGGCTTAGGCTCCTGCAACAGCCATAAATCTCAGCAAACACCTGAGAGGTTTATTAAAGCTACCCTGCCTGCCTAACCACACAGACACATGCCCTGCATTCAGGGCAGACAGCCCCAGCAACACACCCAAACTTGGTGCACCAATTGGACCCCACAAGAATCACATCCCCACACATCACAAAGACAAAGTTGGGGAGAACTGACTTGAGGGGAATAGGTGACTCATGGATCACCATCTGCTGGTTAGTTAGAGAAAGTGTACACCACCAAGCTGCAGTTCTGTCAAATTAGGGATCCAGTAAAGCAAATGCCAAGAGGCCAAAAACAACAGAAAATCTTAAAGCATATGATAAAACCAGATGATATGGAGAACCCAAACCAAAACACCCAAATCAAAAGATCAGAAGACACACGGTACTTGGCACAATTAATCAAAGAATTACAGACAGGCAACAAGGGCATGTCTCAGGGTATAAAGAACATGAAGAAGAGCATGGCACAGGATATAAAGGACATAAAGAAGACCCTAGAAGAGCACAAAAAAGAAATTGCAAGAGTAAATTAAGAAAAATAGAAGATCTTATGGAAATAAAAGTAACTGTTGGTCAAATTAAAAAGACTCTGGATACTCATAATACAAGATTAGAGGAAGCTGAACAACTCAGCCTTCTTGAGGACCACAGAACAGAAAATGAAAGAACAAAAGAAAGAATGGGGAAAAATAAAAAAAATAAAAATGGATCTCAGGGATACAATAGACAAAATAAAATGTCCAAATTTAAGACTCATTGGTGTCCCAAAAGGGGAAGAGAAGTGTAAAGTTTAGAAAGAGTATTCAAAGAAATTGTTGGAGAAAACTTCCCAAACTTTCTACACAATATAAATACACAAAGCATAACTGCCCAGTGAGCACCAAATAAAATAAATCCAAATAAACCCACTCCAAGAGATATTCTGTTCAGACTGTCAAATACTGAAGAGAAGAAGCAAGTTCTCAAAGCAGCAAGAGAAAAGCAATTCACTACATACAAAGGAAACAACATAAGACTAGGTAGTGACTACTCAGTGGCCACCATGGAGGTGAGAAGGCAGTGGCATAACATATTTAAAATTCTGAAAGAGAAAAATTTCCAACCAAGAATACTTTATCAGCAAAACTCCCCTTCAAATTTGAGGGAGATCTTAAATTTTTCACAGACAAACAAATGCTGAGAGATTTTATTAATAAAAGTCCTGCCCTACTTCAGATACTAAAGGGAGCCCTACCAACAGAGAAAAAAGCTGAGGGACTTCACCACCTGTAGATCTGTCATATAAGAAATGCTAAAGGGAGTTGAGCAGGCTGAAAGGAACGGACACTAAACAATTGACTGAAACTACATGAAGAAATAATGGGTAGCACTAAAGATCACATGGTAAATATAAATACCAATACTACTGTATTTTTGATTTGTAACTCCACTATTTACTTCCTACAGGATCTAAAATAGATAAACTGTAATGATAAATCAGTGGTTTTGGACTCCATGTAAAATATGTAATTTTTGACAAAACTACATAAAAGTGCAGGAATGAGGGAGTATAGGAACATAGTTTATGTGTCATATTGAAGTTAAGTTGGTATCAAAGAAAAACAAGATTGTTATAGATTTAAAATTTTAAATTTAAGCCCCATGGTAAACACAAAGATAGTATCAGAGAATATGACCATGGAGATGAAAAGTAGAGTAAGGGTTCCAAGAAGTGGGGGAAGGAGTAATGGGGAGTTAAGAAATGAGTGTAGGGTTTCTGTTTGGGGTGAAGGGAAACTTCTAGAAAGGGATGGTAGGAAGGTGATAACATTGCAACATTCTAAATGTGATTAATCCCACTAATGGAATGCTAGGGAGGGAGTGGAATGGGAAGATTTAGGCTGTATATATGTTTCCACAATTGAAAAAAAAAGTACAGTCTAGATGACAATTAAATGCCAAGGATGATCCTGGATGGGATCTGAGGATGGAGGAAAGGAGGCTCAAAGGGACACAGATGGGACATAAGGAAAAAAAAGGAAATATAGAATGTAAGCTTTGTATCAGTGTTGAATTTCTTGAAGTTCTTAGCTGCATTTATTGGGCTTGCATAAAAGAATGTTCTTGTTCATGGGAAATGCATATGTGAATTACATTGTTTTTTCAATGATGTGTGCAGCTTGCTCTCACATGTTCAGAAGACAGAGCAATAGATGATGGATGATAGGGAGGGAGGGAAAGAAAGAAAGAAATGATGGTGTGACAGGATGTTAAAGTGGTGGATTGGGGTATCAGGGGAGGGGGATCGGGGTAAGCTGGGGTTCTATGTATGGGGTTTGTACTGTTTTTGCAACTTTTCCTGTAAGTTTGAGTTTATCTCAAAATAAAATTTCTTATTAAAAAAAGCCATTCATTCTTTCAATTAACCCAGTTGCTGTGGGATTATTGGGCAAGTGAAAAGTCCAAAGGACATTATTTTCTGAAGCCCAGGCCTGGGTTAATTGCCCAATAAAGGGTGTCCCCCTAACACTGTCCATGTGTGTGGGGATCCCAGAAAAGGCACTTAATTTTTTAAGCTACAAATGATAGCTCACTAGTTGGCCTTGACCCCTGGGAAGACTAGTAACAGTACTATAGCTGTGTCTACAGTGGTGATGTTATATTTTGCCCCTTTGGTCAGAGGAAGGGGCAATATAGTCTACTTGCCAACAGGAGAAAGGAATCTGGTCTCCACTGATGGGTCCAAATCCATGAGGAAGCATTCTGGGCCATGGCCATGAGCAGGAAGGTCTAGTATCCTTTATTTCTTTTAACTCTATTTGGGTGATAGGTAGCTGAAACTTCTGCACCAGCTTCCACAGTGTCTGGTACCCTCAGTGCTCAGTTTTCTGATGCAGCCATTCAGTCACCCATGCATCCTTGCTGTTAGGTTTTGGAATTTTGCTAGGGCATCTGCTTCTGCATAACCTAGTAATGAGTTAACATTATGGGCAGAAACATGGAAAGCAGTTACCTTACATTTCTGGCAGGCTATCCAGATGTCTTCCCACAGTTCCTTCCCCCAAAAGGGGCTGTCAACCACCACCCATTGCCCCTACTTCCATGTGACCATCCATACTGTTAGGCCTTGATATATGGCCCAGTTCTCTGGGCAATCAAGATGTCTCTTGTTTCATGGACAATTACCATATGTACAGCCTGCAGCTCAGCCCACTGGCTGCTTTTCAAAGTGTCAGTCTCCCACCAGATGATGTCAGTACTTGGCTTGACTGTCATGGTTGTCCAGGTAGCATGTTGCCCAAGTACCAATTCATCAGTATACCATGCAGAGTCAGGTAAACTGCCTTGTCCATCAATAGTGGGCATGGGAGAAGCCACCACATAATGATCAACAGGAGGCAGGGCATGCTGCTCTTCCACTTGGGAGACTGGTTCTAAAATTTCATGCATCTCTTCACTCTCAGGGCTATTGCTAAAAATTCAGCATTGTAGGACATAGGCTTCCCATTTTGTCAGTGTGCTTAGCTGAGCATTCCCTGAATGGGGCTTAATTATAGTCTCCTGTGTCCACCCCTGTATGAGAGTGGCCACTGAGTACCTTTGAGTTAAACCTTCCACTTGTAACAGAGCATTATAAGCTGCACACAATTATTTTTCCAACAGGCTGCATCTGAGGTTCTGTGTCCTTCCAAAGTTGGGAACGGAATCTAATAGTTACACATTTTGTCTGTTGCCTTTGCCACAAGCCCCACCCATAGCCAATATTGGCAGTGGCCACATCTAATTCACAGGATATATCAGGGTTCACCCCCCTAAAAGCCTGTGTTTGTGCTTTTATGAACACAGGCCGCTGTGGAAAATTCTATTCTCATGGTTTTCCTTTTCTAATTAGGGTGTACAAAAGTTTTAAAATTTTTAAATAGAGTATAACTAGTTTCCAATAACCTAATAAACCAAGAAAACCTATTCATTGTATAGGAGTTAGCAGTATAGGATAACTTTGTATTTCAACAACAGCTAAAGGAATATCTTTAGTTTTACCCAACTAGACAATACCCAAGAACTTGATAGAATGTCCAGGCTCTTGTAATTTGTTTTGATTTATTTCCCATCCTTGACTTTCAAGATGAGTCACCACTGTGCTAGTGGCAATTTCTAGTTCTTGAAAAGAATTGCTAATTAGCATGATATCATCATTAGATTGAAACATAGGGGGCATCCGTTTCTTTAAATCTTGTTCTATCAGTCCATGGCAAATGGTGGAACTGTGGAGATGAACTTGTGGAAGCACAGCAAGTGTCCATTGTTGGTTTTCCCACATGAAGTTGGATGCAGTCTGGCTGGTGGGACCTAAAATACTAAAATAAGCTTTGACAAGGTAAACACTAAGTGAAATTGGCTTAATTGAGTACTCATATCCTGCAACAAGATAGCTATATTTGACACAGCTGCAAACAAAGAAGTTATTAAATTAAGTTCAATATAATTAATAGTCATTTGCCAGGTACCATTAGTTTTTTCCACTGGCCAGAGAGGGCTATTAAATTAACCTGGTAATTTATATTGATATATTGCCACAGTACATCTGGGGGAGGGCAGCTTTTGTTGGACCAGAGGATGCACAGTTTTAATTTCAAAGTTAGACAGGGGCTCATCTTTTGATGAGGAATCAACAGGGTCCCACACTTTAGGGTTCCAGGCAGGGGAAGCTAGGGTAATGCCTAACTTGCCCTTTGGGCAGCTTATGTCTTCTTACTCTAGTGTACTGGAATGTCAGTATTTCTAAACTTTTATCCAGAGTGTCTTTCAATTAAGCTTGGGTTAATTGCATATCCCTTTCTAACTTCAATTCCTCTTCTAAGCAGCGGACTGCTGCATCAGCCATGAAGGCCTTTTCTGTAACTGCACACATAGCCTCCAAGAATGGCCAGGCTACTGCTGCAGCAGCCTGGTGGCTTTCCTTTTTCTTATGAAATACTATTAGCCCTGCAGTCTGTAGCAGGAAGGCTACTAGTCCAGCCAGGTTATCATATGCATCTCCATACTCCCTCAGCAGACCCCATTCATCTAGGAGGGTAGCCACCCCTCCCCACCTAAGTGTCACAGGCCACCCCATTATCCCACCCAGGGACTTACCCTTTCCCTTCTCCAAGCTCATGTCATCAGTGGCTGGGATTTCTTTAGTCTCCAGGCTGGCATGCCAATTGTCATGGGCCAAGAGGGCTTTTGTAGCCAAAGACTAAAAAAGGCACTGGACATGTTCTGAGACATGAGCTTATACTATAGGGCTTACCTACAGGGTGGGGAAGTCAAACCACATTGCCCTAAAATCAGGAGCTTCTCTGAATGGATTCAGGAACTGCTCTGAATGGTGGCCAGTTCAGAGCACAATGTGGAAATAGTCTGCATTTTGAGGGGCTGAATAAACCAGTTATAAGGGCTCAACATTCCAAACAGTATGAGAGCATAAGGCAGGGAGCTGGGTCATGCAGCATAGGTAGGGGTTGATTGTAATCAACAGGGAGGTGGGGAGGATAATAGAGATAATGTATCTCAGCAAGTCTGAGGGAGGTGGTAGTTTTGGGCATAGATTAGAGTTAGCAACTGATATTACAAGGAGAATAGGTCAAACCTCAGTTGTCCTAGGTCAAGGAAACTGCTGTGTGCAGTTTTCAAGACACTTGGGGGCCAGGGGTTCCAACAAGTGGCATTGAACAGTATAGAAAATGAGTCACTTTTTCAATGAAGGAATCCTGTCCCTATCCTTGCTACGCCATCTCCAAGCTCTGTGACCTTAGCAAGCCATGTGACACATTCTTAAAAAACAAGTGGGTAAAGGAAAAATTAAAAGAGAAATTAGTAAATACTTTGAGGCAACTGACAATGAAAACACAACATATCAAAACTTATGGGATGCAGCAAAGGCAGTACTGAAGGGGAAATTTATTGTCTTAAATGTCTGTATTAAAAGAAAAGAGAGGAAAAATTGAGGAATTAACTGTCCACCTGGAAGAACTAGAGAAAGAACAGCAAGCTAACCCAAGGCAAACAGAAGGAAAGAAATAACAAAGATCAGAGCAGAAATAAAAGAAACTGAGAACAGGAAAATAGAATCAACAAAACCAGAAGCTGGTTCTTTGAGAAAATTGACAAAATTGAAGGACCCCCCACTAGGCAAACAAACAAAAAAGAGATCAGATGCAAATAAATGCAATCAGAAATGGAAAAGGAAACATAACTACTGACCCTGCCAAAATAAAGAAGATAATGAGAAGACACTATGGGCAACTATATGCTAATAAACTGGACAACTTACATGAAGTGGACAACTTCCTAGAAAAACATAAACAACCAACATTGACCAGAGAAGAAATAGAGGACCTCAACAAACCAATCACAAGCAAAGAGATTGAGTCAGACATCAAAATCTCCCAAAAAAGAAAAGCCCGGGACCAGATGGCTTCACATGTGAATTCTACCAAGCATTCCAGAAAGAATTCCAATCCTGCTCAAACTCTTCAAAAAAATTGAAGAGGGGAAAAAACTACCCAATACATTCTATTAAGCCAACATCACCCTAATACCAAAATCAAAGATACTACAAACAAAGAAAATTGTAGACCAATCTCTTTAATGAATACAGATGCAAAAATCCTCAACAAAATATTCACAAATTCAATCCAGCAGGACATTAAAAGAATTATCCACCACAACCAAGTGGGGTTAATTCCAAGTACGCAAGGCTGGTTCAACATAAGAAAATCAATGAATATAATACACCATATCAATGAATCAAAACAAAAGAAACATACGATCATTTCAATCAATGTGGAAAAGACATTTGACAAAATTCAAAATCCTTTCTTGATGAAAACACTTCAAAGGATAGGAATAGAAGGGAATTTTCTCAAAATGATAAAGGCAATATATGAAAAACCCACAGCTAATATTGTACTCAATGGGGAGAGACAGAAAGCTTTCCTTCTAAGATTTGGAGCAAGGGACAGGGATGCCCACTGTCACCATTGTTATTCAACATTGTGCTGGAAGTTCTAGCTACAGCAGTTAGGTAAGAAAAAGAAATGAAAGACATCTAAATTGGAGAGGAAGAAGTAAAACTTTCACTGTTTGCAGATGATGTGATTCCATACATAGAAAATCCTGAAAAATCTATTGCAAAGCTATTAGAGCTAATCAATGAATACAGCAAAGTGGCAGGCTACAAGATCAACATAACAAAATCTGTAGTGTTCTTTTACACAAGTAATGTGCAACAAGAGGATGAATTTTTTTTTAAAAAAATCCATTTACATTAGCAATCCAAAGAATCAAGTATTTAGGAATAAACATAACCAAGGACACAAAACATCTATAAAAAGAAAATTACAAGAAACTGCTAAAAGAAATTGAACATGACCTAAAAAAATGGAAGAACATACTGTGTTCATGGGTTGGAAGACTAGATATAATTAAAATGTCAACTCTACCTAAACTGATTTATAGATTCAATGCAATGCCAATTAGTCTCAACAACTTACTTTGCAGGAATAGAAAAACAAATAACTGCATTTATTTGGAAAGGCAAGGTGCCCTGAATAGCCAAAAGTATCTTGAGAAAAGGAAATGAAGTGGGAGGTCTCACACTACCTGACTTTGAAGCATATTACAAAGCTACAGTCCTCAAAACAGCATGTTACTGGCATAAAGACAGAGATGCTGACAAATGGAATTGAATTGAGTGTTCATAAATAGACTCCAACATCTATAATTGATCTTTGATAAAGCATTCAAGCCAAAGCAACTGGGAAAGAGCAGCCTCTTCAATAAATGGTGTTTGAAGAATTGGATATCCATTTCCAAAAGAATGAAAGAGGACTCCTACCTCACACCTTATACAAAAATTAATTCTGATTGGATCAGAGACCTAAACCTAAGCATTAAGAACATAAGACTCAGAAGAAAATGTAGGGCACTATCTTAAAGATCTTGTGATAGGAGGGGGTTTCCTAGACCTTACACCCAAAGTATGAGCAACCAAAGAACAAATAGATAAATGGGATTGCCTCAAAATAAAACACTTTTATACTTCAAAGGACCTTGTTAGAAAAGTAAAAAGGCAGCCTACACAATGGGAGACAATATTTGGAAATCACATATCAAACAAGGGTTTAACATCCTGAATATATAAAGCAATCCTACAACTCAACAACAGAAAGACAAACAACCCAATTAAAAAATGTGCAAAAGACAGGGACACTCCTCCCTACGTGGGACCAGACTCCCAGGGTTGTAAATCTCCCTGGCAATGCAGAATATGACTCCTGGGGATGAATGTGGACCCAGCATCGTGGGACTGAGAGTATCTTCTTGACCAAAAAGGGGATGCAAAATGAGATGAAATAGTTTCAGAGGCTGAAAGATTTCAAATGGAGTCAAGAGGTCACTCTGGTGGACATTCTTATGCACTACATAGATAACATGTCTTAGGTTTTAATGTATTGGAATAGCTAGAAGTAAATACCTGAAACTACCAAACTCCAACCCAGCAGTCTGGACTCCTGAAGACAATTATATAATAATGTAGATTACAAGTGGTGACAGTGTGATTGTGAAGACCTTGTGGATCACATCCCCTTTATCTAGTGTATGGATGAGTAGAAAAATGGGGATAAAAGCTAAAGGACAAATGGGGTGGGATGGGGGGATGATTTGCGTGTTCTGTTTTCACTTTTATTTTGTATTCTTGTTCTGGTTCTTTCTGATGTAAGGAAAATGTTCAGAGATAGATTGTGGTGATGAACGCATAACTATGTTATCATACCATGGACAGTGGATTGTATACCATGGATGATTGTATGGTGTGTGAATGTATTTCAATAAAACTGAATTTAATTAAAAAAAAAAAAAACGACAGGGACAGACGCTTTTCCAAAGAGGAAATGCAAATGGCTCAAAAAGATGAAAAAATGCTCAATTTCACTGGCTATTAGGGAAATGCAAATCAAAAACACAATGAGATACCATCTCACACCTACCAGAATAGCCATTATCCAAAAATCAGGAAATGACAAGTGCTGAAGAGGATGTGGAGAAAGAGGCAAACTTACTCATTGCTGGCAGGAATGTTGAATGGTGCAATGCCTCTGAAAAACAGTGTGGAGTTTCCTCAGGATGCTAAGTATAGATTTGCCATATGACCCAGGTATTCAATTGCTAGGTATATACTCAAAGGAACTGAAAGCTAGGATACAAATGAACATATGTAAACTGATGTTTGTTGCAGCATTATTCACAATTGCCAAGAGAAGGAAGTAGCCCAAATGTCCAACAGATAAGTGGATAAGCAAATTGTGGTATATACACATGATGGAATACTATGCAGCTTTAAGAAGAAAGACATGGAACATGTAAAAACATGTATGAACCTTGAGGATATTATGTTGAATGAAGTTAGCCAGAAACAAAAGAACAAATACTGTATGGTCTCCCTAATATGAACTAACATTAGTGAGCAAACTTTGAGAGTTAACAGCTGATAACACAGGCTACCAGGAGATAGAAAGTGGGTAGAGATCAGGCATTTGATGCTGAAGGACTACAAAAATGTTCAGCAGGATTGATTGTATAGATCCAGAAATAAATAGCATAATACTGCATAAGGGTAACAAAATATTGCAAGTACATGGAGCAAAGATGTCTGTGAGTAAGGTTGAAAGAGGTGGGATGGGGGAATGTTTGACATCAGAGATAAAGAGACATGGATGATGAAGCCTGGGACTGTATAACTGGGCAAAAACTGGAGTGGCCAATGACTGCTGCTAAATGTGTAAATATAAAAATATTCTCACATGTGGGAAAACAAATGAGTGTCAACCATGCAGAAGGTTGAGAAGGGGATGGTATTTGGGAAAAAATATAATCAACACAAACTGGAGTCTATGGTCAACAGTAACATTCCCATATGCTTCCATTACATGTAACAAAGGCAATAAACCAAAGTTAGACGTATATGAGAGAGGAGTATAAGTGAGGGATATGGGATTCTTGGTAGTGGTATTGTTTTTTTGTCCTTACTATTATATTGTATTTATGACATTTTTATTTGTCTTTTAATTATCCTTTTTATTATTCACACAAAAATCACTTTCATTATAAACAGTATTTTCAAGTGCTGATGTGATATATGTACAACTATGTGATAATGCTGTGAAGAACTGATTGTACATTTCGGATGGCTGTATTTTATGTGAATATATCTCTATAAGATTGCAAGAAAAAATATAAATAGGGGTAAAAGTGCCAGAGAAAACAGGGAGAGAGGGATGTACTTATTTACTCTTGAGGAGGCAGAATGGTGTAACCTTCCTGGAGGTCACTGCGGTGCCTCCACAAGAATCTAAGTATGTGGGGCCATAAGGTCCTACAACCTCATTATGGGGTATATATTTGGAAGATCTGAGAGCAGAGACATGAATGGACACTTGCACACTGGTGTTTATGGAGGCAGTACTCATGATTTGCAATGGGTAGAGGTGGCCTAAGGGTACACTGATTGAGGAACAGAATGGTGAACTGTGGTGTATGCATACAATGGAATATTGAGCAACTATGAGAAGGAGTGAAGCTGTGAGACATGCAAGGAGGTGAATGGATCCTGTAGACAGCATGTTGAGTGAAGTATGCCAGAAATCACAGCAAACACTATAATGCCTCAACAATATGAACTAACTACAATGTGTAAACTCAGCTTAACAAGGAAATGATTATTGTAATGGTCCCCAGATTGTAAGATCTTATGGCAGTCAAATCTATTCCTGAATTGTAATGACTATCTCCAAACTCTGAACTGTTGATCCCTTAATATATATCCTGATTGGTCTCTGGAATATTGGATATCTGTTACACCTGAAACTCAGAGCTAGAGCTTGGCAGATATGAATATCAGTATTAATGCATACAGCAACTGTTAAAAAAAGATGGAATTAATTCCAGACTTCAATTAGAGATACTAATAAAGCAGATCTGGTTAAGACTAGAGCAAATTGGGCCAAAGGATAAAGGTTGATACTGACTGTGTTCACACTTCAACTTTCATGTGAGATCAAGGGAAGAGATGTTTATTTGGTGTAGGATCTATATCTTCCAAGCAATATAACTTCTACAATCAGTTTGTTCAAACACTACAATTACATGGAACTTTGAATAACACATGAGCTATGTTAGGTCTGTATAGATAGATAAGAATGAAATAGCAACACATCTTAAAGTAATTTAAGTGGAGAATAAAAATATATATATGGAGCCCCCCTGAAGAGCTGAGGGAGAATGCAGAGGTGCTGGACTTTCTCACTTGGATTGCTGCTGATATTCTCACAAACATTGGGTACTGATGGCTTGATGTGCTGAGCCCTCTGTCTTGTGGCTGGCACCCATGAAGCTTGTTGCTGCAAGGGGAGGCTAAATCTACTTATAATTGTGCATAAGAGTCTGCCCCTGAGTGCCTCTTTGTTGCTCAGATGTGGCTCTCTCTCTCTAACTAAGCCACCTTGTTGGTTGGTCTTGCTGCCCTCCCCACTACATGGGATCTGACTCCCAGGGGTGTAAATCTCCCAGGCAATGCAGGATATGACTCCTGGGGATGAATCTGAACCTGCCATAATGGGATTGAGAACATCTTCTTGACCAAAGTGGGGATGTGAAATGAAACAAAATGAAGCTTCAGTGGCTGAGAGATTTCAAAGGAGTGGAGAGGTCACTCTGGTCAACATTCTTATGCATTATATAGATAATAATTTTTAGGTTTTAATATATTGGAATAACTAGAAGTAAATACCTGAAATTAGTAAACTCCAACCAGGTAGCCTTGTAGCCTTTACTCTTGAAGATGTTTGTATAACAATGTATCTTACAAGGAGTGACAGTGTGATTGTGGAAAACCCTGTGGCTCACACTCCCCTTATCCAGTATATGGATGGAAGGATGAGTAGAAAATTGGGGACAAAACCTAAATGAAAAATTGAGTGACATGGTGAGGTCATTTGGGTGTTATTTTTCATTTTTATTTTTTATTCTAATTCTTTCTGGTGAAAGGAAAATGTTCAAAAGTAGATTGGGGTGATGAATGCACAACTATAAGATGGTACTGTGAACAGTTGATTGTACACCATGGATGACTGTATTGTATATGAATATATCTCAATAAAACTGAATTTAAGAAAAAAAGGATTGAGAATAGGGAAGGGCTTGCCCCAAGGAGAGAGAAGGTGATGGAGTGGGTTGGGGGGGGTCCAGCATGGTTGTCACCCATGCCTCACTCTGCAAGGTTTTCTGAGTCCCAAGCAGAAATCTGAAGGAAACATTCTAAACAGATAAATATCCTTCTCTCCATAATGCAGAGGAGCATGGTCTTCAACATCCTGTCCCTCCCATTATCTTAACTGCATTACTGCTGATTAAAGGGCAACATGGAGCCTCGCCAAGCCCTAGCCCTGAATTCAATTAGCTTAGGAACATATGTTTGAACATGATTCAGAGGCCTGGGATGCAACTGTATCTGCTCAGAAAGCTCAGCAGATGGAACCATTCAGCTTCTCCTTCTTCTCTCCTTGAATGCCAGTATCAATGTGTCCCACCATAGCCTGTACACAAACAGCAGACACACACACATGAATGAGATGACCACATTTTGTTCTGAGAGGGCAGTGGAGGACACCTCATGTGGTGGTTGGGCAAATCTCTCCTGAGTTTTCTGGATAGCCCATGGTGGCACCAGGGTGACAGACCCTCTTGACTCCTGAGGGTCCCCAGACTGGTGTAGAGATGTTGTGTACCACTTCTGATACTGCCAGGAACCCTGAAGGGCCCTAAGCTCTGAGATCCCAGCCAATGAAAAGACTTACCACAGGCTCCACCTGTATGTGCTGTGCTGGTGTTCTGGAATCTGGTGGACATACAGAACCACCTGGGGAGCTTTGGAAAATGTGGAACCCTGAGCTGTATCCCTGCCCATTTTGAGTCAGCAGAGTCTGTATGTTTAATAAGTGGAAGACATAGGCAGTCAGGCCTTGGAAGATTTGGGAGCCATTTGTGAAGCACACCCATGCCTGATCTCACCCTTCATATCTCTCACAAACATCATGGTAAGCCAGGTCCTTGCCTGCATGGACAATGGTGGAGCTTGATGTGGTGAAATGATTTGCCTAAGGTGATGAGGCTGTCAGCACTGGAGCTGGGGTCTGGACCCATGAGGGCTCTTTGGAGGGTAGCAGGGAAGAATTTGGAAATATCCTGCCAGCACTGGGGCCAGGGGCAGTGAGCTATTGTAGAGGAGGTTGTGGAAGGAATGGGCAGAGGGGGAAGCCTTTGTTTACCTGGGGTCAGGGATGGCTGGGGGGCAGGGGATCCCCACATGGACTCTGGAAAGGCCAAGGGGCTGGGAGGGAGACTTCCTGACAGAGGAATCATGAAGTGGGTGTGAATCTGATCTGGTGGACAAAAAAATGGGTGTTGGCATCTATAGCCCCTCTGACTTCCTAGGCTGCCATGAGGGTGACATGAAATTCATGTCCAATGCTTAGGATATAGTGAATGTTCAGTAAATACCACCAGATATTACTACCATTTGCTAATATGATTACAAAGGGCTGTCTGACTTCTGGGCCTCAAAGTGCTGGGAAACTGCAGCTAAATATTGATGTCTGGGTGACCATTCCCTAAATGTATGAGGGTGGATCTCCCTATAATTTGACCATTTTTAAAAACACAAGTTGGTCAGGACAACAATCTGAGAGTCCTCCTGTAGGATCCTCTCTGTTCCACCCTTGAGCCACCTACAAATGATCTGGCTCCTACTTCAAAGAAGATTGGGATCCATCCAAGCCCCACCTCCCTTCCAGGACCCTGCACATGGTTACCTGCTGGAACCTTCTGGCTGGTCTACATCAGTCACCTCAATGTCTGCAGTCTGTTCTCAATCTAGCAGTCACAATGGTCCCTTGTGACATCAAAAGCTCTTACCATGCCATGGCACAAAACTTGCTATTCCTGTCCCTTCCACACAGAGTGAAAACCAACACTGTGCACTGTCCTTCCAGGCCCACAGTACTTGGCCATGTCCGAACCTTTTATCTTGTCACCTGCCTTCCCTGGCTTACCCATTCCAGCCTCATGATCCTGACTTCTGTTCCTCCAGCTTCCAGGTTCAGCCAGAACTGGGACATGGACTGTTCTCCAGGAACATGAATTGCTTCTCCCCTCTCCTGCTCCAAGTCTCTTCCCAAGCCACCTTTGCATTGACCAGTCTAATGATCCCTATTTAATGCTGCAGCCACCTCTATGCATGGCCCCTTCCCAGCACCCAGAGCCTGCTGACAAAGTGGACACTCTCTCATTGGCTTTTTCCATTGTTCACTATCCATCCCTCCTTGCTCAAGCATCACTTCACCTTCTCCTTGTGAGTCCACTGATAAATTCATGGCACTTACAGCAGTGCCTGGCCACAAGAATGCATATCATTGACATTTGCTGGATAAGCAAAGTAAAAGACAGGAGATGGTTAAGGTGGCCAGAGTTGAGGCCAATGCAAGTGCTTCTTTCCAGCAGGGTGGTGAGTCTGCATTCTGACCTCAGTGTATACAGGACCAGAGCATGTCCCAGGAAGGCACTGACAAGGCAAGTCCTGATAGCAACTGTTTGCTGCCTTTTGTCTTGCTTCACTGAGTGTCACCAACAGGGGGCAATTCTGAGGTTCAGGCATTCCAAAGATCTGGGCATGCTAGTGCCTGGCCAGAGAGCCAGAGGGTCAGCAGTTATGTGAGAGACAGAATATTGGAGGACCAGCTCTCAAGATCCATCACTGGGGGCCTAGAGTTTGATGTGGCTGCTGTGGAGATTTACTGTATTTGTACTGGAGGAACAGGGAACACTCTCTCAACAGACCCTCAAAGATGGACCTACCCAGGCCACCACCAACACTCCTCAGCACCTTATTTTGTACTCTGGCAACCTGACCAATCCAGGGATGGGCATTTTGCCCAGGGGTGGCACATTCATTTGTTGTCTAGGGCCAATCCCTAGAACTGATGCAAAGGGCACTGCCAAGTGTGTATCAGAAGTTCAGAGACCACTGGCAGACTAAAGCAGAGACAGCAAAGCGAGAGACAGGGAGAGCAAAGCTGTCCAGGGCCTCCTGGCTCTAAATCCCAGATCTCACTGCCCAACAATAGTCCACACTCCCACTTTCCAGTTTTTAAAAGATGGCCATAATCTGTCACTGTTATTTCTTCCTAATAAGGACAGGCTTTTCCTCATATATGCATGCATGCATCTCTCCATCCATCCATCCATTCTTCCACCCATCTATCCCTTCATTCATCTGTCTTCCCTCTCTTCCTTTCTTTTCCCATCCACACATCCCTCCTTCTGTCCATCTATTGATCCTTCTTCCATCCACTCATATATCTCCCTTTCCTCCTTCACTTCCTGCAATCCATCCATCCATTCTCCTTCTTCTTTCCTGCCTTCTTTCCAACCATCCATCTATCCACCTATCCATCCATCAACTTCAATACCAATTCCTTGATGACTTCATCCATCCATCTCACCATCCATCCCTCCATACCTCTACCACTCCACACACCTGTTCACCCAGCTACTAATCAAAATATTTGCTTGAGAACAAGACAGATTCAACTCTGGTCTCAGTCTTTCTGAGGAAGTGACAACCAACCCTGAACAGTGCCCAAGGGACAACCAGGAAGGGCTGTGTCCCTGAAGCAAAAGAGCTGGAAGGTGAGTTACCAGGGAAGACAAATAAGGTGGAGATTGAGTGAAGGGGGTGTGGTGCTCATACTCAGTTGGAGCCTCTGGGAGAAGTTTCCAAAGCAGAGGCATAATGTGCTTTGTGTCTTAGTAAAGATTCCTGTAGTCTTAGGATGGCAGGTGGCCTGGGGGGAGACCCCTATAGGGGGATATCCCATTAGGAAGTGTAGTAGTCCAATTGGTTTTGCTTGTCTTTTTTTAATATCAGAAGAAGTTTAATAAAGAATTGCTTTATTGAAACAAAAAATATACAAAAACTATAAGGCCCCAAGAAAGTTAAATATCTAAGTCAAAGCAAACAGGTGCAATTCAACATCCAGAGTTGATAGAATGCTTGAAGGAGACTATAACAGTTTAGACTCCCACATCAGAGAGGGTATCTTCACAGGGGAGCATTGCCTCTGCTATAACAGTTTTTCAAGTTCCCTCTTCTTATTGAGGATCATGAGAGCACTCCACTCAAGTTGAGGTGTGCAATTTAGTGCTATTCAGGCAGGTCAACTCTCAAAATCTAGAGAATTGAAGGGAAATAATTTTTCTTTTTCTGTATAGATCTGAGGCCCAAACTGAGCTTTTGCTTTAACAGTATTCTCAGTCAGCTTTTCGGCAAAGAAGATTGGCTGTTTCTGTTTAAGGGGTCCACTTGTCTTTACTGACTCTTCTGTAGCTCTGTTGACAGTTCCCAATGGCTTTCTGAAACCTCTATGTAAGGCCGGTGGAGAATCAAACATTTTGCCAACACAGAGAGTTAAAACCTGAAATCTCCCATCAAAGCCTTTTATTGCAGCTTTGGCCCATCCTTAGGAACAATATGGGTGGCAGGTTCTCTATTTTTCTTATCAACAAAGATCAGAGCAGCCAAGGTTCTGCCTGGCTTTCTTTGTCTTAAGACCAAGTTGGAGTGAAAAGCTCAGATAGCCTGGAAACTGCTGATCTGGTCACTCAGAAAAGGGCAGACTTGAGCACAGACCTCAACAGGGAGACTAGCAGTGAGTGGCACAGGAGGATACAGATTCTCCATATTTGGCATCTGGGCTTAAGAACCATCCCCATGGAAACTGATGGGCAGACAGTTAATAAGATATTGAAAAATTTGTCAAAAAATTTCCTTCCCTTCATTAATTTCTCTCAAACTTTCTTCCAGTAGAATGATGAGGGAAGTTCTGTTTGTGTCCAGAGCTGAGACTAAGAAGTGTTCTTCAGGTATCTGCCACCCAGGATAGGTTGTCCCCAAATTCACAGTTTTGCATAAATCTGCAGATAATGCAGAAAGGTAAAGCCATTGTTCTAGTTTGCTGTAGCTGCCATTATGCAAAATATCAGAAATGGATTGGCTTTTATAAAGGGGAACTTTTAGGTTACAAATTTTTAGTTCTAAGGTTACAAAATTCTCCAAACTTAAGACATCAACAAGAGGATGTCTTCACTGATGAAAGGCTGATGGCATCAGGAAAGTCTCTGTTATCTTGGAAGACACATGGCTGTCATCAGCTTGTCTATTGTTCCTGGGTTCTTGTTTCAAAATGTCTTTCTCCAAAATGTCTTTGAGCCTCTGTATCTCTTAGTTACTCTCTCTCAGCTCCTGTGCATCTTTGCTTGTTCTTCCAGTGTGCTTCTAACTGTCTGGGGGTCCTCTATTAGCTTATATAGAGCCAACTCAGGGCTTCATCTCTTAGCCTGGAACTTCCAAACATCCTTCTATCTGCACCTTCCAGTGTCTCCAACTGTCTATGTCTGTGTTTGCCCTTAGCTTCTCTCCAAAATGTCTCTCTTAAAGGACTCCAGTGTACTAATCAAGACTCCCCCAGAATGGGTGGGGTCACATCTCCATGAAAACGATCTAATCAAAAGTTCTCACCTACAGTTGGGTAGGTCACATGTCCATGGAAACAACCTAATCAAAATGCCCCATCCTAATCAAAAGACTAATACTGCCCACACAATATTTCATTAAAGGACATGATTGTTGTGGGGGGCATAATTGATTCAAACCAGCACAGCCCCTACCCCAAATACGACTCCCCTCCCCCCACCAGTGGCCAATGCAGACATTTGTGTCTTTGCTAGGGCTGCTATGACAAACACCACACAATATTGACTTAAACAACAGGGATTTATTGTTTAAGTCCAAAATCAAGGTCTTGACTTTCTCTAAATTCTGTGATGTTCTGGTTGTGACTCAACTTCTGCTTCCATCACATGGTCATCTGTCTTTTTCTTTCTCCTGCTCACTCCTGGGTGGGATTCCTGGTGCTTTGGTTCCATTGGAGAGGGATAGTTGCCAGGACCCATACTGAATGGGTGGCAGGATGTGCAATATCCTCAGTGCTGGCCATCTGATGCAGCCACCAGTGTCTGGAGGGGCTCTCTTTGTATGGCATCCAGTTCCTTGGCACTCTGTGTCTCCCTCCACCTCCCTGGGACCCTCACCTCTGCCTGTGGGAGGCCAAGAATTGCCATGGTTCACCTGCCAGTGCTTCCCAGGAGAGGGCAGAACAACCTACACTACCCTCAGCTGCAAAGTTCCTTTTCTTCGTCTGTGAGATAGGTTATGACACACTCATCTTAAAGATTGTACAAGATTGACATGAGTTGGTGCAGACAGTGTGGGGGCTCATTACATTATCTCAGGCCCCCAGATTGCCTCTTGCAGGGCTAAAACCCCTGTGAATATGCCTGGGGCTTCCATAACTGAGTACCACACACCAGGAGGTTTAAACAACAGAAATTTGTCATTTAACAGATTTCTGGAGGTCAGAAGTCAAAAATTGAGGTATCATTAATGCTGAGCTTCCTTGGAAATCTGTGGAGGAGAGTCCTTCCTTGCCTCTTCCAGCTTCTATCTGGTGGCCATCCTCGGTGTTCCTTGGCCTTTGAGTGCAATGCTTCCATTTCTGTCTCTGTCTTCACACACTGAGCATCTATCTGCCTCTATGTCAACATTTCCTTCTTCTCATAAGGACATCAGTCTTACTGAATCAGGGCCTACCCCAATCCAGATTGGCCTCATTTGAACTAATCACACTGCAAAGTTCCTATTGTTAAATAAGGTCCCATTCATGGGACAGGGATCAGGACTTGAGTATGTCTTTTTGGGAGACAACAATCAGCCCATGAAAGTTGGGTTGGTGGAACTCACACCTGGTGCTGTGCAGGGTTCCCCTTCCCCCTTCCTGGGCCCACACACTGGGGAAGGTTATTTTGTGCCAGGTTTCTACAGCCCCAACCTCACAAACTCACCACCCCACTACAGGGTTTGTCTCCATTTTTCTGAAGAAGAAACTCATCAGCCTAAGGAAATTGGCCAAGTTCATGCAGGTGGAACACAGAAGACCCTGGATTTTGACACTGGGGCATCAAAGTCCACTTCCTTCCATCCCCTCAGGCTTTCTCTTGCAGGCTCACAGCTGTGGTCATTCACATGTCCCTCTGCCCCTCTGCTGAAAGGTAAGCTTTGCTGCTATACTGAGCATGAAGCTTGGACCAAGGGGACCTCACAAATTCCTGCTCAGATGTGAACAGACAACTTCAAAGGCTGACCATACATCTCTTCACAGCTGGCTGTGCAGGCACTGCAAAGTGAAGGCAGGCTTGGGGCCTAGGTCTCTGCTCTGCCTTGGCAGAGGACAAAGCCTAGGCTGGATGGTGAAGCAGGAACCCAGGAAAGCAAACTCACCTTCTGGAGCACACAAACATCAGCATAGTCTGGAATCCTCAACCATGTGGCAGATGCCCTGAGCTACAGGATATGTATGGAGACTCTTCAGTGAGAAACCATTTTCCCTTTGGCCTGGACTGTTGGACAAGCTCCCTAAGCCATTCCTCTCTGGCCTGTTAATCCTTCCCACTGATAAATGCCCACTATCTAAACTACAGGCACCGACATCATCCAAGCACCTACTCTGGGCCTTCCTATCACTAGCATGCACATGCCATGATGAGCAGCCACAGCCACCATACTTTATTAGTTAGGGTTCTCTAGGGAAACAGAATCAACAAGAGATGTCTATAAATATAAGATTTTATAAAAGTGTCTCACATAACTGTGAGTATGCATGAGTCCAAATTCCATAGGGCAGGTAGCAAACTAGCAACTCCAATGAAGATGTTTGATGAACTCCTCAGGAATGAACTGGCAACTTCAGTGAACTCCTCAGGAAATGCTTCACTGGTTAGCTGAAGAAGAAGTGAAAATCCTCTTCAAAAGTCTCAACTGATTGGATTAAATCCAGCTGATTACATTCTCATTGTGGAAGACACAATCTTTGTTGAATGTAATCAGTCACAGCTGCAGCCAATTGATTGATGATTCAATAAACCAGCCTTCTGGTTTATTAACCAGCCACAAATATCCTTGCAGTAACAGGCCAGTGCATGCTTGACCAGGCACCTGGGCACCATCACATGGCCAAATTGACACATGAACCTAACCATCACAACACCCATGGGAAGTGAAAATCCCCCATGGCTCCATTTACACAAAATCAGCTCACACACAGCATAATTGTATGGTCCCACTCAGGGTTTCCAGCCATGCCTCTACTCCACCCCCCATCCTGCATACAGTAGGTTTTCTATAAACCCCAAGTTAAAGGAAGAATGGCTCTCATTGGAGCTGGCAGTGTTTTGGGGTTATGGGTCTGAGTACAGGGCTAGGAGTGCTCACCACCCACCATTGCCAACTGGGGCCCTCTTTCCCTCAGCCCGGAACCTGCATACCACCCTGCACAGGGAGGCCCCTGAATGTGGGAGTATCCCATAAAATGCCACTTTTTGGTTGTAAAGTATTTTGAAGGCATTTGTCTAATTTGTTTCTGTAATTATTTTGCTACTTGGGGGCTCATTTCACTTATGACTGGCTATGCTTTCTTTGTAGTCACCATGGAACTCTGAGAATTCTAACAAAACAAGAAAATCTAATGTATAAATCATTTTTTTTTTTTTTAAATTTAAGATTACTTTTATTTCATGACAATTTCAGGTTTCCTTCCCTGTTTTTCTACTCATCCATCCATAAACTAGACAAAGTGGAGTGTGGTCCTTATGGCTTTCCCAATCCCTTTGTCACCCCTCATAAGCTACATTTTGATACAACTGTCTTCGAGATTCATGGGTTCTGGGTTGTAGTTTGATAGTTTCAGGTATCCACCACCAGCTACCCCAATTCTTTAGAACCTGAAAAGGGTTGTCTAAAGTGTGCATAAGAGTGCCCACCAGAGTGACCTCTCAGCTCCTTTTGGAATCTCTCTGCCACTGAAGCTTATTTCATTTCCTTTCACATCCCCCTTTTGGTCAAGAAGATGTTCTCCGTCCCATGATGTCGGGTCTACATTCCTCCCCAGGAGTCATATTCCATGTTGCTAGGGAGATTCACTTCCCTGGGTGTCTGATCCCACGTAGGGGGGAGGGCAGTGATTTCACCTTTCAAGTTGGCTTAGCCAGAGAGAGAGGGCCACATCTGAGCAACAAAGAGGGATTCGGGAGGAGGCTCTTAGGCAAAACCATAGGGAGGCCTAGCCTCTCCTTAGCAGCAACCGTCTTCCCAAGGGTAAAACTTATGGTAGAGGGCTCAACCCATCAAACCACCAGTCCCCTATGTCTGTGGCCATGTTAGCAACCATGGAGGTGGGGTAAGCGAATACCCTTGCATTCTCCACAGGCTCCTCAAGGGGGCACTACATCTTTTTTTGTTCCTTGTTTTTCTCTTTTTTTTTTTTTTTTAACTTTCCCTTCTTTTTTAAATCAACTGTATGAAAAAAAAGTTAAAAAGAAAACAAACATACAATAAAAGAACATTTCAAAGAGACCATAACAAGGGAGTAAGAAAAAGACAACTAACCTAAGATAACTGCTTTACTTCCAACATGTTCCTACTTTACCCCAAGAAAGTTACATAATATAGCAACATTTCTGTGAACTTGTTCCTACTATATCCATCAGAAATTAACAGACCATAGTCTTTCCTGGGCATCCCTAGAACGTTAAATAGCTTATCTGTTCTTCTTGGATTATTGTTCCCCCTTCCTTAATTGCTCTCTACTGCTAGTTCCCCTACATTCTACATTATAAACCATTTGGTTTACATTTTTCAAAGCTCACATTAGTGGTAGCATATAATATTTCTCTTTTTGTGCCTGGCTTATTTTGCTAAGCATCATGTCTTCAAGGTTCATCCATGTTGTCATATGTTTCACGAGATCGTTCCTTCTTACTGCTGCATAGTATTCCATCGTGTGTATATACCACATTTTATTTATCCACTCATCTGTTGAAGGACATTTGGGTTGTTTCCATCTCTTGGCAATTGTGAATAATGCTGCTATGAACATTGGCGTGCAGATATCCGTTCATGTCACTGCTTTCCGATCTTCCGGGTATATACCGAGAAGTGCAATTGCTGGATCGAATGGCAACTCTATATCTAGTTTTCTAAGGAACTGCCAGACTGACTTCCAGAGTGGCTGAACCATTATACAGTCCCACCAACAATGAATAAGAGTTCCAATTTCTCCACATCCCCTCCAGCATTTGTAGTTTCCTGTTTGTTTAATGGCAGCCATTCTAACCGGTGTTAGATGGTATCTCATTGTGGTCTTAATTTGCATCTCTCTAATAGCTAGTGAAGCCGAACATTTTTTCATGTGTTTCTTGGCCATTTGTATGTCCTCTTCAGAGAACTGTCTTTTCATATCTTTTGCCCATTTTATAATTGGGCTGCCTGTACTATTGTCATTGAGTTGTAGGATTTCTTTATATATGCAAGATATCAGTCTTTTGTCTGATACATGGTTTCCAAAAATTTTTTCCCATTGAGTTGGCTGCCTCTTTACCTTTTTGAGAAATTCCTTTGAAGTGCAGAAACTTCTAAGCTTGAGGAGTTACCATTTATCTATTTTCTCTTTTGTTGCTTGTGCTTTGGGTGAAAAGTCTAGGAAGTGGCCGCCTAATACAAGGTCTTGAAGATGTTTTCCTACATTATCTTCTAGGAGTTTTATGGTACTTTCTTTTATATTGAGATCTTTGGTCCATTTTGAGTTAATTTTTGTGTAGGGGGTGAGGTAGGGGTCCTCTTTCATTCTTTTGGATATGGATATCCAACTCTCCCAGCCCCATTTGTTGAAAAGACCATTATGACTCAGTTCAGTGACTTTGGGGGCCTTATCAAAGATCAGTCAGCCATAGATCTCAGGGTCTATCTCTGAATTCTCAATTCAATTCCATTGATCTATATGTCTATCTTTGTGCCAGTACCATGCTGTTTTGGCAACTGTGGCTTTATAATAAGCTTCAAAGTCAGGGAGTGTAAGTCCTCCCACTTCGTTTTTCTTTTTTAGAGTGTCTTTAGCAATTCGAGGCATCTTCCCTTTCCAAATAAATTTGCTAACTAGCTTTTCCAAGTCTGCAAAGTAGGTTGTTGGAATTTTGATTGGGATTGCATTGAATCTGTAGATGAGTTTGGGTAGAATTGAAATCTTAATGACATTTAGCCTTCCTATCCATGAACATGGAATATTTTTCCATCTTTTAAGGTCCCCTTCTATTTCTTTTAGTAGAGTTATGTAGTTTTCTTTGTATAGGTCTTTTACATCTTTGGTTAAGTTTATTCCTAGGTACTTGATTTTTTTAGTTGCTATTGAAAATGGTATCTTTTTCTTGAGTGTCTCTTCAGTTTGTTCATTTCTAGCATATAGAAACATTACTGACTTATGTGCATTAATCTTGTATCCCGCTACTTTGCTACATTTGTTTATTAGCTCCAGTAGCTGTATCATCGATTTCTCAGGGTTTTCCAGATATAAGATCATCTCATCTGCAAACAATGACAGTTTTACTTCTTCTTTTCCAATTTGGATGCCTTTTATTTCTTTGTCTTGCCAGATTGCCCTGGCTAGCACTTCCAGCACAATGTTGAATAATAGTGGTGACAGCGGGCATCCTTGTCTTGTTCCTGATCTTAGAGGGAAGGCTTTCAGTCTCTCACCATTGAGTACTATGCTGGCTGTGGGTTTTTCATATATGCTCTTTATCATGTTGAGGAAGTTTCCTTCAATTCCTACCTTTTGAAGTGTTTTTATCAAAAAGGGATGCTGGATTTTGTCAAATGCTTTTTCAGCATCTATTGAGATGATCAATTGATTTTTCCCTTTTGACTTGTTAATGTGTTGTAATACATTGATTGATTTTCTTATGTTGAACCATCCTTGCATGCCTGGAATGAACCCCACTTGGTCATGGTGTATGATTTTTTAATGTGTCTTTGGATTCGATTAGCAAGTATTTTGTTGAGGATTTTTGCATCTATATTCATTAGGGAGATTGGCCGGTAGTTTTCCTTTTTTGTAGCATCTTTGCCTGGTTTTGGTATTAGATTGATGTTAGCTTCATAAAATGAGTTAGGTAGTGTTCCATTTTCTTCAATGTTTTGAAAGAGTTTGAGTAAGATTGGTGTCAGTTCTTTCTGTAAAGTTTGGTAGAATTCCCCTGTGAATCCATCTGGCCCTGGGCATTTATTTGTGGGAAGATTTTTGATGACTGATTGGATCTCTGCTTCTGATGGGTTGGTTGAGGTCTTCTATTTTTTCTCTGGTCAGTCTAGGTTGTTCATATGTTTCCAGGAAATTGTCCATTTCTTCTACATTATCCAGTTTGTTGCCATACAGTTGTTCATAATATCCTCTTATAATTTTTTTAATTTCTTCAGGATCTGCAGTTATGTCACCTTTTTCATTCATTATTTTGTTTATATGGGTCTTCTCTCTTTTTGATTCTGTCAGTCTAGCTAGGGGCTTGTCAATCTTGTTGATCTTCTCAAAGAACCAACTTTTGGTGATATTTATCCTCTCTATTGTTTTTTTGTTCTCTATGTCATTTATTTCTGCTTTAATCCTTGTTATTTCTTTTCTTCTACTTGGTTTAGGATTGGTTTGCTGTTCATTTTCTAGCTTCTTCAGTTGATCCATTAGTTCTTTGATTTTGGCTCTTTCTTCCTTTTTAATATATGCATTTAGTGCTATAAATTTCCCCCTTAGCACTGCTTTTGCTGCATCCCATAGGTTTTGGTATGTTGTGTTCTTATTTTCATTCGTCTCTATATATTTAGCATTTTCTCTTGCTATTTCTTCTTTAATCCACTGATTGTTTAGGAGTGTGTTGTTTAACCTCCAGGTATTTGTGAATTTTCTAAGTCTCTGATGGTTATTGACTTCTAATTGTATTCCATTGTGGTCAGAGAATGTGCTTTGAATAATTTCAATCTTTTTAAATTATTGAGGCTTGTTTTATGTCCCAGCATATGATCTATTCTGGAGAAAGTTCCGTGAGCACTAGAAAAGTATGTGTATCCTGGTGATTTGGGATGTAATGTCCTGTATATGTCTGTTAAATCTAATTCATTTATCAGATTGTTTAGGTTTTCAATTTCCTTATTGGTCTTCTGTCTGGTTGATCTATCTATAGGAGAGAGTGATGTGTTGAAGTCTCCCACAATTATTGTGGAAACATCAATTGCTTCCTTTAGTTTTGCCAGTGTTTCTCTCATGTATTTTGTGGCACCTTGGTTGGGTGCATAGACATTTACGATTGTTATTTCTTCTTGCTGAATTGCCCCTTTTATTAGTACGTAGTGGCCTTCTTTGTCTCTCAAAACATCCCTGCATTTGAAGTCTATTTTATCTGAGATTAATATTGCTACACCTGCTTTCTTTTGGCTGTAGCTTGCATGAAATATTTTTTTCCATCCTTTCACTTTCAGTTTCTTTGTTTCCCTGTGTCTAAGATGAATCTCTTGTATGCAACATATTGATGGTTCATTTTTTTTGATCCATTCTGAGAATCTATATCTTTTAATTGGGGAGTTTAATCCATTTACATTCAACGTTATAACCGTGAAGGCATTTCGTGAATCAGCCATCTTATCCTTTGGTTTATGTTTGTCATATTTTTCCCTCTCTCTATTAATATCCTTTATTGTACCGATACCGAATCTCTTTAGTACTGAACCTTTCTCCAAGTCTCTCTGTCCTTTCTTTGTTTCTCTGTCTGTAGGGCTCCCTTGAGTATCTCCAGTAGGGCAGGTCTCTTGTTAGCAAATTCTCTCAGCATTTGTTTGTCTGTGAAAAATTTAAGCTCTCCCTCAAATTTGAAGGAGAGCTTTGCTGGATAAAGTATTCTTGGTTGGAAATTTTTCTCACTCAGAATTCTAAATATATTGTGCCACTGCCTTCTCGCCTCCATGGTGGCTGCTGAGTAGTCACTACTTAGTCTTATGCTGTTTCCTTTGTATGTGGTGAATTGCTTTTCTCTTGCTGCTTTCAGAACTTGCTCCTTCTCTTCTGTGTTTGACAGTGTGATCAGTATATGTCTTGGAGTGGGTTTATTTGGATTTATTCTATTTGGAGTTCGCTGAGCATTTATGATTTGTGTATTTATGTTGTTTAGAAGATTTGGGAAGTTTTCCCCAACAATTTCTTTGAATACTCTTCCTAGACCTTTACCCCTTTCTTCCCCTTCTGGGACACCAATGAGTCTTATATTCGGACATTTCATATTATCTATCATATCCCTGAGGTACATTTTGATTTTTTCAATTTTTTTCCCCATTCTTTCTTTTATGCTTTCATTTTCCATTCTGTCATCTTCCAGGTCACTGATTCATTGTTGAACTTCCTCTAGTCTTGTACTATGAGTGTCTAGAATCTTTTTAATTTGGTCAACAGTTTCTTTTATTTCCATAAGATCATCCATTTTTTTATTTAGTCTTGCAATGTCTTCTTTATGCTCTTCTAGGGTCTTCTTGATTTCCTTTGTCTCCCGTACTAGGGTCTCATTGTTCATCTTTAGTTCTTTGAGTAGCTGCTCTAGGTGCTGTGTCTCTTCGGATCTTTTGATTTGGGTGCTTGGGCTTGGGTTATCCATATCGTCTGTTTTTTTCATATGCTTTATAATTTTGTGTTGTTTTTGGCCTCGTGGCATTTGCTGAACTTGATAGGGTTCTTTTAGGATTCATAGACCAATTGAAGTCCTTATCTGTAATTTATCAGATCTACAGCTTCGTGGAGTACACTTTCTCTAACTAACCAGCAGGTGGCGTCCACGAGCCACCTGTTCTCCACAAGCCAGTTCTCCCCTGCTTAGCCTTTTTGGTGAGTGGGGGAGTGAGTCTTGTGGGGTCCAATTGGTGTACCAAGCTTGCATGTGTAGTTGGTGTTGCCTGCCCTGTATATGGGGCGTGTTTCTGGGCAGTCAGGGAGGGGGGTGGCCCTAACAATCAAATCTCCCTGGTGATCCTAGAGTTTTAAAGCTGCTGCAATAGTCTAATCCTTCAGTTCAGTCCTGCCACAGTTTGTCTCTGCCTATGACCCACAAGTCCTTGGTATTGGCGTATGGCTCCTGAGACTTACAAGTAGGCCCCTCTTCCAGGCTGTGCACCCTGGGTCCTCTGTTGAGAGATGACTGTGCTATGTCACAGGTGAGTGTCGTCCCCCCAGGGCAGTTCTGGGCTGCTGGTCTGTGTAGGGAGGCTCCCAGTCTGCTGAAATGATGGCTGAATGGGGCTTTGTTAATTCACACTGTTCCACCTTCCCAGCTCTGGAACAATCAGCTGAGGTTTCAGGGAAGGCTAATGTCCACACCCAGTTTTGTGGTATGTGCCTGTTATTTGAAGCACTTCCATCACACTGGGTTGTCTGGGGCAGCTCTGGGTATGGGGCTGGCGATGGGCAGGAGTGTTTCCTGTCCACCTGGATGATGGCTGTGAGTGGACACCCCCCTTTTCTTGGGAAGTTGTGGTGTTTAGTGAATTTTCTCAGCCACTGGATTATTGCCTTTTGTCTCAGAGCTCTCTTAGTTCTGCACTTGAGTTGACCTGACCAAATTACAAGTCTTTGAAGCTTTCTGTATTGGGCTTCTGTGCCAGTTTGAGTGTATTGTGTCCCCCAAATGCCATTATCTTTATAGTCTTGTGTGGGGCAGAAGTTTTGGTGTTGGTTAGATTTGCTTGGAGTGTGCCCCACCCAGCTGTGGGAGATAATTTTGATGAGATGTTCCCGTGGAGGCGTGGCCCCACCCATTCGGGGTGGGCCTTGATCAGTGGAGCTATATAAATGAGCTGACTTGGGGGGAAGAAAGAGAGTGCAGCTGGGAGTGATGTTTTGAAGAGAAGCAAGCTTGCTAGAAAGGAATGTCCTGGGAGAAAGCCGTTTTGAGGCCGGAGCTTTGGAGCAGATGCCAGCTGCCTTCCTAGCTAACAGAGGTTTTCCGGACACCGCTGGCCATCCTCCGGTGAAGGTACCCAATTGCTGAGGTGTTACCTTGGATGCTTTGTGGCCTTAAGACTGTAATTGTTTAGTGAAATAAACCCCCGTTTTATAAAAGCCTATCCATCTCTGGTGTTTTGCATTCTCCAGCATTAGCAAACTAAGACAGATTTTGGTACCAGAGAAGTGGGGTGCTTTTGCTGCTGAGTTTGCAAATACCAAACATGCTGGAATGGCTTTTTAAATGGATAAGGGGAAGACTCTGGAAGAATTGTGAGGAGCTTGATAGAAAAGGCCTAAACTGCTTTAAAGAGACTGTTTGTGGAAATATGGACTCTAAAGATACTTCTGATGAGGCCTTGAACAGAAATGGTGAATGTGTTGTTGTAAACTGGAAGAAAGGCGATCCTTGTTTTAAACTGGCAGAGAATTTGGCAAAATTGAGTCCTGGTATCAGATGGAAGGAAGAATTTAAAAGTGACAAACTGGAATACTTAGCTGAGGAGATCTCCAGACTACCTGTGGAGGACATATCCTGGCTTCTCCTTGCAGCTTATAGTAAAATGCGAGCAGAGAGAGATAAACTTAGAACTGAACTCTTGGGTTCAAAGAAACCAGAAGCTGATGGCTTGGAAAATTACGAGCTTCCAGGGGGTGGAATCCCAGAAGCTACAGCCCAACGTGAGGATGTAACCAAACATGGAACCCAGCCACCATTTCAGTACAAGCCAGGATTGGAGATGGAATTAAGCAGAAAGGATTTGTGGAAAATCCTATTGTCTGATGGCTTTGACCCCTGCATGCTTCATGCAAAGCCAACAGAATTTTTGCGAGATCTTCATAGACAGAGCCATTGCCGGTCTGGACTGGAGGAGACAGACAAGGGAAAAATTAAAGGAAAAATCTCTTCAAAGACAGAGCCATGGAGGTTGAGGTCTGGAGTCAGGAGGTCTCGGGCTGGGAGAGCGGAGCAGCCCACATGCATGGAAAGGGTGAGTTTGCCCTGGAGGTCGAGGGCGGGCCTTCTGCCTCATTGCTCAGGAAATGTCCTGCCACCCCAAGCCCCAAAGAGGGTGGAGCACATTCCCAGGGAATTGGGGAGAGCCTGGCTGCCACCACGCTGTTCTGAAGGGGTTGAGCATGTGCCCCGGAGATGGAAGGGAATCCGGGAGCTGCCCCGAGGTTTGAGGAGGGTGGAGCCGAGAAGGTGGTCTCCCCAATGTGTGGAAATGTTGGAGCACTCACCCAAGCATTTGGAGAGGAACGGGCTGCAGAAAAGGCCCTTGGGAAGGGTTAGGCTCCCGCTCTCTCAAGCCCCAAGGATGCAACGTTGTTCTGTAAATGACTCTCAGACTTTGAAATCTAATGGAGTTTGTCCTGTGGGTTTTAGGAACTGTTTTGCTTCTGTTAACCCTGTTTTCCTTACTGTTTCTCCTTATGGCAATGGAAATGTTTATCCTATGAATGTCTCTCCTTTGTATATTGGAAGCACATAACTTGTTCTAGGTTCACAGATCCACAGCTAGAGGGGAATTATGCCTTAGAACTGACCAAGCCTAAACTTATTTTGATGGGATTTTGTACTTAACTTTTGTTACTGAAATGATTTAAGTTTTTGTGAAATGAATGTATTTTGTATTTGGAAAGATAATGCCATTTTGGGTTCCAGGGGGTGGAATGTGCCAGTTTGAGTGTATTGTGTCCCCCAAATGCCATTATCTTTATAGTCTTGTGTGGGGCAGAAGTTTTGGTGTTGGTTAGATTTGCTTGGAGTGTGCCCCACCCAGCTGTGGGAGATAATTTTGATGAGATGTTCCCGTGGAGGCGTGGCCCCACCCATTCGGGGTGGGCCTTGATCAGTGGAGCTATATAAATGAGCTGACTTGGGGGGAAGAAAGAGAGTGCAGCTGGGAGTGATGTTTTGAAGAGAAGCAAGCTTGCTAGAAAGGAATGTCCTGGGAGAAAGCCGTTTTGAGGCCGGAGCTTTGGAGCAGATGCCAGCTGCCTTCCTAGCTAACAGAGGTTTTCCGGACACCGCTGGCCGTCCTCCGGTGAAGGTACCCAATTGCTGAGGTGTTACCTTGGATGCTTTGTGGCCTTAAGACTGTAATTGTTTAGTGAAATAAACCCCCGTTTTATAAAAGCCTATCCATCTCTGGTGTTTTGCATTCTCCAGCATTAGCAAACTAAGACAGCTTCTTAGAGTAATTGTTTTAGAAAAAGAAAAAAGGATTAAGAAAAAAAAAAAATAAAGGGCCCTCCTCAGAGATCTAATGGGTTATTGAAATGCTAAGAGACAAAGCAACCAGGGCCATTAAGGAAAGGTCCACAGGGCAGAGAGATCAGCTTTTCTTCGGGATTTGCATATGCGCCTCGGAGCCTGAGCTCTGCCCTTCCCCTTTCTATGTTCACCAGAACTCCAAAAATCCTCCGCTTTTATTTTGGAGTTTTTCATGTTGTTTTTTTTCTATGCCTGTCTCCTCTCTGCTGGGCTGGCTGCTCTCAGATTCTCTGGTGTCTGGTCTCAGTCTATCTATGGTTGGAGTTTGGATCAGTAGAATGAGTTTCCGATAAGGGCTGCCACTGCAGTTCTCCCTTCTCCTTCCCGGAGCTGACAGCCCCTCCTCCCACGGGACCGAGCCTGGCAGGGAGGGGCGCAGGTCCCCCGGCCACAAAAACCCACAGATTTCACCGATCTCAGCAGTTCGACGTTTTCATGAGTGTTGTGTGAAGTATGCCCAAAGTCAGATTGTTCTGTGGTGTCCAGTACACGCAGTTCCTGGCTTTCTGCCTACTTTCCTGGAGGAGTAACTAAAACATACAGCTCACCAGTCCGCCATCTTGCCTAAATCATTTTTAAATGAACACTCAGTTTAACAGTGAATGAAGTTTGGCTATAGACATGAAATATTTACTCATATACATGATTCCATTATCTTTTCTTATTCTGGAGCTTTAAAGTATCTTTTATTCTCTATCTCTTTGACTTTTGTAAATCTCATGAAATCTTAGCTGCAAGAGATTGTGATGTCAGTGGTGTATTTAACCAACCTGAGCCTACATTACCCCACCTAGCTTCTGGTATATATGGTGACTGCCCACTTGTCTGCTTCTTGGGTCTTTGGAGGAAGAAGTCAAAAATAGCCAATTGCCTGGAAGAAATCACCAACACCTACAACATTGCCATCACTTTCTATTGCTTGAATGAATGAATACATGAGTGAATGGATGTTGAAGGTCTGGAAGCCTGGGATGGGGCATGCTGTTCCTTACCTCATGGCCAAGGAGAGAGTGTCCACCTTCTTTAGTGGCAAAGGGGCCAATTCTTGTCCCCTTTAACCAGCAATTGTTGCCCAAGTGAGTCAATGAGTGACAGACTGGAGATGAATCAGTGCCTTCCCCTCCCTAGGAAGGGCAGGCAGAGACTCTGAGGCCAAACCTCCCACTCCCTAATCTCCACAGAAATTGAGTCCATTTCATTATGGGCATCTTTCTCAACTAAAGATGCCCAGCATGCCAAGAGCCACTTATCTTTATATGAGAAACAAGTGCATGCACTTACCTGGCTCCTGTTGTGTAAGGAAAAGAATAAGAACTGATAAGTGACAATACCCTACAGTAGTCCCTAGGCCCCAGCCTGGGCTCTCCAAGCCTCATGGCCCAAGGCCTGCTTTTTCATGACCCACTGCCTACAACTTTTGTAAGAAGGAAACAGGGGTCCAATAAGAGAGCTGGGTGTGTGCTGTGAGTATAAGCACACTTATTCACTTGCTCATTCATAAATTTGTTCATTTGTTCATTCATTCATTAACAATGTATGGCAGTCATTTTCCTGGGCCTGGCAGTAGAGAGAGATAAGCATGGGCCTAGATGGACAGGAACAAATGAGGGAGGAAGCACAGATGGGCTCATGGAGTGGACAGGATGGGAAAGCCATGAAGAACCTGGGTTTCCTTAGATACACACTTCTCAAATGTTCAAACATGTGCTCTGGGAGCCACATCACCCCTTGGCTTGGTCTTCTTCCATGTCTCCAGCCCAAGGACCCTGTTCTACAGTCACTCTGGCCAAGGAGAGAATGGACCATCTCCAGAATTCCTAGGCCCAGTAGGTGGTCATAGCAGACTGTGGAAAGCCGCCTCCCGAATCGGGCCTAGCGTATGCGCTGCAGCCTGCTCTAGAGTTACCCCCGCCCATCGAGTGAGCCAAGATGGCGCCTGCATCCTGTTTCCGCATAGTGACGCATGTATCCGCCACCCGCTCCTACCAATCGAAATCCTGTATACGCGATACTAGCCTAGAAGCTTATTGGTTGTTAATTGTGTATAAAAGGTCTTACCCGGACGGGGTAGGGTGAGACAGCCCACAAGGAGCCGTGCCTGACGGCCACATCGAGGCTGCTCTCCCACGAGGCGCCGTGCCCCGTGTGGGAACCAGTAACACAGAATGTTCATCTAGCTGTAGTAAAGGGCTTGCTTTCACAACTGCCGTGTGGTTCGAGTCGTGATTCATGACCAGGTTAGTTCGCGCAGTCTGCATCTCTCTCTCTCCTTCCCTGTTTCCCCTCGCCGGCCGGGAACCGGGGACCGAGCGGGGCAGCGCCGGACAAGTGGTGGCCCGTACGGGGAAGCTCCTCCTCCTGCCTCGCTCTCGACGGTCCCTCTGTGAGGAGAGCAGCGCTGCGCGTCGAGCTTATGGCGGACTTCCCGCGCCTGATCAACGCGAGAAGGAACCAGGACGTCAGCCAGTGTGGGTTCCGGAAAGACTGGTGAGAACCGTGACATCACCTGAAGAAGCCAAGGAACAGCTGTCAGAAACGCCAACGAATATACAACCTGAACCATTAGACCAAGCCTCCGACCCTGCTGATGATGGCGACGACCGACAAGACGATAATAGTAGGACTGACCACCCCGCGGTTGCCCAAAAAGAGGATCGGTAACTCTGTTCTTTGCTCTCCTATAGCAATCCTTCTAATCTGCCTTTTTCTTTTTAGTGGAACTACGAGTCCTTCCCCCTCACCAATGACACACTGATCCTCTCTTTTGCTAACCTCTCTGTCAAGGTTGTCAACACCACAGTTGCGGCGAATGCTACTTGTGAAACTGGTAATGGCGAGTTAAGTAAGGGAGTCTTGCTTGAATTTCTTAACGTTACAGGGAAGAGCCGCCAGTCTTGTGAAGGGATCTTGAGTAAAAAGGAGACTCAAAGGTGCCTTTTCCTTCCAGGGCTTGCTCCTACAGTCTGCAACCGTTCCAAAGACCCGGATGCCTCGCCGCCCCCGCTATCCTAGTGTATCGCCCAAGTTATGTCTGGCTCCCCGTCAAGGCAACCGACTGGGTTGGCCCTGTTTCTCAAGTTGTTTCACTTAACAATATCCCCTTCTCTAAGTCTAGGCGTCCAAGAGGCATAAAAGAATGGCTATCGAATGCTGCCAGTGTAGCTTCCTCTTTGTTTGTCCCAACGATCGGGCAGGCTGTGCTACAAGCATGGACAGATCGGCAGCTCGCCATAACGATGGAAACGGTAAATGGCTTGGTCAACCTTACCCGAGACGTGCTACGCCGCCACAATCAGATGCTGAACTTAAATTTCCAGGCCATTCAGAAACTCCAAGCGGAGATAGATGAACTTGGACTGGAAACAGATGGACTCTGGAGAGTGCTTCAGCAAACATGTGACACCCGGTGGCTTACGGTTAAACTCTGTGTCACTCCTGTCAGGGCCAACGTGACCGGAAGCATTTCCAGAGTCTCTGATTGGCTGAAAAGGTCATATTTTCCTGAATTTGTTAATCTCTCCCAACAGGTGGAATCTAGTTTAGACACAATTGGGGGGATCAAGTTAAAACCCGTTAAAGTCGATCTCTCCGGGTTAGGCGAGGTTCTACAGAAACTATTGCACAGTGTTTCTTCCTGGTTCTCTTGGCCCAATTTAACTAATTGGATCCTCATTGCAGTGGGATTATTGGTGGGATTAGTCGTTGTTAAATGTTTGCTAGAACGCCTGTTTCAAGCGCAGCAGCAATTGCGTGTTACCACTATGATGGCTATGACTCCCACCTCTGTTACCCCCGATAGTGACCGATTTATTAACCATACCCCTTCCTGGTCGCCTCAGGTGGGGCGCTTTGGAGCAAAATTTGTAGCGAATCGCATGGCTGTTTCTCGGGTGTAAAAGGCGACACCAGTAGTCATAATTTTGTCTCAGGTGGGTCTCTAGGGCAGAGTCCTAGTTGTGGCCAGACTGGACCCTAGCCATTGCACAGAGACACCTAGTGACACCCCCGACTCTGGTTACTGCTGTTCCTGCCCCCGTCGTTGTTCCCCAGTTGCCAGGCAAAGCACTGCAGGGAGAGTCACGTTGCTTCCAGCTTACGGACTCTCCGGTCTCCATATGACGTGAGCATTCTGGTTGGTGCTAGAGGCTCCGCCGCTGGATGGCTGAGGCCTAGTCCAGACTCCCCAAAGCACCAAAGAGGTTGTGAACCATTTGGGTTCACGGGAGCACGCTCATCACTGGAGACACTGGGTCAAAAATAAATAAGAAAGGGGGAGATGTGGAAAGCCGCCTCCCGAATCGGGCCTAGCGTATGCGCTGCAGCCTGCTCTAGAGTTACCCCCGCCCATCGAGTGAGCCAAGATGGCGCCTGCATCCTGTTTCCGCATAGTGACGCATGTATCCGCCACCCGCTCCTACCAATCGAAATCCTGTATACGCGATACTAGCCTAGAAGCTTATTGGTTGTTAATTGTGTATAAAAGGTCTTACCCGGACGGGGTAGGGTGAGACAGCCCACAAGGAGCCGTGCCTGACGGCCACATCGAGGCTGCTCTCCCACGAGGCGCCGTGCCCCGTGTGGGAACCAGTAACACAGAATGTTCATCTAGCTGTAGTAAAGGGCTTGCTTTCACAACTGCCGTGTGGTTCGAGTCGTGATTCATGACCAGGTTAGTTCGCGCAGTCTGCATCTCTCTCTCTCCTTCCCTGTTTCCCCTCACCGGCCGGGAACCGGGGACCGAGCGGGGCAGCGCCGGACAGCAGACAACCTGCAGTCAGTGGTCAAAAACCAGGTGGGACATCTCACTCCCAAGAACTGATGACATTAGCAATCAGAATGAAGACTTTCTATCTTTATTTTACTTCAGCCAGCCACTTCTCCTGGGGAATTCATCAACACCTATATTGGTGTTCCAGTTTGATGCCTGCTCTATGGAATTTGTACATTCCAATCTCCCCACTTTGATGAGACAATACTATAAAAATCTATAACACATTTGCATTGATTTGTAATGAATCTGTTGATTCTGTTTCCCTGGAAAACCTGACTAATATAAATTTGATACTGTGCCAGTTTGAATGTATTATGTCCCCCAAAATGCCATTATCTTTGATGTAATCTTGGGTGGGTAGATATGTCAATGTTGATTAGACTGTAATTCTTTGAGTGTTTCCATGGACATGTGACCCACCCAACTGTGGGTGATGACTCTGATTGGACAATTTCCATGGAGGTGTTACCCCACCTATTCAGGGTGGGTCTAAATTAAATCACTGGAGCCATATAAATGAGCTGACAGACAGAAGGAACTCAGTGAAGTTGAGAGTGACATTTTGAAGAGGAGCTACAGCCAAGAGGGACACTTTGAAGATTGCACAGAAGATGAGAGAGTAGCTGCAGATGAAAGACATTTTGAAGATGGCCATTGAAAGCAGACTTTGCTGTGGAGAAGCTAAGAGAGGACAAATGCCTGAAGAGCAATTAAGAGTGACATTTTTGAGGAACTGAAGCCTACAGAGGAAAATCCTTGGAGAAAGCCATTTTGAAACCAGAAATTTGAGCAGACACCAGCCATGTGCCTTCCCAGCTAACAGAGGTTTTCTAGATGCCATTGGCCATCTTCAGTGAAGTACCTGATTGTTGATGCATTACCTGGACACTTTATGGCCTTAAGACTGTAACTGTGTAACCAAATAAACCCCCTTTTGTAAAAGTGAATCCATTTCTGGTGTTTTGCATTCCAGCAGCATTAGCAAACTAGAAAAGGTACTAAACATGGTATTGAGAAACAAAATTTTGATAATATTCTGAATTATCTCTGGGTTTGTTTGGAAGTGGATCTTGAATCTGATTAGATTAAAAGGCCCTGGTGTCTCTATTCCTATGATTGAGCTGTCACTCATAGTCTGCATTATGAATTGTCAATAGTGGTACACAAAATATCACTATTGTGTATTGCTACCCAAATTCTTGTAAGAGGCCAGACTCTGGGTAACAACGTATTTGATACCTTATTCATTTTCTGGAGTTAAAATGTATAATGATGTTGGCTGGTTGTCCCTAAATATGCTAAATCTAGGTATGAAAGAAAGGGACTAGCTAAAGTCCCCAAATGATCAGTTTAAACATGGTATGAAGGACATGAAAGTTTCTATGTGTGTTCTGAAAGACTCTATTATCATAGCTGCAGACTAGAAATTTCTGAGAACCTAATCCAGAGTTTCATTGTGTAAGTGGCTGAATTGCAACATAAATTGATTTCCCAACCTAGCAGTATGTCTGCTGTTAAAATGAGGGTGTTGATTTGGATAGGAATGGGATTTTGAGAATTGCAATGAGGTCACATGGGGTGATTATGATAAAGGTGGAGATATTGAAACCATAGATTTTCATGATTCCTTTTTTTCTGACAAATATTCTGCTCTTAGGAATAAAGAGATTAACCCAGTGTGCCTGATAAACATGTAATTGTCTCTTTTGATGAAACAGCCTGTGGTAGTTTGAAGTTGTATGAACCCCAGAAAATATTCTTCTTTAATACATTTATGAGGGTGTGGACCTATTGTGGGTGGGACTTTTTGATTAGGTTATTTCAATTGTGACATGAAACCCCTCATTCAAGTTGGGTCTTAATTCTCTTGCTGGAGTCCTTTATAAGAGGATAAAACTATACACAAAAGCAGGAGATGAAATTAACAGAAGTTCATAGAGAAAGCCCCAGAGAATCTGAGAGGAAGACACTGAAGCCAGTATCTGAAGCAATGAAGCCTGGAAGAGAAGGACCAACAAGCATCATATGTGCCTTGAGCTAAAACTTGCTGGTAACCAGTCTTCAGAAAAGGTATAATCCTGATTAGGCCTTAATTTGGACATTTTCATGGCTTTAGATTTGTAAACTTCTAAGCTAATAAATCTCCTTTGTTAAAAGCCACTCCATTTCATCAGCTTTAGCCAATGAAAACAAGCCCCACATCTCTCTCTGGAGAAAATAAACCTTTTTCATGGAAGAAATTTGTAAACAAATGCCCTGAGGGATTTGGCTTGTAAGGCAGTGCTAATTCATCTCATGAACAAGTCCCACCACCCCTCTTTACTTCTAGACGTATAGTTGGTCCCAACAGACCTGAAAAGTTGTGGTTCTAATTATATTCCATGAAGACTTGCACTACAAACCATCTAAAAACCTGAATGAGTTTTCCAATTTCTGTAGAGAGAAATCAGGGCAATATGTATGGGAATGGATTTTAAGGGTGTGGGAAAATGGTGGAAGGAAAATAAAGACAAATGAGGCCAAATTTATTGACATGGGCCCACTAAGCCAGGATTCTTGATTCAGTGATGTAGCTCAAAGTGCTAGTAAGAGTTCTGATAGTTTGCTTGTTTGGTTGGTTGTAGCATGGACCAAAGTGTGGCCTACATTGCCTAAAGTCAAATGTCAATACTGCTTTTATATAATGTAGATGAGGTGCTCTCAAGGCTTAGAAAGATTGGAATGTTAGAGTGGATTTAACTCACAAAACCTGTTAGACCCATGCCATAAATTTCCAGAAATCATACCTTTCAACACGACTGTGAGGAATAAATTTTGGAGAATAACTCATCATCTATATACAGCTCTGTGGTTACTCTTCTCTGTAGGTAAGAGAGTACTGTAGGAACTGCTGCCATTGAACTTGGATGCACTTGGCAGTAGCCAGGTGGCTGAATTTAATTAACAAATACAAGGTTGGCATGGCTACCATATTGGACAGCAGAGTCAAAGTAGTAATCAGAATAATCTGACTTGCAGAGACCTATGATGTTGGCTCTTTCCTATGAAGTATCCAGAAGTAAAGTACATGGGCAGCCTACTAATTTATTACTTGATCTGTGTAAGCAGAAGACTTAAATATCAAGTGAAAAAATGTCTAACTTGAATCACAAAGCAGAGAGTCAAAGTCCCTTAATTCCCAGATTTGAGTCAGTTTACAGACCCAGAACACCTTGCACGAAAGGAAGGTCAAGTCCCTTTGGGAAACGAAACTGCTACACTACCTGATTGTATATTGTAAATCTTCCTCCAAGCTTTACAAAAAGGGATCAAGAGCCTTTTACCATGATACCTATACATTGGGAAAAAGGACATGATCAAACATCTCAGGGGTTATTAGGCACTGGTTCAGAAATGGCATTAATTCCAGGAGACACAAAACATCACTGTTTTCCACCAGTTAGAGTAGGGGCTAAAGGAGTTGTTCTAGTTTGCTAATGCTGCTGGAATGCAAAACACCAGAAATGGATTGGCTTTTATAAAAGAGGGTTTATTTGGTTACACAATTACAGTCTTAAGGCCATAAAGTGTCCAAGGTAACACATCAACAGTCAGGTACCTTCACTGGAGGATGGCCAATAGTGTCTGGAAAACCTCTGCTAGCTGTGAAGCCACATGGCTGGCATCTGTTCCAGAGTACTGGTTTCAAGATGTCTTTCTCCCAGGAAGTTCCTCTCTAGGATTCAGCATCTCTCCAAAACATCACTCTCAGTTGCTCTTGGGACATTTGTCTTCTCTTAGCTTTGCTGGAGCAAAAGTCTGCTTTCAAAGGCCATCTCCAAAATGTCTCTGTAAGCTGAATCTCCTCTCTCAGTTCCAGCGCATTCTTCAAAGTGTCCCTCTTGGCTGTGGCAAGCTTGCTCCTTCTGTCTGAGCTTATATAGTGCTCCAGTGATTTAATTCAGACCCACTCTGAATGGGTGGGGCAACACCTCCATGGAAATTATCCAATTAGAGTCATCACCCACAGTTGGGTGTGTCACATCTCTATGGAAACACTCAAAGAATTACAGTCTAATCAATGCTGATACATCTGCGCACACAAGATTACATCAAATGTAATGGCATTTTGGGGGACATAATACATTCAAACTGGCACAGGCATATAGAAATCAATGAAGTTTGAGGTCAGGTCCATGTCACAGCTGTTCTAGTGGTTCACCAAACTCATTCTGTAATTTCCCCAGTTCTGGAATACATAATTAGGATAGACATGCTTGGCAACTGGCAGAATACCAACATTGGCTTCTTAACTTAGGGAAGGCTACTGTAGTAGGGAAGGCCAAATGGAAGCCCATAGAACTACCTCCACCTAGGAAAATAGAACATTAAAAGCAATATCACATTCCTGGGTGGGTAGTAGAGATTAGTGCCACAGTCAGGGGCTTGAAGGATGCAGGGGTTGTATGATTCCCACCACATTCCCATTTAACACAACCATTTTGCCTATAGAAAAACATTGGAATCTTTGATGATGACAGAGGATTTTCATAAACTTAACCAGGTAGTGACTCCAATTGCTGTTCAGTTCCAGATATGATATAATTGTTTGAGCAAGTTAATGCATCTTGACACAGCCCTTGAATGGAAAATTGTTTTTTCCTGAAACCGGTGAGTAAAGAGCACCTCCAACATTTTGCTTTCATTGGGAAAGGCCAGCAATATATTTTCACTATACAACTTCATTGGTATATCAACTCTCCAGACATATGTCATAATCTAGTCTGCAGGGATGTGATTGAATTCCCTCTCCACAAGACATATTTGTCTATCATATGGATGGTACCATGCTGAAGGGACTTAGTTTGCAAGAAGTAGCCACCTCTTATTGATAAGGCATTTTTGTGTCAGATGGTGGCTGATAAATCCAAGAAAAATTTAGGGCTGTCCATATCAGGGAAATTTCTAGGTATTCATCATTGTGGGCCATGTCAAGATATCCTTTCTAAGGTGAAGGGTATGCTATTTCATCTGGCTCCTACTACAATCAGAAAAGTGATGCAATTCCTGTTTGGTCTCATTGGATTTTGGAAGCAACATACCCCATATTGCCATTTACAGAGTGACACAAATGCTTGCTAGTTTTGATTTGGAGGACCTGAAATAGGTCCAGAATGCTGTCAAGCTGTTCTGTCAGTTAAACCATATGATTCATCAGATCCAATGGTGCTGAAAGTTTTAGTAGCAAACAGAGATACTCTGTGGAGGATATGGCAGACACCTATAGGAGAATCACAACACAAACCCTTAGGGTATTGAAGCAAAATCATGCCCTTTTGCAGATAACTACTCTCCATTTGAGCAAAACCTTTTGGTCTGCTACAAGCCATAGTGGAGACCAAATGCTTAAACATAGGCCACTAAGTTACTATGGGAGCTGAGTTGCTGATCATTTACTGGGTGTTGTCTGATCCACGAAGTCATAAAGCTGGGCATGCACAGAAGCACTCTATAATTAAATGGAAGTGGTGTATACAAGATCAGGCTCATGCAGTCCCTGAAGGTACAAATAAGTTAGAAGAGGAAGTATCCTAAATGACCATGACCCCACTCCTGCCACTTTATTTTCTCTTGTCCAGCACACATATATGGCTGCATTGGAATTTCCCTACAATCATTGGACTAAGAAAAAGAACATTCAGGCCTGGTGTACACACCTCTATGCACATCATACAGATAACACCTGAAGTTGGACAACTGTAATACTATAGTCCTGTTTCTGAGACATCCCAGTAAAAAAATGTTGAAGGGAAATATTCCCAGTGGGCAGAACTTCAAGCAGGATATCTGGTTGTTCATTTAGCTTGGAAGGAGAAATGGCAGGAGGTAGATTTGTATACACTGCCTATGGACAGGGGTTTACCTGGATAATCATGGTCATGAAAGGTATGATGGGACAATTGGTGACAAAGGGGTATTGGGGAGAATTGTATGGACATACATTACCAAATGGGAAAATGCCATGAAGATATTTGTGTCCCATATGAATGTTCACCAGAGGATAACATCATCAGAGGATTTTAATAATCAAGTGGATAGGAAGACCTGTTTTTTGGATATGGGTTGGCCTCTTTCCCAGTCATTCTTGTCATTTCCCAATGTGTTCTTCAACAAAGTGGCTATGGTAGTATGGATGGAGGTTATGCATGGACTTCCACTCACCAAGGTACACATGGATAAAGCCACTGTGGGGTGCCTAATCTGTCAGCAGAGATCAACATTCAACCACTGCATCACCCCTCATGTGATTGCCTTGATACCTAGTGACAGGTTGATTACATAGGACCACTTCCATCATGGAAGGGGAAGTATTTTATTCTAACTGGAATATTAATATAATATGGATATGTATTTACTTTCTTTATGCAATGCTTCTGAGAAAACTATCATCTATGGACTTACAGAATGCCTTATTGAACTTTCTGGTGTTCCACACAGCATTACTTCTGAGCAATGAACCCTCTTCATAGCAAATGAAGCATAGAAGTGGGCAAATGCTCATGGAATCCACTGGTCTTACCATGTCCCTGAAGCAGCTGGAGTGATGGAATGGTGAAATGGTCTTTTGAAGACTGAAATATGGTGTCACCTATGAGGCAATTCCCAGCAGGGATTGGTCAATGTTCTCTAGGAGGCTGTATACCCTTTAAGTCAGTGTCCATTCTATCATGTTGTTTTTTCCAAAGCCAGAAATCAAGGGGTAGTAATGGTAGTGACATTATTCACTATCACCGTTAGTGATCTGGTGGAAAAAATTGTGCTTCCTGTTCCTATGACCTTAAGTTGTGCTGGATTATAGGTCTTTAAGTCCAAAAGGATGGTTGCTCCACCAGGAGAAAAAACAATGATTCCATTTACCCAGAAGGTATGACTTCAGTTTGTCACTTTGGGCTCCTTATATCCCCAAATTAACAGGCAAAGAAAGGAATTAGCACTGTAGTGGTTGGGGTGATAGATCATAATTACTAAAGGAAAATAGTACTGCTACAACCCTCAGTAGGTAACAAAGAGCTATCTGGGATACAGGAAATCCCTTAGGGTTATCTCTGAATACTACCATTCCTTATGGTCCAAGTCAATGGAAAACTTAAACAACCCAATCCAGACAGGACCACTAATGACCCAGAAACTTCAGGAATGAAGGCTTGGTTCACCCCACCAGGCAATAATCATGACCAGCTGATGTACTTGCTGAGGGTAGATGGAATATGGAATGCATAGTGGAGGAATGTAGTTATAACTACCAGTGATGAATATATGATCAGTTACAGAAATAAGGACTGTAACAATTATGAGTATTTATTGCTTGTTTTGTTATAGTATATCTGTATATATACATAAACCATATAACTTTATTTTCTTTGCTATCATTCCCTTGTCATGTAATACATTTCATTAAATTTATGTCATACTATTTAAGTTACATGATATGAAATTTAAGTATAGATGTTACTCAAGTTACTTGAATCCTCTATTGGGGAATGATTTATTGTGTTTCCTGCTGTATGCAGGACAGTTGAGTTACATTAGGTGAAACTATGACCACAATATTTAGAGAATTACTGTGCTTTAAGGAGATATATGGGTGCCAAGTTGACAAGGGTTCAACTGCAATGGTTAATTTCATTTGTCAACTTGGCTAAGTTATGGTATACATTTTTTTTTTAATCATCATTTTATTGAGATATATTCACATACCACGCAGTCATACAAAACAAATTCTACTTTCGATTGTTTACAGTACCATTACATAGTTGTACATTCATCACCTAAATCAATCCCTGACACCTTCATTAGCACACACACAAAAATAACAAGAATAATAATTAGAGTGAAAAAGAGCAATTGAAGTAAAAAAGAACACTGGGTACCTTTGTCTGTTTGTTTCCTTCCCCTATTTTTCTACTCATCCATCCATAAACTAGACAAAGTGGAGTGTGGTCCTTATGGCTTTCCCAATCCCCTTGTCACCCCTCATAAGCTACAATTTTATACAACTGTCTTCGAGATTCATGGGTTCTGGGTTGTAGTTTGATAGTTTCAGGTATCCACCACCAGCTACCCCAATTCTTTAGAACCTAAGAAGGGTTGTCTAAAGTGTGCGTAAGTGTGCCCACCAGAGTGATCTCTTGGCTCGTTTTGGAATCTCTCTGCCACTGAAGCTTATTTCATTTCCTTTCACATCCCCCTTTTGGTCAAGAAGATGTTCTCCGTCCCATGATGCAGGGTCTACATTCCTCCCCGGGAGTCATATTCCACGTTGGCAGGGAGATTCACTCCCCTGGGTGTCTGATCCCACGTAGGGGGGAGGGCAGTGATTTCACCTTTCAAGTTGGCTTAGCCAGAGAGAGAGGGCCACATCTCAGCAACAAAGAGGCATTCAGGAGGAGACTCTTAGGCACAAATATAGGGAGGCCTAGCCTCTCCTTTGCAGCAACTGTCTTCCCAAGGGTAAAACTTATGGTAGAGGGCTCAACCCATCAAACCACCAGTCCCCTATGTCTGTGGTCATGTTAGCAACCATGGAGGTGGGGTAGGTGAATACTCCTGCATTCTCCACAGGCTCCTCAAGGGGGCACTACATCTTGTTTTTTTTCCTTGTTTTTCTTTTTTCTTTTTTTTTTTTTTAACTTTCCCTTCTTTTTTAAATCAACTGTATGAAAAAAAAAAGTTAAAAAGAAAACAAACATACAATAAAAGAACATTTCAAAGAGACCATAACAAGGGAGTAAGAAAAAGACAACTAACCTAAGATAACTGCTTAACTTCCTACATGTTCCTACTTTACCCCAAGAAAGTTACATAATATAGCAACATTTCTGTGAACTTGTTCCTACTATATCCATCAGAAATTAACAGACCATAGTCATTTCTGGGCATCCCCAGAACGTTAAATAGCTTATCTGTTCTTCTTGGATTATTGTTCCCCCTTCCTTAATTGCTCTCTACTGCTAGTTCCCCTACATTCTACATTATAAACAATTTGTTTTACATTTTTCAAAGTTCACATTAGTGGTAGCATATAATATTTCTCTTTTTGTGCCTGGCTTATTTCACTCAGCATTATGTCTTCAAGGTTCATCCATGTTGTCATATGTTTCACGAGATCGTTCCTTCTTACTGCCGCGTAGTATTCCATCGTGTGTATATACCACATTTTATTTATCCACTCATCTGTTGAAGGACATTTGGGTTGTTTCCATCTCTTGGCAATTGTGAATAATGCTGCTGTGAACATTGGCATGCAGATATCTGTTCGTGTCACTGCTTTCCGATCTTCCGGGTATATACCGAGAAGTGCAATCGCTGGATCGAATGGTAGCTCTATATCTAGTTTTCTAAGGAACTGCCAGACTGACTTCCAGAGTGGCTGAACCATTATACAGTCCCACCAACAATGAATAAGAGTTCCAATTTCTCCACATCCCCTCCAGCATTTGTAGTTTCCTGTTTGTTTAATGGCAGCCATTCTAACCGGTGTTAGATGGTATCACATTGTGGTCTTAATTTGCATCTCTCTAATAGCTAGTGAGGCTGAACATTTTTTCATGTGTTTCTTGGCCATTTGTATTTCCTCTTCAGAGAACTGTCTTTTCATATCTTTTGCCCATTTTATAATTGGGCTGTCTGTACTACTGTCAATGAGTTGTAGGATTTCTTTACATATGCAAGATATCAGTCTTTTGTCAGATACATGGTTTCCAAAAATTTTTTCCCATTGAGTTGGCTGCCTCTTTACCTTTTTGAGAAATTCCTTTGAGGTGCAGAAACTTCTAAGCTTGAGGAGTTCCCATTTATCTATTTTCTCTTTTGTTGCTTGTGCTTTGGGTGTAAAGTCTAGGAAGTGGCCGCCTAATACAAGGTCTTGAAGATGTTTTCCTACATTATCTTCTAGGAGTTTTATGGTACTTTCTTTTATATTGAGATCTTTGGCCCATTTTGAGTTAATTTTTGTGTAGGGGGTGAGGTAGGGGTCCTCTTTCATTCTTTTAGATATGGATATCCAACTCTCCCAGCCCCATTTGTTGAAAAGACCATTATGGCTCAGTTCAGTGACTTTGGGAGCCTTATCAAAGATCAGTCGGCCATAGATCTGAGGGTCTATCTCTGAATTCTCAATTCAATTCCATTGATCTATATGTCTATCTTTGTGCCAGTACCATGCTGTTTTGGCAACTGTGGCTTTATAATAAGCTTCAAAGTCAGGGAGTGTAAGTCCTCCCACTTCGTTTTTCTTTTTTAGAGTGTCTTTAGCAATTCGAGGCATCTTCCCTTTCCAAATAAATTTGCTAACTAGCTTTTCCAAGTCTGCAAAGTAGGTTGTTGGAATTTTGATTGGGATTGCATTGAATCTGTAGATGAGTTTGGGTAGAATTGACATCTTAATGACATTTAGCCTTCCTATCCATGAACATGGAATATTTTTCCATCTTTTAAGGTCCCCTTCTATTTCTTTTAGTAGAGTTATGTAGTTTTCTTTGTATAGGTCTTTTACATCTTTGGTTAAGTTTATTCATAGGTACTTGATTTTTTTAGTTGCTATTGAAAATGGTATCTTTTTCTTGAGTGTCTCTTCAGTTTGTTCATTTCTAGCATATAGAAACATTACTGACTTATGTGCATTAATCTTGTATCCCACTACTTTGCTAAATTTGTTTATTAGCTCTAGTAGGTGTATCATTGATTTCTCAGGGTTTTCTAGATATAAGATCATATCATCTGCAAACAAAGACAGTTTTACTTCTTCTTTTCCAATTTGGATGCTTTTTATTTCTTTGTCTTGCCGGATTGCCCTGGCTAGCAATTCCAGCACAATGTTGAATAACAGTGGTGACAGCGGGCATCCTTGTCTTGTTCCTGATCTTAGAGGGAAGGCTTTCAGTCTCTCACCATTGAGTACTATGCTGGCTGTGGGTTTTTCATATATGCTCTTTATCATGTTGAGGAAGTTTCCTTCAATTCCTACCTTTTGAAGTGTTTTTATCAAAAAGGGATGTTGGATTTTGTTAAATGCTTTTTCAGCATCTATTGAGATGATCAATTGATTTTTCCCTTTCGAGTTTTTAATGTGTTGTAATACATTGATTGTTTTTCTTATGTTGAAACATCCTTGCATGCCTGGAATAAACCCCACTTGGTCATGGTGTATGATTTTTTTAATGTGTCTTTGGATTCAATTTGCAAGTATTTTGTTGAGGATTTTTGCATCTATATTCATTAGGGACATTGGCCGGTAGTTTTCCTTTTTTGTAGCATCTTTGCCTGGTTTTGGTATTAGATTGATGTTAGCTTCATAAAATGAGTTAGGTAGTGTTCCATTTTTTTCAATGTTTTGAAAGAGTTTGAGTAAGATTGGTGTCAGTTCTTTCTGGAAAGTTTGGTAGAATTCCCCTCTGAAGCCATCTGGCACTGGGCATTTATATGTGGGAAGATTTTTGATGACTGATTGGATCTCTTTGCTTGTGATGGGTTGGTTGAGGTCTTCTATTTCTTCTCTGGTCAGTCTAGGTTGTTCATATGTTTCCAGGAAATTGTCCATTTCCTCTACATTATCCAGTTTGTTGCCATACAGTTGTTCATGATATGCTTTTATAATCTTTTAATTTCTTTGGGATTCTCAGTAATGTCACCTTTATCATTCATTATTTTGTTTGTATGGGTGTTTTATCTTTTTGATTTTGTCAGTCTAGCTGAGAGCTTTTCAATCACATTGATCTTCTCAAAGAACTGTTTGCTGTTATTTATCCTCTCTTTTTTTTTTTTCTCTATGTCATCAATTTCTGCTTTAATCCCTATTTCTTTTCTTCTACTTGGTTTAGGATCAGTTTGCTGTTGATTTTCTAGCTTCTTCAGTTGATCCATTAGTTCTTTGATTTTGGCTCTTTCTTCCTTTTTAATATATGTGTTTAGTGCTATAAATTTCCCCCTTAGCACTGCTTTTGCTGCATCCCATAGGTTTTGGTATGTTGTGTTCTCATTTTCATTCGTCTCTATATATTTAGCAATTTCTCTTGCTATTTCTTCTTTAACCCACTGATTGTTTAGGAGTGTGTTGTTTAACCTCCAGGTATTTGTGAATTTTCTAAGTCTCTGATGGTTATTGACTTCTAATTGTATTCCATTGTGGTCAGAGAATGTGCTTTGAATAATTTCAATCTTTTTAAATTTATTGAGGCTTGTTTTATGTCCCAGCATATGATCTATTCTGGAGAAAGTTCCATGAGCACTAGAAAAGTATGTGTATCCTGGTGATTTGGGATGTAATGTCCTGTATATGTCTGTTAAATCTAATTCATTTATCAGATTGTTTAGGTTTTCAATTTCCTGATTGGTCTTCTGTCTGGTTGATCTATCTATAGGAGAGAGTGATGTGTTGAAGTCTCCCACAATTATTGTGGAAACATCAATTGCTTCCTTTAGTTTTGCCAGTGTTTCTCTCATATATTTTGTGGCACCTTGATTGGGTGCATAGACATTTACGATTGTTATTTCTTCTTGCTGAATTGCCCCTTTTATTAGTATGTAGTGGCCTTCTTTGTCTCTCAAAACATCCCTGCATTTGAAGTCTATTTTATCTGAGATTAATATTGCTACACCTGCTTTCTTTTGGCTGTGGCTTGCATGAAATATTTTTTTCCATCCTTTCACTTTCAATTTCTTTGTGTCCCTGTGTCTAAGATGAGTCTCTTGTATGCAACATATTGATGGTTCATTTTTTTTGATCCATTCTGCGAATCTATATCTTTTAATTGGGGAGTTTAATCCATTTACATTCAACGTTAAAACCATGAAGGCATTTCTTGAATCGGCCATCTTATCCTTTGGTTAGTGTTTGCCATATTTTTCCCTCTCTCTATTAATATCCTTTATTGTACCCATACCGAATCTCTTTAGTACTGAACCTTTCTCCAAGTCTCTCTGTCCTGTCTTTGTTTCTCTGTCTGTAGGGCTCCCTTGAGTATCTCCAGTAGGGCAGGTCTCTTGTTAGCAAATTCTCTCAGCATTTGTTTGTCTGTGAAAAATTTAAGCTCTCCCTCAAATTTGAAGGAGAGCTTTGCTGGATAAAGCATTCTTGGCTGGAAATTTTTCTCACTCAGAATTTTAAATATATCGTGCCACTGCCTTCTTGCCTCCATGGTGGCTGCTGAGTAGTCACTACTTAGTCTTATGCTGTTTCCTTTGTATGTGGTGAATTGCTTTTCTCTTGCTGCTTTCAGAACTTGCTCCTTCTCTTCTGTGTTTGACAGTGTGATCAGTATATGTCTCGGAGTGGGTTTATTTGGATTTATTCTATTTGGAGTTCGCTGAGCATTTATGATTTGTGTATTTATGTTGTTTTGAAGATTTGGGAAGTTTTCCCCAACAATTTCTTTGAATACTCTTCCTAGACCTTTACCCTTTTCTTCCCCTTCTGGGACACCAATGAGTCTTATATTTGGAAGTTCCATATTATCTATCATATCCCTGAGGTCCATTTCGATTTTTTCAATTTTTTTCCCCATTCTTTCTTTTATGCTTTCATTTTCCATTCTGTCATCTTCCAGGTCACTGATTCGTTGTTCAACTTCCTCTAGTCTTGTACTATGAGTGTCCAGAATCTTTTTAATTTGGTCAACAGTTTCTTTAATTTCCATAAGATCATCCATTTTTTTATTTAGTCTTGCAATGTCTTCTTTATGCTCTTCTAGAGTCTTCTTGATTTCCTTCATATCCCGTACTATGATCTCATTGTTCATCTTTAGTTCTTTGAGTAGCTGCTCTAGGTGCTGTGTCTCTTCTGGTCTTTTGATTTGGGTGCTTGGGCTTGGGTTATCCATATCGTCTGGTTTTTTCATATGCTTTATGATTTTCTGTTGTTTTTGGCCTCGTGGCATTTGCTGAACTTGATAGGGTTCTTTTAGGGTTTGTAGACCTATTGAAGTCCTTGTCTCTAATTTATCAGATCTACAGCTTCGTGGAGTACACTTTCTCTAACTAACCAGCAGGTGGCGTCCACGAGCCACCTGTTCTCCACAAGCCAGCTCTCCCCTGCTTAGCCTTTTTTTTGGTGAGTGGGGGAGTGAGTCTTTTGGGGCCCAATTGGTGTACCAAGCTTGCGTGTGTAGTTGGTGTTGCCTGCCCTGTATGTGGGGCGTGTTTCTGGGCAGTCGGGGAGGGGGGGTGGCCCTAACTATCAAATCTCCCTGATGATCCTAGAGTTTTAAAGCTGCTGCAATCGTCTAATCCTTCAGTTCAGTCCTGCCACAGTTTGTCTCTGCCACTGACCCACAAGTCTTTGGTATTGGCGTATGGCTCCTGAGACTTGCAAGTGGGCCCCTCTTCCAGGCCATGCACCCCGGGTCCTCTGTTGAGGGATGACTGTGCTATGTCACAGGTGAGTGCCATCCCCCCAGGGCAGTTCTGGGCTGCTGGGCTTTTGTAGGGAGGCTCCCAGTCTGCTCAAATGATGGCTGAATGGGGCTTTGTTAATTCACACTGCTCCACCTTCCCAGCTCTGGGACAATCAGCTGAGGTTGCAGGGAAGGCTAATGTCCACGCCCAGTTTTGTGGTGTGTCCTGTTATTTGAAGCACTTCTGTCACACTGGGTTGTCTGGGGCAGCTCTGGGCTATGGGGCTGGCGATGGGCAGGAGTGTTTCCTGTCCACCAGGATGGTGGCTGTGAGCGGACACCCCCCTTTTCTTGGGAAGTTGTGGTGTTTAGTAAATTTTCTCAGCCATTGGATTATTGCCTTTTGTCTCAGAGCTCTCTTAGTTCTGCTCTTGACTTGACCTGCCCAAATAGCAAGTCTTTGAAGCTTTCTGTATTGGGCTTCTTAGAGTAATTGTTTTAGAAAAAGAAAAAAGGATTAAAAAAAAAAAAAAGGGCCCTCCTCAGAGATCTAATGGGTTATTGAAATGCTAATAGACAAAGCAACCAGGGCCATTAAGGAAAGGTCCACAGGGCAGAGAGATCAGCTTTTCTTCGGGATTTGCATATGCGCCTCAAGGCCTGAGCTCCGCCCTTCCCCTTTCTGTGTTCACCAGAACTCCAAAAATCCTCTGCTTTTATTTTGGAGTTTTTCGTGTTATTTTTTTTTTTTCTATGCCTGTCTCCTCTCTGCTGGGCTGGCAGCTCTCAGATTCTCTGGTGTCTGGTCTCAGTCTATCTATGGTTGGAATTTGAATCAGTAGAATGAGTTTCCGAGAAGGGCTACCACTGCAGTTCTCCCTTCTCCTTCCCGGAGCTGGCAGCCCCTCCTCCCATGGGACTGAGCCTGGCAGGGAGGGGCGCGGGTCCCCTGGCTGCAAAAACTTACAGATTTCGCTGATCTCAGCAGTTCGACATTTTCATGAGTGTTGTATGAAGTATGCCCAAAGACAGATTGCTCTGTGGTGTCCAGTCCATGCAGTTCCTGGCTTTTTACCTACTTTCCTGGAGGAGTAACTAAAACTTACAGCTCACCAGTCTGCCATCTTGCCCTGCCTCCTGTATCATCTTATAAGAACAGAAAAGTTATTGTGGGTAAATTTAATGTTATAACAATGTTCAGGAACTATGGTTTGTTAATTTTTGGAGGGAATGGTGGGAAAAAGTTTGCAGAAATATAGTTATTTTAGTTTACTGTTTTTCTTATTCCTTTGCTGTGTTATAGTCTAAACATTCTCTTGGGATAGAGTAGGAACATGTTGGAAGTAATGTAGTTATTACAGGTTATTTGTCTTTTCTTATTTCTTTACTTTGTTTTTATTTCAAATGTTTTTCATTCCCTTTTTAAATATTCTGATAAACTTAATCTTCAGACAACTGTCTTTTCTTATCTTTAGTACATTTTATAAATGGGCTGTCTGTACACTTGTCACTGAGTTTTGTGAAGATTTTTACTGCAAAGCAGAGGCTAAACCTGGTTATAATTGTACCTAAGAGACTGGCCCTAATACCTCTTTGTTGCTCAGATGTGGTCCTCTCTCTCTAGCTAAGCCAATTTGGTGTGTGAAATCACTACCCTCCACCCTAAGTGAGATCTGACACCCAGGAGTGTAGATCTCCCTGACAATGCAGGATATGATTCCCTGGGATGAATTTGGACCTGACATCTTGGGACTGAGGACATCTTTACCAAAAGGGGGATGTGAAATGAAATGAAATAAAGTGTCAGTGGCTGAGAGATTCCAAATGGAGTCAAGAGATCACTCTTTTGGGCACTCTTACACACTGATAACCCTTTTTAGGTTTTAATGTATTGGAATAACTAGAAGCAAATACCTGAAACTAACAAACTGCAACCCAGTTGACTCTTGAAGATGTATATATAACAATATAGCTTACAAGGGGTGACAATAGGATTGGGAAACCTTGTGGATCACAGTCCCCTTCATCCAGTGTTTAGATGGATGAGTAGAAAAATGGGGACAAATAAACTAAAGAAAAAATAGGTCAGGAGGTGATGTGGGTGTTCTTTTTATTCTTATCTTCACTTTCTTGGGTACAAGGAAAATATTAAAAAAACAGATTGGGGTGATGAATGAACAATTATGATGTTAATATGAACAACTGATTGTACACTTTGGGTGATTGTATGTTATATTTCAAGTAATGTTTACCTAATGATTTCAAAGTTAAGTAAACTGAAGTGTGAAGATTTTAGCAAACATAGTGGTCCTTTAAAATCCTAATTTAAAGGAGTACTTTTTAGATTATAAAATATACTTAGTCTATTTATTGCAGTGCCAAAGTGGTAGATATTTGCTGTCATAGATTTACCCATCTATTGAAGTTATTTCTAGTATAAAAAGTATAGTAAACTTGTGATATGTAAGCTTGCATTTGTATGATTAAGATTTTGAAACAGGAGAATACTGAAACTGCAATTTGAAAAACTTCATTTAGTAAGCCAATAAAAGCAGTTATCTTGTTAAATTCATTTTATTGAGATATATTCACATATGCAGTCATACAAAACAAAGTGTACATTCAATTATTAAGTACCATTACATAGTTGTGCATTAATCACCCAAATCAATCACTGACACCTTCATTACCACACACACACACAAATAACAAGAATAATAAAGTGAAAAAGAGCAATTGAAGTAAAAAAGAACACTGAGTACCTTTGTTTGTTTGTTTGTTTGTTCCCTTCTCCCATTTTTCTACTCATCCATCCATAAACTAATTAAAGGGGAGTGTGGTCCATATGGCTTTCCCAGTCACATTGTCACTCCTCATAAGTTACATTTTTACACAATCATCTTCAAGATTCATGGGTTCTGGGTTGTAGTTTGATAGTTTCAGGTATTTCCTGCTAGCTACTCCAATTCTTTAGAACGTAAAAAGGGTTGTCTATATTGCATGTAAGAGTGTCCACCAGAGTGACCTCTCAGCTTCTTTTGGAATCTCTCCACCACTGTAGCTTATTTCATTTCCTTTCACATCCCCCTTTTGGTCAAAAAGATGTTCTTCATCCTACAATGCCAGGTCAACATTCCTCCCTGGGAGTCATATTCCATGTTGCCAGGGAGATTCACTCCCCTGGGCATCTGATCCCACATAGGGGGGAGGGCAGTGATTTCATATGCCAAGCAGGCTTAGATAGAGAGAGAGGGCCACAACTGAATAACAAAGAGACATTCTGGAAGAGGCTCTTATGCACAATTATAGGGAGGCCTAGACTTTCCTTTGCAGCAACAGTCTTCCCAAGGTCAAGTCCTGTGGTAGAGGGCTCATCCCATCAAACCACCAGTCCCCTATGTCTGTGAGCATATCAGCAACCATCTAGGTGGGGAAGCCCAATACCCCTGCATTCACCATCAGCTCCTCAAGGGCACCCTGCAAATGTTTTTCACTGTTTCTTTAATTAACTTTTTTAAAAAATCAATTATATCAAAAATTTTTTTAAAAAACATTAATTAAAAAAATAAAAAAAATTTTGAAAAGCATTTCAAAAAGCCATAACAAGGGAGTAAGAAAAAGACAACTAACCTAAGATAACTACTTTTCTTCCAACATGTTCCTACTCTACCCGAAGAAAATAAACTAATATAGCAACATTTCTCTGAACTTGTTTTTACTATACCCATCAGAAATTAATGGACCATAGTCATTCTTAGACATTCCCACAATGTTAAGTTTACCCATGATAGCTTATCTGTTCTTATTGGGTTATCATTCCCCATTCCTTAATTGACCTCCATCACTAGTTCCCCTACATTCTACATTACAAAACATTTGTTTTACACTTCTCAATGTTCACATTAGTGGTAGCATATAATATTTCTTTTTTTATGCCTGGCTTATTTTGCTCAGCATTATGTCTTCAAGGTCCATCCATGATGTCATATGTCTCATGACATCATTCCTTCTTACTGCCAAGTAGTATTCCATTGTGTGTATACACCACATTTTATTTATCCACTCATCTGTTGAAGGACATTTGGGTTGTTTCCATCTCTCGGCAATTCTGAATAATACAGCTATGGAGATATCTGTTCATGTCACTGTTTCATATCCAGGTATATACCGAGAAGTGCAATCGCTGGATCAAAGGGTAACTCTATATCTAGTTTTCTAAGGAACTGCCAGACTGACTTCTAGAGTGGCTGAACCATTATACAGTCCCACCAACAATGAATAAGCTTGCCAATTTCTCCCCATCCTCTCCAGCATTTGTAGTTTCCTATTTGTTTAATGGCAGACATTCTAATTGGTGTGAGATGGCATTTTGTTGTGGTCTTATTTGCACCTCTCTAATAGCTAGTGGAGCTGAACTTTTTTCATGTGTTTCTTGGCCATTTGTATTTCCTCTTCAGAGAACTGTCTTTTCATATCTTTTGCCCATTTTATAAATGGGCTATCTGTGCTCTTCTCATTGAGTTGTAGGATTTCTTTATATATTCAAGATATCAGTCTTTTGTCAGATACATGGTTTCCAAAAAAATTTTCTCATTCAGTTGGCTGTCTCTTTACGTTTTTGACAAATTCCTTTGAGGTACAGAAACTTCTAAGCTTGGGGAGTTCCCATTTATCTATTTTTTCTTTTGTTGCTTGTGCTTTGGGTGTAAGGTCTAGGAAGTGGTCACCTAATACAAGATCTGGAAGATGTTTCCCTACATTATCTTCTAGGAGTTTTATGGTACTTTATTTTATATTGAGATCTTTGATCCATTTTGAGTTAATTTTTGTGTAGGGTGTGAAGTAGGGGCCCTCTATCATTTCTGGCTATGGATATCTAACTCTCCAAGCCCCATTTGTTGAAAAGATTGTTATGTCCCAGTTCAGTGGCTTTGGGGGACTTATCAGAGATCACTTGGCCATAGATCTGGGGGTCTGTCTCCAAATTCTGAGTTTGATTCCACTGATCAATATGTCTATTTCTGTGCCAGTACCATGCTGTTAAGAAAATTGTGGCTTAATAATAATCTCCAAAGTCAGGAAGTTTAAGTCCTCCCAGCTCATTTTTCTTGTTTAGAGTGTCTTTAGCAATTCCAGGCATCTTTCCTTTCCAAATAAATTTGATTACTAGCTTTTCCAAGTCTGCAAGTAGGTTGTTGGAATTCTGATTGGGATTGCATTGAATCTGTAGATGACTTTGGGTAAAATCAACATCTTAATGACATTTAGCCTTCCTATCCATGAACATGGAACATTTTTTCCATCTTTTAAGGTCACTTCTACTTCTCTTAGTAGAGTTATGTTGTTTTCTTTGTATAGGTCTTTTATATCTTTGATTAAGTTTATTCCTAGGTACATGATATTTTTTAGTTGCTAGAAAAATGGTATCTTTTTCTTGAATGTCTCTACACTTTGCTCATTTCTAGCCTATAGAAACATTACTGACTTATGTGCATTAATCTTGTATCCTGCTACTTTGCTAAATTTGTTTATTAGCTCTACTAGCTGTATCACTGATTTCTCAGGGTTTTCCAGAAATAAGATCATATCATCTGCAAGCAATGACAGTTTTACTTCTTCCTTTCCAATTTGGATGCCTTTTATTTCTTTGTCTTGCCAGATTGCCCTGGCTAGCATTTCCAGCACAATGTTAAATAGCAGTCGTGACAGCAGTCATACTTGTCTTGTTCCTTATCTTACAGGGAATGCTTTCAGTCTCTCACCATTGAGTGCTATGCTGGCTGTGGGTTTTTCATATATGCTCTGTATCATATTGAGGAAGTTTCCTTCTATTCCTACCTTTTGAATTGTTTTTTATCAAAAAGCAATGTTGGATTTTGTCAAATGCTTTTTCTGCATCTATTGACATGATCAGTTGATTTTCTCTTGATTTGTTAATGTGTTGTAACACATTGATGGATTTTCTTATGTTGAAACATCCTTGTATGCCTGGAATGAACCCCGCTTGGTCATGGTGTATGAGTTTTCTAAAGTGTCTTTGGATTCAACTTGCAAGTATTTGGTTGAGAAGTTTTGCATCTATATTCAATAGGGATGAAGGCCTGTAGTTTTCCTTTTTGTAGCATGTTTGCCTGGCTTTGGTATTAGATTGATGTTAGCTTCATAAAATACATTATGTAGTGTTCCATTTTCTTCAATGTTTTGAAAGAGTTTAAATAAGATTGGTGTCAGTTCTTTCTGGAAAGTTTGGTAGAATTCCCTCATGAAGCCTTCTGGCATTGGGCATTTATTTGTGGGAAGCTTTTTGATGACTGATTGGATCTCTTTGCTTGTGATAGGTTGGTTGGGGTCTTCTGTTTCTCTTTGGTCAGTCTAGGTTGCTCATATGTTTCCAGAAAATTTTACATTTCCTCTACATTATCCAGTTTGTTGGTATACAGTTGTTCATAATATCCTCATAATTTTTTTTAATTTCTTTGGGATCTGCAGTAATGACCACTTTCCATTCATTATTTTGTTTTTATGGATCTTATATGGATCTTCTCCTTTTGATTTTGTCAGTATAGCTAGGGGCTTGTCAAACTTGATCTTGAAGAACCAACTTTTGGTGTTATTTATCCTCTCTACTTTTTTTTTTTTTGTTCTCGATGTCACTTATTTCTGCTTTAATCCTTGTTATTTCTTTTCTTCTACTTGGTTTATGATTGTTTTGCTGTTCATTTTCTAGCTTCTTCAGTTAAACAACTAGTTCTTTGATTTTGGCTCTTTCTTCCTTTTTAATATATGCATTTAGTGGTATAAATTTCCCCCTCAGTACTGCTTTTGCTGCATCCCATAAGTTTTGGTATGTTGTGTTCTCATTTTCTTTCATCTCTATATATTTAGCAATTTCTCTTGCTATTTCTTCTTTAACCCACTGATTGTTTAGGAGTGTGTCATTTAACCTCCAGGTATTTGTGAATTTTCTAATTCTGTGATGGTTATTGACTTCTAATTGTATTCCATTGTGGTCAGAGAATGTGCTTTGAATAATTTTGATTTTTTTTTATATATTTATTGAAGCTTATTTTATGTCCCAGCATATGATCTATTCTGGAGAAAGTTCTGTGAGCACTAGAGAAGTGTGTGTATCCTGGTGATTTTGGGTGTAATGTTCTATATATGTCTGTTAAATCCAATTCATTTATCAGATGGTTTAGGTTTTCAATTTCCTTATTGGACTCCTGCTGGTTGATCTAGCTATAGGAGAGAGTGATGTGTTGAAGTCTCCCACAATTATTATGGAAACATCAACTGCTTCCATTAGTTTTGCCAGTGTTTCTCTCATGCATTTTGTGGCACCTTGACTGGGTGCATACACATTTATGATTGCTATTTCCTCTTGGTGAATTGCCCCTTTTATTAGTATGTAGTGGCCTTCTTTGTCTCTCATAACATCCTTGCATTTAAAGCCTATTTTATCTGAGATTAATATTGCTACTCCTGCTTTCTTTGGCTGTAGCTTGCATGAAATATTATTTTCCATCCTTTCACTTTCAATTTCTTTGTTTCTCTGTGTCAAAGATGAGTCTCTTGTATGCAACATAGTGATACTTCACTTTTTTGATCCATTCGGTGAATCTATATATTTTAATTGGGGAGTTTAATCCATTTACATTCAACCCTATTACTGTGAAGGCTTTTCTTGAATGAGCCATCTTACCCTTGGTTTATTTTGGTCATATATATTTTTCCCTCTCTCTCTTAATGCCCTCTAATGTACCCATACTGAATCTCTTCAGTACTGAACCTTTCTCCAAAGCTCTCTCTCCTTTCTTTCTCTGTCAGTAGGTCTTCCTTTAATATCTCAAGTAGGGCAGGTCTCTTGTTAGTAAATTCTCTCAGCATTTGTTTGTCAGTGAAAATTGTAACCTCTCCCTCAAATCTGAAGGAGAGCTTTGCTAGATAAAGAATTTCTTGGCAATTTTTCTCTCTCAGAATTTTAAATATGTCATGCCACTGCCTTCTTGCCTCCATAGTGGTTGCTGAGTAGTCACTACTTAGTCTTATGCTGTTTCCTTTGTATGTGGTGAATTACTTTTCTCTTGCTACTTTCAGAACTTTCTCCCTCTCTTCCCTATTTGACAGTGTGATCAGAATATTTCTCAGAGTAGGTTTACTTGGATTTATTCTATTTGGAGTTCACTGGGCATTTATGATTTGTGTATTTATGGTGTTTAGATTTGGAAGTTTTCCCCAACAATTTCTTTGACTACTCTATCTAGACATTTATCCTTGTCTTCCCCTTCTGGAACACCAATGAGTCTTATATTTGGACATCTTATATTATCTATCATATCCCTGAGGTCCATTTTGATTTGTTTTATTTTTTCCCCATTTTTTCTTTTGTTCTTTCATTTTCCATTCTGTCGTCTTCCAGGTCACTGATTTGTTGGTCAACTTCCTCTAGTATTATACTATGAGTATCCAGAATCTTTTTAATTTGTTCAACAGTTTCTTTAGTTTCCATGAGATCATCTATTTTTACATTTACTCTTGAAATTTCTTCATGATGCTCTTCTAGAGTCTTCTTGATGTCCTTTATATCCTGTTCCATGCTCTTCTTCATGTTCTTTATATCCTATGCCATGATATCATTGTTCATTTCTAGTTCTTTGATTAATTGCTCCAAGTACTGTGTCTCCTCTGACCTTTTGATTTGGGTGCTTGGGCTTGGGTTATCCATATCATCTGTTTTCTTCATAGGCTTTAAAATTTTCTGTTGTTTTTTTGCCTCTTGGCATTACTGTAACTTGATAGGGTTCTTTTGGGATTTGTAGACTGATAAAAACTCTTATCTCTAATTTGTCAGATCTACAGCTTTGTGGAGTACACTTTCTCTAACTAACCAGCAGGTGATGTCTGTGAGCCACCTGTTCCCCTCAAGCCAGTTCTCCCCTGCTTTGTCTTTGTGGTGAGCCGAGTTTGAGTCTTGTAGGTTCCAACTGGTGTGCTAATCTTGCATGTGTATTTGGTGTTGCCCACCCTGTACATGGGGCATGTGTCTGGGTGGTCAGGGAGGTGGCCAACTCTAACAATCAAATCTCCCTTGTGTTCCTGGAGATTTAAAGCTGCTGCAGTAGTCTAATCCTTCAATTCATTCCTTCCACATTTTGTGTCTGCCACTGACCCACAAGTCCTTGGTATTGACCCACTGAGACTTGCATGTGGGTCCATCTTCCAGGCCATGCACCCCCAGTTCTTCTGTTGAGGGATGACTGTGCTATGTCACAGGTGAGTGCCATCCCTCCAGGGTGGTTCTGGTCTGCAGGGCTGTGTAGGGAGGCTCCCAGTCTGCTGAAAGGATGGATTTTTTGCTGATGTCAGCAGTTTCACATGTTCATGAGTGTTGCATGAAGTATGCTCAAAGTCAAATTGCTCTGTGGTGTCTGGGTGATGCAGTTCCTGGCTTTCTACATACTTCCCTGGAGGAGTAACTAAAACATACACCTCACCAGTCTGCCATCTTGCCTTGCCTCTCTTATATTGTATTACAGTAGTGACTACTGCTCTTTCATAGTTTTCATGATATTTGTAATTTTAACTACATTTTCCTTGGTTGATTAGCACCTGTGTCAGCAAATAGAGGACAAGTGCATTGAAAGTGTGACTTAGCTGCTTATGCTTAAATTTGTATCTTTAGTACCAATCTCAGAGCTTAGGCATATTGGGAAACACTCAATATGAATGGAGAAGTGTCTGAATAATTTCTGGAAAGTGTAGCAATTACAAGTACAAGTAATGGAATCAAACAGGTTAAAGTTTGGGGTCAGCCAAATACAAGATGTAGCATCTTAGAGAGATCACTTGTAATTTCCCTTCTTTAAAGCTCACTTGCCTCAGCTGTAAATGTGGATAACAATAAAACTTCTTCTAAGAGTAACAGAAGTTGATTCCCAGAAAACAATAAACACAATGCCTGGAACATAGAAGGCACATGTATTCATTAGAATTAAGTTTCACTGAGAACAACTGAAAAACCAAAATAATACGTTTTAAGCAAAATAGAAATTTATTTTTCCTATCTCTATTCCTCTTATGAGTCTTTGTATCTTTTTGCTCCATCATTCTCAACATGTGGTTTTTGCTTTATTCACATACTGCCAAATGACTATCAAGCTTCAGCCACCACATTCATATCTTAGCCAATGCAAAGGAAAGAATGTCTTCTTAAGGGCATTTCCCAGAAGTTGCACACAGCATCTGCTCTCATCCCACTGGCTGGAACTTAGACTCATTAGCCACATCAATGAGAAGGAAGACAATGAAATACAGTTTTTAGTTAAGTTCATCACATGACCAGCTGAAAACTGAGAGATAAATAGCAGTCTCTAACATAACAAGGCAGAAAAGCAATTAGCCCTTACATGGAAATTGTACATTTTATGTCAAGGAGTGTCTCCATAAAAGATTATATGGTCAAAGGAGCCTGCAGATGCACCATCTACAACAACTCATCTTGTCACAGCAACAGGCACATGAATTTTAGAGAAATTAAGAGAAAGCAACAATAAGCACACCAAATGTGAATCTTCATAATCACAAGGCCCATCTCCACAGGTCCCCAGTGAAGTTGTTCAGCTCTGGTCTTGCTCAAATTCCACTTGAGCTCTCACAGCCCAGGAAAACCAGCCTTACCTTGGACATAGTAGAAGAGAAGCCTTCAATGGGTCCTCCTATTGTCACCCTCATAGGCATCTATTGGGTTTTGTTCTCTGCAGAGAGGCAAGATAGTGACAGATAAAAGATCCCTGGCTGGACTTCTCAGAAAGCACCAGAAAAGTCTTTTTCTGATGCAGAATCTCACTATATGGCATCTCATGGACAGGAGGACTTCATATTTGCCTGCACTGACACACTGAGGTCTTCCCCATTTGTAACTAACTACCCCCTGAGAAATCTAATCTTTTTTTAGAGCTGAAGCAATACTGTCCCCCTGCTTCAATTCACTTAGGAAAAGTTATAAAAGGAATCTTTGGCTTCACTCTGAATTCTTAAATGTTAGAGGAAAATGTGCAGCAATTCCCAAAGAGAAGGACCATGTTTATTTTTTCTCTTTCATGCAGGAGAGAAAGGAGCTTTCTGTAATATTTTGATAATAGAAACTGCACTTTAAATAAGAACATCCAAGAGTGACAACCACACTCACACTGCAGGTTTTCTTTCATCTCATAGTAGCTGTATGCAGAATAACCTTCTTTAGTATTAAAACATTTTATCAAGGGCCAGTAAGTGCCTGTGACACAAAAAGTTCTAAATTTTCTACATCTAAATCAGTACTTGGGGACAACCCTGAGGCCTCTCCTGAGAACTCAAATATTGCCTTCTGAAAACTTATCAAAATGTATCAAAATTTAAAATGTTCAGACTCCTTAAATCTTCCTTATGATTAGAAGCATTGAAGAGCATAAGGATTTCATAGAGTCTTGTTTGTAAAAGATAAAAAAGGAAACAACAAAGATGTCCATCAAGAAGTTCTGATCAGGTATAGCATGATATATTTCTACAGTGAAATATGATGCAGAAATTTCAAAACAATGAACTAGGTCTCCATTCAGTATCATGGAAAATTGGTCAGAATATACTGAAAAGTAAACAAAGAAATTGCAGGCTCTGAAATCAAGGGGTCTGGTTCACATGTGAATTTTCCACTTCCCAGATGAGTGACTTTGGGAAAGTCATAACACAAACTTTTTAAGTTGGAATTTCCTTATCTGAAAAACGGGATAATAAGACGACCCACCCCCTAGGTCCTGTGAGGATTAAATACAGCAACTAGCCTAGCAGAGTTAGAAAATTTCACTCCAAATGCAGGCTTTCACAAACAGCACATTAGTCAAGACTTTTCTGCAAAACTCCCTGGTAATCAGCCACTGCATCTTTCCCCAAACACCCTTCCTCAGCTATATACATTCCAATCCTTAAAAGGACACTAAAACCCACTACTCAATTCTCCAATGGCTCAACACCATTCCTTCTCAATCCCCACCCAAACAGGACCCTGGGTCCAATCATCACTTATACCATCAGCTAAACCCCTGTCAATCTTGACCAACTGACTACCCCTAAAAGCAAATCATAAATACAGCTCTCCCTTTATCTCAAGTGGGCTGAAACTTTACTTCAGACCCCTGTCATGCTTATGGTGCTTTTCTTTCTGACCCCCACCATGCTGCTGCTTGAATAAAACTTTCCTGCCTGATGTCAATTAATCTCCAAGCCCTCCATGACTGCACCTCAAAATTTCTAACATAATGACACCAGAAAATCAGGATTGGGGTTTACATTGACACCAATCAATCTGTATGGAACTTTCACACTGCCATTGCTGACCAATCTCCCAACACCAGATATCAGTTCATATTCTGTGGGTGAGTTTTGTGGTTCCTCTGGAAGGTCCTGTCCATTTCTCATTTCTATCAGCCACAGAAAATCCTAGAACTAGGTCAGCAACCTTCCCCACTGAGGGAAACTATATCTGAGGCCAGACTCCTCATTGATGGGGACACCTGAGTTTTGTGTTTGGTCTCACTTTTCTCTGAGCAAGAAGCAAAGACACAAGAATGCTTGATTCTTTTGCTCTTGTTCCATTATTGGGGCTATTAGAGCTCTAACCAATTGCACTCACCATGGGAAACTCAGTGAGTGGACAGAAAATGGAAACTTAAATTACCAAATTCTACAAGATCTTAAAAATTTCATTCAATACAATGGCAAATAGTCTAAAGTTCCATACATTCAGACTTTCTTCTATTTCTGTAACCACTCCCCCCACTGTCAGTCTGGTAACACCTACAAAATCCTCCTTCTTCACTCTCCCACCTCTCCCCCTTCTCTGGCAACTTTGACCCCCATTCTCATTCTCATGTTCAGCATACTACTCAAGCCCTTTAATCCTTATTCTGCCAACTCTTTCCTCAATCCTTCCAAATAAACTTTCTCCTAAACTCTTCTCAAGCCCCTCCTGCAAAGACATCTCAGAATCATGGCAGCAGGATCAAAGGCTTGTCCAAGCAAGGTGAGAAAATAGAGTGGATTTCTAAACTTCAGGCTAAAGGTATTTTTACCTAGGCTAAAGGTATTTTTACCTTGGCTAATGGTATTTTTTTTTCTTCCCTTTCTTTTTTGAAGAATACACAGCTCAGGGCAATTCACAGACCTCCATTCCCTGGCATTGCAAAGGGGCATCTGAGTCTATGGGTCTCTAAAGCTGCCAGCTCAGAGAAGGGCTTGGGAAATCAATGCCTCTCTCTGAAGTTATCCAAAATGCTAAGACATTTAAACAAAACTACAGCACACAGACATTAGCAACAGTCTTTCACAGCATTAGAAGATGGAAGTTTATTTCCCAAGCATCCCTGAAATGTGGCAACAGTAGCCATTTTCTAAGATGAAGACATGTTGAATTCAGCTATGGCAGTGATTCCCAAAGAGTCACAACCTTGTCAGCAGACAGGAACAAAAAGCAGCTGGATTATATTTCTAACTCCCCTACCTGTAGGTAGGGATGGCATATGGAAAACATTCTTAGCATCTTCTCTCTCAGAGTAGCAATATAGTGTTGTGGCTATCAGAATGCACCCTACATGCAGAGGCTTGAATCCAGGTGCCATCACTAATGGTCTGTGTTCATTGGGCATAATTCTTCCCCTCTGTGCCTCAACTTTCACAAAGGTAACAGTACTCTAACTCAATAGGGGGTCCTGGAAGGATTAAATAAGAGAAAGGATAGGACATGCTAAGGTTTATTTTAATCACATAAGCACTCAATGGAAGTTAGCTATCATTATTAAGAATGCATATTAAGAAGCGCAACTGCTGGAAAGTCCAAATCACAAAATTTAATTCCCTGTACATATATTGGTTTTTAAAATTTGTCTTTATCAGAAATAGAAAATCATTTTGAAGAAGTTTTCAGAATCTTCAAATAAGTCACAAGGAACCTAGAAGAAAAACATCTTTCAGGTGGCAAGTTTTCAAATTTCTGGGACCTAACATAGGTATTACCAATAAGAAGTTGTAAGTGACAACTCCTACTTCTTCTGTTTATATTCACATCCCTCATCTCTTGACCATTTAGAAGGCAAAGCCCTTAAAGGGAAAGGGACTGTGGCTTTTTCTTTGGGGAAAAAGACGAAGGTTGGTGATGATGAAAAGAGTCAGGCTCCTGCTCTACAGCCAGACAGTGGCAGAGACCCTAAGCCAAAGGGAAATGGTAGCTCAAGATCAGAGGGAGAGATGGAAAACCCCATAGCCTTCAAATAGGTAAAGGTTCACATAGGAAACTGGCCTTGATCTAATAAGTAGCCCTGGGATTTAAGAGTCCCAAGGTCCACCAGTTACCCAAAGTATCCCTGCTGAAGAACCTTCAGAAAGACCCCTTGTGATAAACTTTTAGCACACTCACACCCACAAATACACAGGCTGAGGAAGAAAACATTATGTGCTACTGAGAATCCCCTAGACAGTGCATGAGGTACATATTTTAAAACTAAACACCAGTACACTAGATTTGATGGTGTTTTTTTTTCCAAAATGTGGATGAATTCTCATAGAAAGTCTTACAAAAGTGTAAAAATATAAATGACATTTAATTCTATATTGTAGGCCTCACTTTAAATGAATAAGAATCAGTAATGTTCTAGAAATTCTGAACTTTCTGGTTGTTATATTAAGACTGATCAAATGCCAAATCATTTCCCTCCATCCTCCACTCCATCTCCCACCATCCCTCCATCCTTGAAGGGAATCCAGGCAGGAAGACAATGTGAAGACACCTTCACTTGCTCTTTGAAGAATTATCTTGTAAGATATATAACCCCTTTAAAAGATCCCAGACACTTTTTGCATTACTTTTGATTTTTTAAAACCTTGCATTCAAATACTATTTCCTGAGTTTTTTGGTGCCCCTTAAATTTAGGGCCCAAGGTAAATGCCTCACTATCCTTCCCTGCTTTAAAACCTGAAGCACACTTTTTCACTTTAATTATTATTCTGGTTATTTTTGTGCATGTGGTAATGAGGGTGTTGGGGACTGATTTTGGTGATGAATGTACAACTATGTAACAGTACTGTGAACAATCGAATGTATGATTTGTTTTATATGACTGTGTGGTATGTGAATATATCTCAATAAAATGAATATTAAAAATAAATAAATAAATAAATAAATAAATAAATAAATAAATAAATAAAAGATCCCAGACAGCTGCTGGGGCTTGCTAAGGAAATAAAGGAATAGAAAATATTCAAAATAAATAGTGATTTCTGAGGGAGCAGGTTTTTAGATACTGTTTTTCAGGATTTAATACATCTTAAGGTTTCAATAACAAGTTTCTTTCTTGCTTTACTATTCTTTTTCTCTTCATAACTTCCTTCTTCTTTCTTTTCTGGATTAAAGCAGAGATGCAGAATTTTCAAGTAGTGTGATAGAGAGGGAGATTTTTATCTTCCCTATTTGTGCCCAGCTAGGGTGAAAGACACAGAGTAGGAACCATGCCCTCTATCTCCACATAAGTCAGTGAAACTCTCAGTGAGTGCATTTATGAGCTGTGCTTTGATGAAATATTGCAACCCAACAGATGAGTCTTGAGATAGACAACCTGTTGTTTTGGTGCCAGCATCAATTTCTCTTATTTGAAATCTGTATCCTTGTTTTGCTGAGTGAAAATGACAACACATTTCATTCTCTGTGTATCCAGGGGAATGGACTCCCTCCTCTTCCGGAATCACTGAGCCTCCAGCCTCTCATCTCCCTGGCAACTGTGACTGGTTTATGAATGGGAGTTTGGCCCCTTCAGAACCCAAAACCTTTAGTGGGAATTTGGCAGAAACACAAGAGGGCATAATTTTCCATCTGCACTTGAGGAGAAAGAAGCAGGCTGACACACAATTACATACATCACAAGGGGTTGCATTTTGAGAGTGCAGCCAACCACCTCAGAGGAAGAACAATCCAGAAGTAGAGATCTGGTTACACTCCGTAAGCCCTAATTAAGTCACACCTGAATAAAATCTCCCTCCCCATGATTTCTCAGGTTAATGAGCCCCCATTAATTGGTTCAGGTTTGACCTGGGATTTCCATCTGTGTAACCAGAAGAATCCTGTCATTGAGTTCTGCACTGAAAATAAGTTTATTAAACCACTAGAAAAAGTTTTCTTTAAAGGTGTTATAACTTGTTTTGATGTCTAGCAATTTCTTCATCCTGGTGGAAGAGAGGGGGAAAGAATGTAAAAGACACCCAATTCCAAGAACATATATGAATAACAAGGCCAAGAGTTGAAGGTAAACTAAAATAGGGCCTTTCAGCACAGTGATACATAGGCAAATGAGAACCAGTGTGCATAGACCAAAATCTCTGTTTCTTCCTACTTTAGGGAATAGTGACTCTTACTGGATCTGGGTGAGTTCCTAAGATTTGTAAGCTCAAATCTCCATTCAATTTTCAAATGGGTAGTGTACTTCAAATGGGTAGTGTACCCATGTAATATCTGACATGTTATAATTATATTTTCTATAATTACATGTCAACACAAACCTACAGTAACATGTTTTGTCCACTGTTTGTCCATATTCAGATGACAGGAATGCTAAGAAAAGAAAGTGCTCCCTGGAAATATTTTCTCTGATTCTGAACAAAAATGAATAAATTGTCTAAACAGTTGTTAAAGAAAAATGATACATAATTATATTTGGGTTTGGTTTAAACATGGTTCTAAACATCTGTTTTGGCATCTGTTTAATATTTACTGAAAACAAACCTTTTTTCACAAAGCCTATTATTTTCTGATATAGGTGTTAAGTTGGAATCATTCAGGAATCCACATAACACAGTGATTCATGGCTTAAGTAGAGAGTTTAAGGTTTCTTTGAGGAAGAAAGCAGGTGGGAACCAGCAAAAGGAAAGAAAGAAAATGGCTCCAGCTCTCTATCTGAGAGCAGCATTTTTTAAAGGAAAAACCCACATTGGGATGGGAGGGTGTTGGGGTGTAAGTGTGACTGCTGAGTGTGTCCTTGCCTTGATTGGTTGAGGGCCTATCAATTTCTGAGCTGATTGGTTCCTAGGGTTCTGAGCATTATTCTTCCTTGAAATGTAGCTATGTTATATATGTGGAGGAAGCAGGTCTTTTGGTTTGTTTGTGGTCATTCATTTTATGGACATATCTGATCTTGTCTTATCCATCTTTTGGGGTCTAGGTGCCACTATGAATGGGATTTCTAAAACAGCCTTCAACCCTTTGTTTATGGTACACCTGGTATCTGTGAGGTAAGCAGCAGGGCCCCTATATCAGACATTCCTTCTATATGTTAGACTCTTTTTTCTGGGATCTGACATTCCTGCCTTTTATTTTTAATAAAAAATTGGTATGGGTTTGGGTTGAATTTTGGGTTAATGCTTTAACTTAGCTCAAAGCAACCTCTGTAGGGAATTGAGACATCACACTTATCTCTCAGCTACTTCCAGCTGGTTGTGCATGGAGTTGGGGAAGAGTTGCTTTGAAATAAGTTCCAGCATTATTAGATTGATGTTTAGATATCTTCTGCTGGAACCAGCTGTTAGTGAGGCTTTTGCTGTGGCAGGGACAGATTTTCAAATTTTTGTTGCAGCAGTATTATGTTTTTGGAGTTTTGCTGGTTGGTTACAGCTGCTATTGACCTATTGATACATTTAATTAGACATTGTAAGAGGCAAGGAGCAAAAAGGAAAATTAATATAAGAATAATTACTGGTACCATAAGGGGGAGTAGAATAGCTTGTAGAGGCAAAGAAATGAAAGAAAATTTGAGGAAAGTTTTTTAACTAGGAATTGCTTACATTTGCTAGACTATCTTTTATTATGTTTATATTTTGTTTTAGTACTTGTAAGTTTTGTTTGATTTGTCCTGTATTATTGATGTAAAAACAACAGGTTTCATTTATTATTGTACAAGTTCTTCATGCTATTGTGCTTAGAACATTTAGTGCTTTTTATTCTGTATGACTACTTTAGCTAAATAATTTAAAGATTAAATGGTATCTTGTGAACATCTCTCATGAAAGGGAAAGCAGGTGGAGGTTTTTTTTCTGTCTTGTAGCTGCTTTTTGCTGAGAAAAGGTGAATAGGTACTTATATTAATTTAGAAGATGCTCTGGACATAAACTCACAGATACAATACAGGCAACAACAAGACAAACAAATGACAAGTGGAATAAAAATTATGGTAATAAGGGCTATTTTCTATTTCATAGTAAATTCATTAACCACTTAGAAAATGCATTTAGTTTACTATAATTTTAACACTATTATTATTTTGCTTATGATTTAATATCAAAGAGACATTGTTATATTTATTTGGTATATATGTGTAGCACTGAATGCTAATGAATGCTCAAGTTTTTCCTGAGCTGCATTGGGTGTTAAGTTTACAATACCATATATGCTGTCCCCTCATAGGAGCAGGCCTTAGTGTTAATTATGTTTTTAGGTTTCAACTACATCACAGTGGCAACTACAGCTCTGGGATATATCTTCTTTGTGCTGTTGTAGCATAGCATCATTGGTCATCTGAGAAACAGGACATTGGGCTCCAGGGTTCCATTGGGTTGTTTTACAGAATGCTCTGGCACTATGCAGCAGAGCCAGTCTGGAGGCAATGTTCACCTGAAAAGCTAAAGAGATTGAGTCTTTTTTGGCAGGCAGAGGCAAGGGTGTTTTTAGTAAAAGGTGTTTATAGTAACAGCATGTTCCCATTTACTTCTGGAGCATGTCCATGTGATGTGGTTGACAGCTTTATAGTTCTAGGAACTACAGAAATGTGTTTCACCAATAACTCTGATGGGGAGACAGTATGCAGGCACAATACTAGGAGCCTCATTTAAACTTGCAAGCACTTTAATTAAAACAGAAGTTTAATTTTTCTTTACATTTTTAGTAGGGTTATGTTAGATTATGGGTAGAACATAACTTATTTACTTGCCTTACTTCTCTTTTTCTTTTTTTTTTTTTGAAAGCTTTTATTTGTTGTTGTTGAAGATGAAGCTTTTACTTGTACCTAACTGCAAACACTTTTAGAAAAGCATTAGAATAAACATAGTTTTATTTACTGGCTAAACAAGGCTGTAAAAGGGACTTGGTGTTAGTGTTACAGGTTTGTTTGATACACTTTAAACCTATGGTTTCTATTAGAAAAGGCCTGAGCCTTATCAGGTCATGGTTCAGCCCTTTTGGGTTTCATTAAATAACCTTCCATTCAAATAAGAGTATAGAGACAGAGAATAATTTAAGAGTAAAGAATGCTTAATACAAGAATTTAAAAAAACAATCAAGGAATAATAATGTTAACATGAAGTGCAAGACATTATTTTGATAAAAGAGACTTTTTGCTTCCTACACTGATTTCTTAGAAAAACACTTCTACAACCTTTTATCAAGAAATAACACCTCAATAATTTAAGGAAACTTTTAAAAATAAAAACATCAGGAGACAGTAATGTGAAGAACTTGCAGTATAGTGAGGAATGTTATATTTTGTGTATTATTAGGCACATACCCATAACATTGAATATTAATTACTGCTTTGGGTGGTGGTTAAAATATTTAATACTATTTTGTTTTATAAAACCACTTTTTTCTTTAAGCTCTGAGGTTCTATTGTTAAGCAATGTTATTACTAGTTTTTACCATTTTTTAACTTTGACCACAGAAATAATTGTTTTCACAAACTTTTTTACAACTTCCTGTATCTATTTTTCAACCTTGACTCCAGAAATAAATTTTCCAATTTAAAAAACTTCTGTAACTTTCTGTATCCATCTAGACTTCATCCCACATTCTTATCCATCCAGGCTTCATCCCACATTCCTAAACAATCATTTAGGACAAAGCCACTTTCCTTTTCCCTTTAATTAGAAAAACATTCTTTATACCTTCTATACAACATGCTATTACCACCAAAATCAAATTTGTTAGAATTATGCTAAATATTTAAAACATTTTAGTCAATGCATTTTGAAACAGTAATAAACAATCTTTTGGCTTTTTTGAAAATATTTATGGCTTTTAACTGCTTAGCTTGTCTTGAAGTACAAACTTCTAATATAGGACTTGGAGGATATGAATCAGTTTTAGTTAATATACTAAGACTTCTTACTTTTTTATTATTTGGAAATTGTATTTTAGTGTTTTAGGATGAAACTCTGTTAAATATGCTTTTTTTTTTTTTAATCTTCATTTTATTGAGATATATTCACATACCACGCAGTCATACAAAACAAATCGTACTTTCGATTGTTTACAGTACCATTACATAGTGGTACATTCATCACCCAAATCAATCCCTGACACCTTCATTAGCACACACACAAAAATAACAAGAATAATAATTAGAGTGAAAAAGAGCAATTGAAGTAAAAAAGAACACTGGGTACCTTTGTCTGTTTGTTTCCTTCCCCTATTTTTCTACTCATCCATCCATAAACTAGACAAAGTGGAGTGTGGTCCTTATGGCTTTCCCAATCCCATTGTCACCCCTCATAAGCTACATTTTTATACAACTGTCTTCGAGATTCATGGGTTCTGGGTTGTAGTTTGATAGTTTCAGGTATCCACCACCAGCTACCCCAATTATTTAGAACCTAAAAAGGGTTGTCTAAAGTGTGCATAAGAGTGCCCACCAGAGTGACCTCTCAGGCTCCTTTTGGAATCTCTCTGCCACTGAAGCTTATTTCATTTCCTTTCACATTCCCCTTTTGGTCAAGAAGATGCTTCTCTGTCCCACGATGCCAGGGTCTACATTCCTCCCTGGGAGTCATATTCCACTGTTGCCAGGGAGATTCACTTCCCTGGGTGTCTGATCCCACGTAGGGGGGAGGGCAGTGATTTCACCTTTCAAGTTGGCTTAGCCAGAGAGAGAGGGCCACATCTGAGCAACAAAGAGGCATTCGGGAGGAGACTCTTAGGCACAAATACAGAGAGGCCTAGCCTCTCCTTTGCAGCAACCGTCTTCCCAAGGGTAAAACCTGTGGTAGATGTTAAATATGCTTTTATATTAGAAGGAATAATTGGTTCTTTACCATCAGAACACAAATCATTAGTTGGTATATGAGAGCAACAAGGCTCCTTAGCTGCTTTGAACTCTATAGAGAGAGGGAGTCAAAGTACTTATAATCAGATTCCTCAGTAGAGATATTATTTTATGATACTAATTTGACAATTGGTACTTTTGCTGATTTTTAAATTATGTTAGTTACTTTTGACATCCTTCCAGCAATTTCAGGTTTTTGCAAAGACTCTTTTGACTAGGCCTTTTTGACTTTTTAATTTCAAAAATTCACAGGCTAGCACATTTATGTTATTTCACTTATTTAATTGCTTTGGAAGGCTTGACATTAAAGCAGAGGCGGAAGTCCACATATTTTTTTAACTGTAACTTTTCCTTTAACTTGCAGATTTTTTGTCTTTTTTGAGACAGTTTGCTATAGCTAGCCATACCATACATAAAGGCCAGCTGACTGTAGCTATAGCTTATTTGTTTTTTATTAAATTTCATATTTTTTTGTTCTTGTAATACATTTTTAAATTGGATATTACTTGAAGGTTAGTGTCCCATTTTCTGGTCATTTTGCCATTTTACTTAATTTATATTGTGGCCACACAGATTTACAATAATGTACTAACAATTTTAATGAAAATTTCCAAATTTAGACCAATTAGTAAGAATACTTTTTAAGGGAGACATACATTTTGAGAGTTTCCCATGGCTGAGCAATAGCAAAAGAAATTATAAAGACAGAAAAAAGAAGTAAGAGCTGTTTAAATGTAACTGATTTTTCACACAAATTCAAACTGTGCAAACAGCACAATATTTAAAAGGAAAACTACAAATCTGGGGTTACGGTTAGTGGGTCTCAAACCCACTGAGTTTGCATGCATGATGATTGGATCAACTTAATTAGCATTACTACACAATAGACTAATTGAAACAAAAGAAAGCAAAATGAACACAATAAGCAAAAGATTACACACTTACCTAGTGCAGGGGAAGTTTTGATTGCAAATCTACCTTAACTCAGATTCATTTGGCATTTGTCTGCAGTGGGTGCTTCCACCTGGACTTCTAAGTCCTGGTACTTTAGGAAAAATTTCTGGGCAGCTGGTAGGCACAGAGCTGAGGGGTCCCAGGGGATCACCACAGCTGATGAGATATGGATCAGTGTGTTTGAAAACATGGTTTTAAATAGTTAGGCTCACCTGATCTTGCATCAAATACAGAAAAAAGTTTTCTTTTTGTTAAGGGAGAGGGAAACTTTTAAGTAAGTGACTGTGGCTTAGAAAATTGTTTTTTATCTTTGGAAACTTTATATCCTTTCTGTCAGAGGTGGATAAGGAGAGTGACTGTTTTTGCAATAAGGCTTCAGAGGGGCTGCACTGTAGGAGGTGAGGAGTTCTTGCCATATCCATCCATCTTCCAGTTGTGCCAGGTGTGCATGCTCTGAGCTTGTGATGCAGCCCCGGTCCTAGGAGAGGTGGGCTGGAATGGGAAACAGGGGAAGGGGCACATGGAGAGTGACTGGGCTGTGCACAGGCAGGATGAGGTGAGGAGGAGGTGATGGTGATGGGATGAGAAAGGAGGGGAAAGGGTTAAGGATGAGGGGAGGGGAGCAAAAGGGGTTAAGGGCAAGGGAAAGGGAAAAGAAGGGGTTAGAGAGGAGTTAGAAGGGGGATGATTTGCAGGGTTAAAGAAGCAAAAGCTGCTTAATGGCTTCTCAGGGTTAACTTTTGTAGAGAGAAAAGTGGAAGACTTAGGTTTTTATGTGAAGGAGGAGGATTTGGTAGGAGGCAACAGAGTGGCACAAAGATATCCAGGACTGAACAGTTTAGAAAGCTTGAGATTAGGAGCTTCAGACTACTTGTCATTGCACTGAATAAAATTATTAAGTTTAGTGAGAATTTGCCAATTGAAAGTGCATTTTCTGGCTTACATTTTTTGTTGTTCTAAAGGATATTTCAGCCAAATTGTATTGGCTCTACTTCCCCTTTTAATTGAAGTTTATTGAGTTTGCAGAGTAAACATCTGAAAGGGGTAGACTTAGGGGGAAATTCAGTTTTGGAGCTACTGAAAAGTGACTGTATATTACCCATGATTATTTAATAAATTTGAGAGTCTTGTGTTTTTTAGGGAACTTTGCTCATCAGAGGCTTATGGAGATCACCCGTGAGAGACCCACAGCTCCCCCACTCCTTTAGAGGCTTACAGAGGCCACCCAAAACATTGCTCAAGTGAGACTAATGGCCCAGATCCATATGATGTGTCACAACAACAAAGCAGGTGTTGCCAGTTTGCCATGGGGGGGGGGTCAGGAAATTGCATGCAGTCTTTCACCCAAGGCTTCCCCCTTGGGGAAGATTGCTGCTGCAATGGGGAAAGATGCTCATGGAACATTGGAGTGCTTTGACTGGGTGCTCAGGTTTTCCTAGGCTTATGAAGCCAGCTGCCACATTAAAGTTTGTTGAGGTGCCACACTGGGATGGGCTGGGGTGTCCATGGGACACCAAAAAATCTCCCAAGGGGGATCTTGGAAGAAAGATGCCACTTACCTACCTAGGGCTGAGTTAGTTGTAGATATTTGAGAGCTGTAAGGGTGTGCTAGCATCATATCAAGGTGATCTGAGTTGATGGACTCAAGCCACTGAATGCATGGAGACCTGAATGGCTGTAGTTTGGGGAACAGAGTCAACTGGAAGGCTGCCCCATTGCCCTGAGGGGCTGGGAAACTCAAACTTCAGTGAGACCACTTAACAGGATTGACTGAGAGGCTGTCCCATTGCCCCTTAAGGGGCCATAGACTCAAGCCTCAGTCTGAATTTTTGTCCTGGGTTTTTGGCACCAAATATTAGGTTGGAGTCATTCAGGAATCCACAGAACATGGTGAGTCATGGTTTAAGTAGAGAGTTTAAGGTTTATTAGAGGAAGAAAGAAGGTGGGAACCAGCAAAAAGAAAGAAAGAAAATGGCTCCAGCTCTCTATCTGAGAGTGGCATTTCTTAATGGAAAAAGCCACATTGGGATAGGAGGGTGTTGGGGGGGAAGGGTGACTGCTGAGTGTGTCCTGTGCCTCAATTGGGTGAGTGCCTATCAATTTCTGGGCTGATTGGTTGCTAGGATTCTGAACATTATTCTTTGAAATGTAGCTGTGTTATCTATGTGGAGGAAGCAGGCCTTTTTGCTTGTGTGTGGTCATTCCTCTTATGGACTTATCTGATCTTGTCTTATCTGCCTTTTGGGTTCTAGGCACCACTATGGCTGGAATTTCTAAAACAGCCTTCAACCCTTAGTTTATGGTGTACCTGGTATCTATGAGAGAAACAGCAGGCCCCTTGATCAGACATTCCTTCTATATGTTAAACTCTTTTTTCCTGGGATATGACAATAGGGACAAATTTACAGTGTTAATCCACATTAGAAAGAGTAAGAATCCATTCACATCTTAAATTTCAGGAAACATCTGGCTTCAGTCTCAGCTTATGTCAAACAACCACCACCTGGTGGCAATGTACTTAATAACAGGGATAGCTGGGAGTTAGAAAAACATCTTTTAAATTGACCCCAGCAATATTAAGGGCATTTTATAGCACCAGATCAGAGTTAGATCTTCTTTCCAGAAGGGGTATTTAAGAACCAGGAAATTAACATGCCAGAACTCTGAGCAGGGCTAGGATAATTATGAAATACAGGCAAATATTAATGACAACAATGAATTTATTAGCATTCCCCAAAGGGTGGCACAAATCCAGGTGGTACATGAAAAGGCCAAGCTAAGAAGGAGATAGTTGAGCAGAGACCTGAATGAAGAGAGGATGTAAGTAATGCAGTTATCCAAAGAAAGACCATTAGAGAGAGAGTGAGCAGCATGTGCAAAGGCTCTGAAGCAGGGCCATTTTTGGCTTCTTGGTTACAGCATGATCAGCATAGTTCAAGCAGAGGAGAAGAGAAGAAGTATAAGGAATGTAGTTAAAGAAGTAGGCAAAGGTCAGATCCAAGGGCATCTAATGTTCTGAATTTAGAATTTTTTCTAGATTGAAAGGAAACTACTGGAGAATTAAAAGCAGAGGAGTGATGTGGTCTGCTTTGTGTTCTAAAAGAATCACTTTAACTGCTGTGTGAAGAGCAGACTACAGAGGACAATATGGTTTGCAGGATCATGAGGAGAAATCTATTGCAACTACTCAGAGAAGGGATAAAGTTGGGACCAAATGGCTCTGTATTTTTAATGTGTGTTAATATCTCTACCTCATCAGAGATATATATGTTAGTAATATAGTCTTTACAGTTATTTGATAGCATTGTTATTTTTCATGAAAAAAATCATATAGGTTGGTATATCTGTATGGCAAAAACTGCAAGAAAAAACTCATGACTAAAGTTTATGAGACATCAAACACTTGATATTAAAATGCACTATTAAAGAATCACATAAATTTTCTGTGTTCTTCTAAAATATCCTGTGGTCTCCTAAAATTATTCTGTGTTCTAGTTGCAAAACATTAGTATGCCCAGTCATTTATTTTATCTCTCCTACCAGATTCACTTATTGATAATATTGAATAAAAAGTCATATTATTACCATATTCTTATTTTAGTTACTGTAGTATACAGTTGACTGTCCCCCAAACTTGCTCTCCCCTTCTTGGACATAGAGCTGTGCAAAATGTTTCCCAAATGTCTTTACAGCTGTATGGGGCATGCAACTAAATTCACACCAACCATATGTAACTTCTGCCTCACTTGCTAAAGAGGAAATTCTTTCCCAGACTTCTGCCTTCTTGCCTTTCCCCCAAACTGAAATGTAGATGTGGTGGAATTTCCATTCTGAAAGTTTAGACAAGAAAATCCTGCAAAAACAAGTGTTTACAACTACAATATTGTACCATAGTGGACATTTGGAAAGTCTATATAAATTTTGGGTTGATATAATTGAGAGGTGGGAGCTGGCATCTAGTGGATAGAAGCCAGGGATGGTGCCAAACATCCCAGAAGGCACAGACCAGCCCCCCACATCAAAGACTGTTTTGCCCAAAGAGTCAGTAGTGCTGAGGTTGAAGACCTGCTCTAGGGCAACATTTCTCAAACCTATAAATTACTCAAATATCTTCTTAAAATGCTAATTGAGATTCAGAATGTTTGAGATGTGATCTGATATTCCTCCCTTCTACAAGCTCCCTGGAGATGGTGGAGCAAAGGTGACAAGAACTTGCTTCTCTGAATGATGTCCTGGAGCACAGCTGCACTTGAGGGGAAAGAAGCAAGCTGACACCCAATGAACATGCAACACAAGGGGTTGCATTTAGAGAATGCAGCCAATAACCTCAGAGGCACAAGAATCCAGAAATAGATGTCTGGTTACACTCCTTAAGACCTAATTAAGTCATTCCTGAAAAGAGATTCCCCCCTCTGACTTCTAATTTATGTAGCTCGAGTGGTATGTGCAAGGATGATATTCAAACGTATACCCCTGTACTTGTGAACTCATTCTTTTAGCTTGTTGTTCTCTCTGAGTGGTTGGTAGTCATGCAGCACCGATTGTTACAGATTTAGAGTATCAGCTTCCATTAAATGAGAGAGAATTAAATGCCCTTCTTATTGAAGCTGCGGTATATTGGGGTCTCTTTCTTAGAGCAGTTTAGCTTTTACACTACCATCACCATTTGCAAATAGTTGGTGGTCGCACAGTGCTCCCCTCCATTTACAATGCTGTTATGCAAAAGAATTCAAGAGCTCAGGAGGTGATAATTTTCTAGAAAGATAGGAAAGACAAATGGAAGACAAGAAACAAGATAGCAACTGCTAGTGATATCAGAGAGAGGAATACTAGTTTCCTATTGCTTCTGTAACAAATTGACACAAACTCAGTGGCTTGAAACCAAACAAATATATCACCCTACAGTCTGAAGGTCAGGATTAGGAAATGGGTCTCAGTGAGCTAATAACAAAGTTTCAACAGGCTTCATTATTTTGGAGGCTTTAGGAAAGAATCTGTTGCCTCTTCTAGCTACTAGATGCCACCCAATTACTTAGTTTGTGGACCTCTTCCTCCAGTCTCAAAACCAGCAATAGAGGGTAAAGTCCTCCTTATGCTGCCATCTCTTTGGTTCTCTCTTCTGCCTTCTGCTTCTACCTATAAGGACACTTGTGATTACATTGGGTACATCCAGATAATCCAACATCATCTTCCATCTTGGGGTCAGTGTTATCTGCAAACTTAATTCCCATTTGTCATATAAGCTAACATGATTACAGGTTCTGTGGATCAATATATGGACATTTTTGGGGCCATCATTCTGCCTATCAGCAATGGTTAGAAAGCAGAGAAGTCAGGCAATTTGAAGACAGGAAATCAATACACAGAGCTGGGTGCATAGGGATAAAGAGATGATAAGACAATTGAGAGGAAATTTAAGAAGTTTCTGGTTGTCAGACCCCAGTAAAAAGAGACTAACATATAGAAGGAATGTCTGATCCAGGGGTCCTGCTGCTTATCTCATAGATAACAGGTGTGCCATAAACTAAGGATTGAAGGCTGTTTTGGAAATCCCAGTCATAGTGGTGCCTAGACCCCAAAAGGCAGATAAGACAAGATCAGATAAGTCCATAAGAGGAATGACCACACACAAGCAAAAAGTCCTGCTTCCTCCACATAGATAAGAAGAGTAGTGTGTTAGAACCCTAGTAACCAATCAGCTCAGAAGTTGACAAGCCCTCACCCATTCAAAGCACAGGAAACCCTTCCCTCCCCATGTGGATTTTTTCTTTAAAAAATGCTGCTCTCAGAGATCTGGAGCCATTATCTTTCTTTCTTTCCTGTGGGCTCCCACCTGCTTTCTTCCTCTAATAAACTTTAAACTCTCTACTTAAACCATGACTCACTGCATTATGTGAATTCCTGAATGACTCAGACCTAATATCTGGTGCAGTGACTCAGATACAGAGGTTCAACTGAAGCTTGAGACTCTGGCCCCTTAAGGGGCAATGGGACAGCCTCTCCATCAATCCCATTTGGAAGACTGACTGAGGTTTGTGTTTCCCAGCCCCTCAGGGCAATGAGACAGCCTTCCAGTTGACTCTGTTCCCTGAACTACAGCCTTTCAGGTTTCCATGCATTCAGCAGCTTGAGTCCATCAACTCAGACCACCTTAACATGACCCTGGCTTACCCTAATGGCTCTCAAATATCTACAACTAATTTGGCCCTAGATAGGCAAGTGATATCTTTCTGCCCAGATCCTCCCCTTGAGAGTTTTGTTCAGTGTCCCATGGACACCCTGGCCCACCTCAGTGTGGTGTCTAGGCCTGCTCTAATGTGGCACCCCAACTTCCTAAGCCTAGTGTGCTGGTTTGAATGTATTATGTCCCCCAGAAAAAGCCATATTCTTTGATGCAATCTTGTGGGGCAGCCATAATAGTGGGGATTAAGTTGGAATGTTTGGATTAGGTTGTTTGCATGGAGATGTGCCCCACCCAACTATAGATGATAACTGATGGGATATTTCCATGGAGGCATGGCCCCACCCATTTAGGGTGGGCCTTGATCAGTGGAGCCATATAAACGTGCTGACTTAAAGAGATGGAACTGAGTACAGCTGTGAGTGATGTTTTGAAGAGAGTGACATTTTGAAGAGGAGTAAGCTTGCTAGAGAGGAATTTCCTGGGAGAAAGCCATTTTGAAACCAGAACTTTGGAGCAGACACCAGCCACGTGCCTTCCCAGCTAACAGAGGTTTTCCAGACACCATTTGCCATCCTCCAGTGAAGGTACCTGATTACTGATGTGTTATCTTGGACACTTTATGGCCTTAAGACTGTAACTGTATAGCCAAATAAATCCCCTTTGTATAAAAGCCAATCCTTCTCTGGTGTTTTGCATTCTGAAGCATTAGCAAACCAGAACACCTAGCAAAATCGGAGTGCTCAGTCAAAACTCTCTAACACTCCACGAATGCTTTTCCCCACTGTAACAGTCAAAGTAACTCAGGGGAGGCCTTGAGTAAAAGACTGCAGGCAATTTCCTGATCCCCAAAGGCAAACTGGCAACACCTGCTTTGTTGTTGTGATAGGTTGTGTGGATCTGGGTTGTTAGTCTCACTTGAGCAATGTTTTGGGTTGCCTCTGTAAGCCTCCAAAGGAGGAGGGGGACTGTGGATTTCTCACAGGCGATCTCTGTAAGCCTCCCACAAGGATAGCCCCAATTCATGTCAGCCTTGTTCAGGGAGAACATAAGCCTCTGAAGGAGTGGGGGTGGTGACCATGAATCTCTCATGGATGATCTCCATAAGCCTCCAGGAAGCAATTTCCCTAACAAACCACAAGCCTCTCAAATTTCTTAAATAATCTTGGGTAATATACAGTCACTTTTAAGTGACCCCAAAACAAACTTCCTCCTAAATCTACTCCCCTTAGATGTTTACTCTGCAATCTCAACAATCTACAATTGGAAGGGAAAGTAAAACCAAAAAAACTTATTCATTTCTGCAATACAATTTAGCCACAATATCCTTTAGAACAACAAAAATGTTGGCCAGAAATGGCACTTTTGATTGGCAAATTCTTGCTGAACTTGATAATTTTATTTGGTGTAATGGCAAATGGTCTGAAGCTCCTTATTTTTAAGATTTTTGGACTCTTCAATTCCAGCCATCTTTGTGCCACTCTGTCACCTCCTACCAAATCCTCCTCCTTCACAAAAAGCCTTCTAAGTCTTCCACTTTCCTCTCTACAAAAGTTTACCCTGAAAAGCCTTTAAGCAGCTTTGCTTCTTTAACCCTGCAAACCATCCCCCTCATAACTCCTCTTTAACCCCTTCCACTCCCCTTCCCTCACCCTTAACCCCTTCCCCTCCCTTCTCATCCCATCACTGTGGCCTCCTCTTCATTTCACCCTGCCCATGTGCAGTCCCCTCACCATCTGTGCACCCCTCTCCCATCTCCCATTCCAGCCTACCTCTCCCAAACAGGGTGGTGCAGCACAAACCCAGAGTGTGCACATCTGGTGTAACCAGAGGATAAATGATTAAGGCAAGAACTCCTCAAGTTACTGTCTCCTGCTCTTTTACTATCAACCAACCATCCCCAACCATAATAATGTTTAGCCTCTGATTTACAAATATTAAATTTACATCCCAGTAAGCTGCTTCAATGTGTAGATGAGCTCCTACTGTGCAGCTCCCCTAAAGCCTTATCACAAAAACACTCTCCTTAACTACCTCCAACAGAAAGAATATAAAGTTTCCAAAGACAAAAAGCAATTTCCTAAGCCACAAGTCACTTACTTAGAAATTTCCCTCTCCCCTAACAAAAGGAAAACTTATTTCTTTATTTGATATGAGATCAAGTGAGCCTAACTATTTAAAACTGTGTTTTCAAATGCCCTAATCCATGTCTCATTGGCTGGATCCCTCAGCTCTGTGCCTACCAACAGCTCAGAAATTTTTCCTAGAGTAACAGGACTTCATTGTCCAGGTGGAAGCACCCACCACAAACAAACACCAAATGCATCTGATTTAAGGTAGCTTTGCAATTGAGCCATTCCCTGTGCTGGTTAAGTGTATAATCTTTTGTTTACTGTGTTCACTTTGCTTTCTTTTGTTTCAATTAGTCTATTGTGTAGTAAAGCTAATTAAGTTAATCCAAGGGTCATGCATGCAAACTCAGTAAGTTTGAGCCCCACTAACCATAACCCCAGATTTGTAGTTCTCCTTTTAAATTTTGTTCAGTTTGTACAGCTTGCATTTGTGTGAAAAACCAGTTACTTTTAAACAGCTCCATCTCCTATGTTCTATCTTTATAATTTCTTTTGCTATGGCTCAGCCATGGGAAACTCTCAAAATGTGCCAACTACATCTCCCTTAAAAACTATTCTTAATAATTGGTCTAAATTTAGAAAGTGTCATTAAAATTGTTAATGAGATGTAGCTGCAGTCAGCTGGCCTTTATGTGTGGTATGGCTAGCTACAGCAAACTGTCTCAAGAAAGACAAAGAAATCTGTGAGTTAAAATAAAAATTACAGTTTAAAAATATGTGGACTTCCACCTCTGTTTTAATATCAAGCCTTCCAAAGCAATTAAATAAAAGAAATAATCATGTAAATGTTCTAGCCTATCAGTTTTTAGAATTAATAAGTCAAAAAGACCTAGTCAAAAGGGTCCTTGCAAAAACCTAAAATTGCTAGAAAGACATCAAAAGTAACTAATACAATTTAAAATTCAGCAAAAGTGAAAATTGTTAAACCAGTGTTGTAGTATATCTCTACTAAGGAATCTGATAATGGGAACTTTAACACCCTCTCTCTCTAAAGATCAGACAGCTAAGGAGACTTCTCATATGCCAACTAATGATTTGTGTTCTAATGTTAAAAAACCAGTTATTCCTTCTAAAACAAAGGCATATTTAACAAAATTCACCCTAAAACACCAAAACACAATTTCCAAATAATGAAAAAGTAAAAAAGTCTTAGTATAACAAAAACTAATGATTCATATCCTCCAAGTCCTATATTAGAAGTTCATACTTTAAGACAAGCTAAGCAGTTGAAAGCCATAAATATTTTCAAAAAAGCCAAAAGATTGTTTATTACTGTTTCAAAATGCATTGACTAAAATGTTTTAAATATTTAGCATCATTCTAACAAGTTTAATTTTGGTGGTAATAGCATGTTGTATAGAAGGTATAAAGAATGTTTTTCTAATTAAGGGGAAAAAGAAATTAGCTTTGTCCTAAATGACTAACTGTTTAGGAATGTGAGATAAAGCCTGGATAGATAAGAATGTGGGATGATGCCTAGATGGATACAGAAAGTTGCAGGTTTGTAAAGCAGAAAATTTATTTCTGTAGTCAAGACAGATACAGAAAGCTGTAAAGAGTTTGTGAAAATTATTTCTGTGGTCAAAGTTAAAAAAATGGTAAAAACTTGTAATAACACTGCTTAACAATAGAACCTCAGAACTTCAAGAAAAAAGTGGTTTTATAAAACAAAATAGCATTAAATATTTTAACCACCACCCAAAGCAGTAATTAATATTCAGTGTTGTGGGTATGTGCCTAATAATTCATAAAATATAAAACATTCCTCACCATACTGCAAGCTCCTAACATTACGGTCCCCTGCTGTTTTTATTAAGAAAAAAGTTTCCTTAAATTATTGTGTTATTTCTTAATAAAAGGTTGTAGAAGAGTTTTTCTGAGTAATCAGTGTAGGATGCAAAAAGTCTTTTTTATCAAAATAACTTCTTGCACTTCATGTTAACACTATTATGTCCTTGAATGTTTATTTAAATTCTTGTATTAAGCACCCTTTACTTTTAAATTATTGTCTGTCCCTATACCCTTATTTGAATGGGAGATTACTTAATGAAACCCAAATGGGCTGAACCATGACCTGATAAGTCTCAGGCCTTTTCTAATAGAAACCATGGGTGTAAAGTGTAACAAACAAACCTGTAACTCTAGCACAAACTCCCTTTAACAGCTTTGTTTATCCAGTAAATAAAATGTTTACTCATTTTATATTAAATGAAACTTTTTAACTGTATAAAAATATTGTCTTCTAAGCTATCCATGCCTCAAATAAATGTATCCATCAATTACTAATCACTGTAGTAAACCTGGAGTATATAGAGAAAACTTAATATCTTCACTACAACTTGTCATCAAACCTCAAATATTTAACTATATTAAGTTAGCACACTACATTAAAAAATAATAATAATAAGAGAATACTTTGCCAAGTAATTAAATTAGAAAAACTTCTCTTTGTAATCACAAAGCAAAATCTTTAACCCATATCCTCCTTATATGTCCCAAACCTACCAAGGAATCTGCCTTAATATACATAAAAAAGGTGGGCATAAAAGGCAGCCATAAAATGGCAAATAGCAAAACCCTCTCAAATACTCTAATTTAATAGTTGTTATACAAGATTAAAAGTTTATTTGTAACTGCACCCTTGTTCAGTAATATAGTAATCAACATATTCATAGAGCCAATATGCTATAAAAATTTAGCAAACTAAAAAAAAAAAATCATGAATTTCAAAATTCATGCAAAGTTAAATCATTGTGTGCATTTTTAAGAGAAACAATGTAACACCTATACATTCCAGTAATCCTTGCCAAATAGTTTATTACTATTTCAAGATACATTAATTAAAGTGTTCTATTTAGCAATATTCTAACAAGTTTAAACTTATATTATTTTTTAGTAAAATGTTAGAAATTGTTTTCTTGAATAATCAATGTAAAAGCCAAAAAGTCTGTTCTATCAAAATAACTTATGCCACTCCATGTCAACTTTATCACATCCTTGGTTGTTTAAAAATATTGTCTTCTCACTTTTAAAAGAGCTAAATCTTTTCCTTAATTTTAATTAAAAAAATAGTGCTTCAAACATAATAATTTTTAACATTTTACTTTCTCAAGGTCAAACCCTAAAGAATTTCTTTTTATTCCCAACACTTACAAAGAATTTGTTCTTTCACCTTGGAAAAAAAATAATAAATAACCTATTAAAAATGATTAAATTCATGTAATATAAGTTGCAGAAAAAATGTTTAGACAATGTTATAAAAATTAAAAACTTCTAACCTTTTGGTTACTGATGTGCATAAGACCAAACTACAATGTAGTACTGCTAGTTATAATTTCAGTTATTTTTAAAGTGTTATCTGTCACAAAAACAGCCAAATTTCCTTGTAAGTTACATTCTTTTACTCTAATACTTTTCTAAAAGTGCTTGCAGTTAGCTACAAGTCAAAACGCCATCTTCAACAACAAAGAAACTCTTTTAAAAAGAAGCAAGATAAGTATACAAAGCATGTTCTACCCATTATCTAACATAACCCTACTAAAAATGTAAAGAAAAATTAGACCTCTATTTTAATTGAAGTGCTTGCATGTTTAAACCAAGCTCCTTGTACTGTGCATGCATGCTTTTTCCCCATCAGAGTTATTGGTGAGACCCATTTCTGTGGTCCCTAGAACAATATGTGTGTCAACCATATCACATGGACATGCTCCAGAAGTAAATGGTCACATGCTGTTACTGTAAACACCTTTTACTACAAACACCTTTGCCTCTGCCTGACAGAAAAGACTCAATCACTTTAGCTTTTCAGTGAACATTGCCTCCAGACTAGCTCTGCTGCGTAGTGCCAGATCATGCTATAAGACAGTCCAATGGAACATTGTAGCCCACTGCCCTGTTTCCCATAGGACCAATGTTGCTGTGCTACAACTGTACAAAGAAGATATCTCCCAGAGCTGTAATTGCCAGTGTGATGTGATTGAAATCTAAAAACATAATTAACACTAATGCCTGCTCTTATGAGGGGACAGCATGTTTGGTATTGTAAACTTAACACTGAAGGCAGCTCAGGAAAAACTTGAGCATTCATTAACATTCACTGCTACCCACATATACCAAATAAATGTAACAGTCTCTTTGACATTAAATCATATGCAAAATAATCATGTTAAAATCATAGTAAACTAAATGCATTTTCTAAGTGGTTATCAAACTTACCATGAAATAGAAAATAGCCCTTATTACCATAGTTTTTATTCTGCTTGTCATTTGTCTTGTTGCCTATATTGTATCTGTAAGTTTATGTCCAGAGCATCTTCCAAATTAATATAAGAACCTATTCACCCTTGCTCAGCAAAAAGCAGTTACAAGAAAAAGAACCTCCACCCACTTTCCCTTTTATAGAAGATGCTCACAAGATACTGTTTCTTAAAAATAAGAAAATGTCTCATAAAAAGGAATTTAAATGCTGATCAAGTGCAAGAAATATTCATCAAAATTTTCTCTCAAATTTTCTTTCATTCTTTTCTATGCAATATTCAATAAAACTTTCTCTCAAATTTTCTTTCATTCTTTCTGTGCCTTTACAAGCTATTCTACTCCCCCTTATGGGACCAGTGATTATACTTATATTAATTTTTCTTTTTGCTCCTTGCCTCTTACAATGTCTAATTAAATTTTTCAATAGGTCAATAGCAGCTGTAACCAACCAGCAAAGTGCCAAAAACATACTACTGCTGCAATGAAAATTTGAAAATCTGCTCCTGCCACAAAAATGCCTCACTACCAGCTGGTTCCAGCAGAAGATATTCAAACATCAATCTAATAATGCTAGAACTTAATTCAAAGCAACTCTTCCCCAACTCCATCCATTCCCAGCCAGAAGTAGCTAAGAGATGAGTGTGACATCCCTTTTCCCTAAAAAGTTTGCTTCAAGCTAAGTTAAAGCATTAACCCAAAATTCAACCCAAACCCGTACCAATTTTTTATTAAAAATAGAAGACAGGAATGTCAGATCCCAGAAAAGAAAAGAGTCTAACATATAGAAAGAATGTCTGATCTAGGGGCCCTGCTACTTATCTCATAGAAACCAGGTGAGCCATAAACTAAGGTTTGAAGGCTGTTTTAGAAATCCCAGTAATAGTAGTGCCTAGACCCCAAAAGGCTTATAAGACAAGATCAGATATGTGCATAAGCTGAATGACCACATACAAATCAAAAGGTCTGTTTCCTCCAAATAGGTAATACAGTGCACATCAAAGAAGAGTAGATTGTTAGAACCCTAGTAACCAATCAGCTCAGAAGTTGATAAGCCCTCACCCACTCAAAGCACAAGATGTTCTTCCCTCTCCACATGTTTTTTTTTTTCTTTAAGAAATGCTGCTTTCAGAGAGCTGGAGCTATTATTTTTCTTTATTTCTTTTCTGCTGGCTCCCACCTGCTTTCTTCCTCTAATAAACCTTAAACTCTCTACTTAAACCATGACTCACTGCATTGTGTGGATTCCTGAATAACTCTGACCTAACACTGGTCACCTCCAAAGCTCATCAGCTGCTGGCCACTCCTAAGAAATGAGTGTGTCCTGGAGCATTTGTATGTTCTTCTGGTACAATGAAAGAGTTCTGCAGAATGAGGTTGCCCAGGCATTCTCAGAACCTTTGTGCTGTCTCCCCCCAGAATGTGTGATATCCATGCTATCTAATACTTTCTGTAAATTAAACTGTTAGATCTGGGCCCTGGGCCCCTCCCCATTTCCCTGTTTTGCAAAAACAGGCTGCAGATCAGACCACACCTCACATTGCTACTTTCTCCCTTTCCCCATTTTCATGCCACTCTTTTTCTCCTTCCCTTTCCCTCACAAACTTATTCCCCCCTGACCTCTCTTGTTCAAACACACAAACCAGGCATTGCCAAAGTTACAAGATAAACAATGTGTTACCCACTATTTGCTAAAGTTCACATACCTCACACTGTGTAACCTCCTGATTGGCAAAAACCCTTATAAAAAGGAATCCCACCACCCAACTGTGTGCTTTCCCATCTGAGCAGCCTTTCTGCTGGTGGGGGCTGCCCTGAATCTCCTCTCAAATAAAATTTTTCCTTATTACCTTCCCATTTGGCTTTGTTGCCTGTCTTTCTAGCCAAACTACCTTACATTTTGTGCCAAAACCTGGGAGATGAGGTAATGACTTTCCTTTGCCATTTAAACCCCAACACTGACAAATTATCCAGCCTGGGGGTAAGCAATTTGCAAATGTCCTGAATTTCTCTTTCCCTGATGCACTTAAAATCCTAACATTAGGTAGAAAATTCACTGCACAGCTGCTGGGCCATGGCACCAGGAGGCAGTGGGGATGCCCCTCCTCTTGGTTCCATCTGAAATAATTCCCTTCTCTGGACCCCAAACATGACTCATGGGGATGCCTGTGTTGTTCACATCATGTCCACCAGGCTTGAAATCTCATTCTTTACCTCAGACTCCCCCAAGACGTCCTTATGGGCAACACATTTTCCATCCCACCACAGGAATCCCTTGTAGGTTGCTTCATACAAGCATGGGGTCAGTTAAGCATAAGCTTTAAGCCAAAATGGCTCATTTATTGCTGCAATACTGTCTGACCACAATACAAGTTACTCAATAGCTCTAAGTGGCCTGAAAATTGGACCTTTGATCCCCAAATTCTCACTAACCTTGACAGATTCTGTCAACAGAATGCAAAGGAAAGTTCCATATGTCCAAGTTTTCTTTAAGAAAACCCTCAGACTCCCCCATACTCCTCCTCCTCCATATTCCAAATTCTACCTCTCCAATCTCTGCTTCCCAAAAAGACATCTCTAAACCCCTCACTTGTTTCAAGCCTGCTTAGAAACTCCTCAGCTTATCCTCCTTTTCTGAGAAGAGTCTGGACCAGAGGGGCTCATCTGCATCCATGTTCCTTTCTCTCTTTCTAACCTTTCCCAGATTACAAAGTGCCTAGGCTCATATTCTACTAACCCTACCCAATTTCCTAAAGAATGTCAATAAGTTACTATGCCCTATAACCTCACCTGGCAAAATCTCTATATCATTCTCTCTACCTGCCTCATCCCCAAAGAAAAGGAATGAGTATAGCTAGCAGCTCAGACTCATGCAGACACCGTAAATAGACAGGACACTAAACAGGCCAGGGAAAGCCACCACAGTGCTCTGAGAATATATGAATGGTCCAACAGATAACCCTGTTAATCAAAGAAAGCTAATTGATCTAGGCTTTAAGGTCTTTAACTATAAAAATGTAAAATGACCCTGAAGACAAACACTCCCAGGAGCCTGTTTTAAATGCAAATGGACCAAACTCTGGTCTGAGCAATGTCCAAACCCTCAACATCAATCTATTGGAGCTTCTGGAACTAGCAGCAGAAAACTGAAATTGCCTGAAAACAAAGCCCTAGGACAATCTCTCATATGAAACCTCAGGTAATTCTCTCAGTAGCAGGTAAGCCAATTTCATTTCTTATACACACAAGGCCCACATGGTGTGTTCTCCCACTTCTACCTTGCTCAGTTAACAACCATGTATTTACCCACTCATTGCTTATCCCTCCATGCTGCCTGACACCAATCCAAGAAAAAACATACTGAATTAAAAGCCCAAATTCTTATTCCTTCTCCCCAACTGTCTTTAGTCAATGCAACCTCTTCAAAAAACCCTACCAGCCCCCTTCTTTCCCTTTCTCTCCCTCCCTTGCCAACCCTATAATATACAATACAAAAATCTTCTCACCTAAAACTCTTCTATTTACTAATAAAAACTCAGCTTATTTATTGCTAAAGCAGACATCCAGCCAATGCTTAGATGTGATAAAAATTATTGTAAAAAGTGTGTATTCCTATTTCAATAAGGCAAAAACTGTAATATTTTAAATATTTGACATTATTTTCATAAGTTTAATTTTACTGGTAATAGTATGTTGTAAAATGCTTGCTTAACAATAGTTTCCAAAATTGTCTTGGTGACTTAAGTTTAAAAGATATAAGGAATGCTTTTATTAAAAGAAAAAGGAAAGTGGTTTTGTTTTAAATAACAGATTGTTTAAAAATATAATATGCTGTAGAATGTTTGCTTACAAACCATTTCCAAAATTATTTTGGTAACTTAAATATAAAAAGTATCAAAGATGTTTGTTAGAAAGAAAGGAAAGGTGGTTTGTCCTAAATGACTGGTTGTTTAAGAATTTTAACAAAATGTAAAACAAAAGCCTAAGGGTAAATGCAGAGCTGCAGAAATTTTGCAGAGAAATAGTTTATTATTTTTCGTAAAATTTTGCAAACTGTGGAAACTAGTAATGTCCTGGTTTGATAATAAAACCTCACAGCTTAAGGGGTGGTCTTGCAAAATAGGAAAATAAAATTGCATAGCAAAGAAGCTGCTAGGCTATTGAAACAGTAATCTGCCCATTCTTAAAAGCTGTGTGTTCAGCTACAAAAAACATTAACAGTCAATGTGGCAGTCTGCCAAACAGCAAATTAAATGTATCATAGTTTCCCCTAACTAAAACCCTAAAATGTAAACCCCTAACTAAAAATTAAAGTTGTTAAAGCATGTTCAGCCTCTAATCCTACAAAGGGATAAATAGAAAAATTCAGCAGCTAGTCCCCAAGAAGGGAAAAGGGCTGAGAAGCTGCTGTTGCCTCAGTAAAACCTCCAAATAAAGTGTCTTTCCCAAAATATACTGTGAAAGTATATCAGTATAAACTACTGAAACCATTTGTTAGCCATGTGTGCCAGTTTGTATTGTGCCCCCCAAAATGCCATTATCTTTGATACAGTCTTGTGTGGGCAGATGTATTAGTATTGATTATATCATAATTCTTTGAGTGTTTCCATGGAGATGCAACCCACCCAAATGTAGGTGATAACTCTAAATAATATCCATGGAGGTGTGGCTCTGTCCATTAAGTGTGGGCCTTGGTTAGTTTACTGGGACACCATATAAGTGCAGACAGAAGGAGTGAGCTTCCTACAGCCTAGAGGGGAATGTCCTGGGAGAAAGCTATTTTGAAACCAGAACTCTGGAGCAGACACCATCCACATGCCTGCCAAGCTAACAGAGGATTTCTGGATAACAGTGGCCATCCTCCAGTGAAGGCACCTGATTGTTGATGCCTTTTCTTGGACACTTGATGGCCTTAAGACTGTAACTTTGTAACCAAATAAATCCCCTTTATAAAAGCCAATCCATTTCTGGTATTTTGTGAAAAGGCAGCATTAGCCAACAAGAACACCCTGTCTAGACAATATATACATAATTGTTCCTCGCAAATAACTATTAACTGTAGCAAACTTAATATAGTAACTACCTCTTTATTTGCTGTAGTGCCAAATAAACTTACCTTATTGCAGGATATAAGTATTCAAGCCAATTTAACTTTATATTAAACTTTGCTAAAATGTTATTTAACATATTTTTAAATCCCTTCAACCAAACTGCAGCCACCTTTGCATGGAAAAACAACAATGGACATTTGCTGTGCTTCAAGATGTAAAAATGAAAAACCTCCAACAGACCCTAACTACTCTATCAAGTTCTTGGGTATTGTCTGGTTAAGTAAAACTAGGTTTATTCCTTCAGCTCTTGTTAAAATACAAGATTATCCTACACCACTTACTCCTAGACAATTAATAGCTTTTCTTAGTTTATTAAGTTATTGAAAACTGTTTATACTGTATTTAGTACAAATTTTAAACCCTTTATACACCCTAATATAGAAGGAAAAGCATGGAAATAAAATTTCCCACAGCAGACTATGGGCTGCATCCTTTATTCCAGTGATACTTAGCCCCAGTTCAAATTAGAAGGAAAAAAATAACCACAAAATAGTACTCTTGACTTTAACAACATATGCCAATTAAATCCTTCTTTCTCCAAAACGAAAAGTAAAATAGTCAAATTCTGTATGTCCAGCTTACATAATCCTCTATCAGGACTGAACTGTAAAGGAAGTTTGTTAAATTACATTATCTTAAAGGTAAAATGGAAGCTTACAAAGTATGTTATCTTAAAGGCAAAATAAAAAATAATTCCCATTTATCTCAAGAAAAAATAAGCAAATATTTTAAATAACCAGTTGTCAGTCAAACGTCCACAACTTAAAACATCAAAAAAGCTCAAAAATAAAAATACCCTAAAACTAGCCTCTGAGCCCACAAACCCTATACTAAATAAAATTAATCTATATCTCTTTTTCTATGACAAACTTAGAAGAGTATAAAAGACAACTGGAAAATTTTCTAAAAACCCTTCCAATTTGTAAAAAACTTTAAAAATCTACTCTTAACTTATAAATTTACTTGGGAAAAAAATTCAAGTTATTCTTTTCTTCTGCTGCACTACCAAAGAAAAGTGAAAAATCTAAGCAGAGACCCAAGAACATGCAAATAAACTAAAAAAAAAAAAAAAAAGAAGAAGCCTGCATGGTATAGGGATGGAATTAAACTGTCCCTACCACTGACCCTGTCTGAAACTATCAGAAAAAAACAAAATCTGAAAGCAAAGGGCCATATAATTACTTGCCTAATAAAATATATAAAAAATATATTAGTAATCCTGTAAATATTTACCAATATGAACTCAGACTCTAAAAAAAGTTATATTAAAAATATACTTTATAGAACAGTCAGCTTCAAACATTAAAAACTGCAACAAATATCCTCAAAACATTTAACACCTATAAGTAACCTTATAAATACTGCCTTTTCTGTCTTTAATCAGGACTAGACTACAGGGGAGGCAAGAGAAAGAAGGACTGGAATGAGGCGAGGCTCATAGCTTTAACTGTAATGGTAATTAGTTGCCTCAAGGTCACTCAGGAACAGAAACCACTGGAAACTTGTTATCAATGCAAAAACACAGGGCATTGAAAACAAAAGTGCCCCCAAGGATGAGAATGCCCTAATAACAGAAAACCTCCAGGGCCCTGTCCATGGGGCAGGAAGCCAGAACACTGGGCCTGAAAGTTTATTCAGCACCCAAGGGGAACCAGGACCTCCCCAAAAGCTCTGTTAGCCACCCTGACCATGACTAAAGGGGCCCCAGGCAAATCACTTCTTGGATCTCACAAATAATGTCAAGATCATCAAGCCTTGGGTGTTTCTTGACATGGTGGGAAAACCTGTTGATTCTTTTAAAATTAATATGAAAGCCACCTTTTTTTATTTTGATGGTTTCAGGCATTTACTCCTAGCTATTCCTATTCATTAGAACCTAAAATGGGTTGCCTATATTGTGCATAAGTGTGCCCACCACAGTGACTTCTTGGCTTCTTTTGGAATCTCTCAGCCACTGAAATATTTCATTACAAGATGGTCTCATCTAATGATGCCAGGTGTATTCACACCCCTGGGTGTCAGATCCCTTGTAAGGGGGAGGGCAGTGATTTCACCTGCCAAGTTAGCTTAGCTAGAGAGAGAGGGCCACATCTGAACAACAAAGAGGCATTCAGGAGGAGACACTTAACCACAATTATAAGCAGGTCACAATCACCATTTTTGGTAAACTTACAACATTAACCTTTCACTTTGGCCCTCTGTCCTCTAAAACCTATCTCATAGTGGGAGTAAATAAAAAGACTCAAACTCAAGCCTTATGTGCTCAAATCCAAGTAATAAGTTGTCTGCCATAGCAAAAGCATAAAAGTCCCATTGAAATATATTAGCATTAATTATAGTTATAAAAAGCCATAAAAATCAACAAATGTCCATAGACAATCTAGCAGGCATGGTTCTGCAGAACAGATGAGCCTTAAATATTCTTGCAGCTAAAACAAGATGACCTGTGCATTGCTTAATAAAACTTGCTGTTTTTACTTGAATACAACTAACCAGATAGTTAGAAGTCTAAAAACTTTAAAACAAAATATAGATATCATAAAATGAGACAAAAAATGCAGAAAATAATCTGTCTTGGCTTCAAAGTTTCTTTTCTTACTTCTCTTCACTGCTCCATGCTATTCTTATACCATTTTAACCCCTTTAATACTAATCTTGTTATTTATCACTTCTCAGGCCCTGCCTCATATGATTCCTAGTAAATTTCATTTGCAGAACTGTCCAGACAACAACCAATCAAATTGTTGGCAAAAGACTCCTCATGCAGCAATCACTACCAGACTCTGTAACAAGATTATTTTGAGGGACATCTCTACACACCTTATCAGCATGAAGCAGATACAGAAAATGGATCCTCACCCAGACCCCAGTAAAAAATAACGAATGAAGTCTGGAATGTTAGGTCAGGTCCCTGGGCCTCTCTGCCATATCCCTGTTTTACAAAACCAGGCTGCAGATCAGACCATGCATCACATTGCTGCCTCCACCCTTTCCCCATATTCATACCACTTTCTTTGTTCTTGGCCATCACTTTCCCCTCCCTTTCCCTCACAAATTTATTCCTCCTCCCCTTCAAATGCAGAAGCCAGGCATTGCCAAAGTTACAAGATAAACTATGCATAATCCCCTATTGGCCAAAGTTCATACACCTTACACTGTGGAACCTTCTGATTGGCCAAAGCCCCTATAAAAATGAATCCCACCACCCAAATGTGCACACTCCCCTCTAAGCAGCATTTCTGCTGGCAAGGACTGCCCTGAATCTTCTCTGAAATAAAATTTTCTTTATTAACTGCTCATTTGGCTTCATTGTCCTTCTTTTGAGCCAAACTACCTTACATAAACCTCTTAATGTAACTTTATAAGAATGCTTGTCCTGTATTGCAGGTACTCCCTGCAGTGCAATATTCCAGAAAACCAATTACCAGGGGTAATTCATGCAAATATGCATGGATTAATAACAAATCAGATAAGTAGACAAAGCAGTTCCCAAGACATCATCAATATTCCATCTTTGCAAAATCTCTGTGAAATTTATGAAAGTTGTTGTTTCCATTTTAGAGATGAGGAAACAAAGGCTCAAAGGAAATATCTTTCTACTTGACCATGCACATAAAGAAGGTATTCCCAGAAATCAGACTAAGATCCTTAACTTTTCATTCCAGATGCAGCTTTCTTTTCCAAATATCATGTAGGTCCAAACAGTCTACATTCCCTGTGACAGAGGGGCTCAGGCAATTTGACACAAATATTTCCTTGGCTCTAGGGACACCCAAAGCTCTAACCTGCTGTGAAGACCTGAAACTGAAGAGCTAGGCAAAGGTGTGTCTACATGCTGCAGTGAGTAACACAAATCAGTCACAGAGTCTCTGTGTACTTGTTTGTTTATAACATGACAACTATGCCATTAAATTAATGGATTAACTAAATCCCAACTAATCTTGAAGCACAGTAATCTATGAGGAATCATCCAGGCCCTTCTCCTAAAACTTTCAGGTACAGAACACAGCCAGGAACCAAAGACTCTGTGTTGCAGTGGAAACACCTGGCTTATACCAGCCTGCTGAGAGGCCTCAGGGCTATTGCTTGTCCTTTATAAGCCTCATTCTTTACATTAGTAAAATGATGATAAGAAAGCACCTACTTACCAAGGCTACCAGAAGGACTATGTAAGGTAACATGTGCTCTGTAAAAAACTTTTTGGGAGACAGCCCACACAGCTTGTTCAAATTGTTTCTCGCATCCAAAATAGCCTTGCAAAAATAGCATACAAAAGAACTCAGAACAATTGTGTCTCAGTTTGCCAGGGCTGCTATGACAAACAGCACACCATGGCTTGGCTTAAGCAACAAGAATTTATCATCTCATGCTTTTGGAGGCTGGAAGTACAACATGGAGGTAACGGCAGGGCTTACTTTCTCTCAGAGTCTACGGCATTCCAGCAATACTGTCATGTGGAGATCTCGCTTTCTCTTCTTGAGTCTGTGCCTCTGATTTCTGTTGACTTTTGGTTTCTGGCTTCTACTGACTGACTATATTTAAATTTTCATTACTTATAAAGGCTCCAATCATATGGAATAAGGCCCACTGTGGTTTAATTTGATCTCATCTAAATAGGATCTTCAAATATCCTACTGCTAAATGAGTCCATACCTAATTAATACTAGCATCTTCAAAGGTCCTTTTGGCCAATAGGTTCACACCCACAGAACATGAGACTTGGATATGTCTTTTGAAAGACATGTGATTCAATCCCCAACAAATCCTTAGCCAGAGTTCCCAGGAAACATGAGACTTATTTCTTCTCAGAAGTCTGGAGTTTTACAAGAGAACTTAAGTGACTTACACATTGATTCTTTTAATAAATTGCCATTAACAGAGTGCTTGTTATATGCCAGACGCTGTTCAAGGCATGGGCAAATAACAAGACAAAGAATATTCCTACTCTTACAGGGGAATAAGTAATTAAAATAACTTTGGAGAGCAATTTACGCTCTGAGGAAAAGAGAACAGGATAACAAGCACAGAAATGGAGAAGTGTATTTAAATTTTAAAATTTTTCAATTGTAGTAACATATATACAACTCAAAATTTCCCAATTCAGAGATATTAATTATATTCACCATATTGTGCAGCCACATCACCAATACCCATTACCCTAATTTTTCATCACCTCCAACAGAAACTCTGCACTTACTAAACAGTAAATCCCCTTCCCCTCACACCTGATCCATGGTAACCTGTAATTTACTTCCTGCCTCTATGAATTTGCATCCACTAGTTATTTTATAAAAGTGAAATCAAACAATATGTATCCTTTTGGGTCTGGCTTATTTCACACAACATGATGCATTCATGGTTCATTCATGTTTCAGCATGCTTCAGAATTTCATTCTTTTTTACAGCTGAATATAGCAGCACTATTCACAGTAGCCAAAAGGTGGAAGAAATGCAAGTGTCCATCAACAGATGAATGAATAAACAAAATGCATTTACACACAAGGGAAAGACTTTTTAAGGAGCTGTAATTTGAGCCAAAACATGAGGGACAGATAAGGAGACCCCAGCTGTTTAGGGATCTGGAGGCATAACATTCCAGGAGGAGGGAAGAGAGAATTAAAAGGACCTAAACCAGGAATGAGTTTGGCATGTCCCAAAACTAAAATGAATTCACTGTCACAGATTGTTAAAATGGGTAAGGCACTTCAGTTTGCCTGTCCTGTAGAAGGACCAAACCAAATGTAGAGGGGAAATCAGAAGCTTTCAGTGGGGAAATGCTAAAATTTTATTCACTCCTGTGATTCTGGAAGACAGCATTTCCATTGGAAAAGTGTTACAGGCAAATAAAGGAAATGCTGTACCTTAAGGTCAAACACCTGGGTTTGGATCCCACCTTTATTACTTTGAGTCAGCTACTTATCCTCTCTGTACCTCAGTTCCCTCACCTGTAAAATGGGAGAACAACACTACTTATCTCACATGATTCCTGTGAAGTTCAAATGAACTCAATGCTTGGAGCAGTGTCTGGCACATGTAAATGCAATATGTGTCTACTACCTCAACTACTACCTCCAATGCCACTAGTATTCTTTCAGATCCAAATTTAAATCTCCTTCTCCCATCCTAAAATAAGCATCACTTGTCCCTGATTTTGATTTCAGCTTTGTAACATGAATATGTCTGCATTTACTAAATTGTACTAATTCAACTGCAAATCCACACCTTAATCTTGTCCTACCCCTCCCTGAACTTGAGGTCTAGGGCAGCCAGTGCCCCCAAAGAAATGAATATGAGCCCTAACAGTTGTCTCAGCATCCTTTCTTTCCTCATTCAAATGAAACACAGAATCTAAGAAAATCTTATATATTAAGTATAAAACTTTGATCATATTCATAGAAACAATATTTCCAGACCACTCTCAAACAAATACAAGTGACCACAATTTATGCTGCAATGAATTTAAAAAAAGGAAGGGAGGCAAAAAGAAAAAGAAGCAATTCTGAAGAAGGGGTCTGTCTTTCTATTTGCTTCTGTCCTCTTTGATGTCCCTCAATAAAGCATTTAAAGTTTTTTTTCTTATGAGTCCCTTGCAATTTTAGTATATTTATTCTTATTTATTGTGCCTGTATACTTGGTTCTGGTAAATATTGAATATTTTATCCCATTATATTTTCAAACTGGTTGGTTTAGGCATATAGGAAAACTACAGATTTTGCTTAGCAATTTCCTTACCACCCACCTTAATGAATTCTATTATTGTTCCTCATGGACTCATTATGGGATTGATTATATTTAGTTTTCCAAAAAGAGATCAAACCCCTGAAATGGTGATAACCCTACCTCTCCCTTTTTTGCTTCTTTTTCCTATCAAATTTTGCTATCTAAATATTCCTGAATAATGGTAAAGAATAGTGATGATAATGGGCCCTGTGACCTTTCTCTTGATTTAAGGGGGGCCTTTCTAGTGCTACATCATTTAAGATGATTATGACTTTTCATATCATCCTACTTTATTACCATACTGTTTTAAAAATCAGAAATAGGAATTTACTTTTATCATATGTCCTGTAACATCCATAAAATAAATCATACAGTGTTTCTCATTTTCCCATATTAACAGTGAATATTAGGATTATATTTCCTAAGATTGAACCATCCTTCCATTTCTGGGATAAATCTCATTTTGTCATGGCTGATATTACCTTGCATTGTAATCATTTACAGATCCATTTATTCACTTCAGAAGTTCCTTCAGCTTGTTGGCAATGATTGATTCATATTTGACTGCAGTACATTTCATGGAGTTGGCAATGAATCAATTAATGAACTAATAAATGAATGAATAACTGAATAATAAGTGCACTGAACCCCACCAAACTAACACTTTGTATCTTTTCTAGAGTTAAAATACAATGTTAGAGCAATCATGTGTCTGTCCCAGAGTGGACATTCATATGTTCAATGGACATCTGATTTAATTCACAATCCCTTCTTCTGGCAACAGAACAACTGAATTCATTCTCCATGAGCAACCAATCCCCTTTAGTTTAAGTAGGGCAAATCCTGCCTCCCCACTGCCACCACTACCACAGGAAAAATGGTATCTTTATCACCCAAATCTGATTAGAATATTTCACAACTATGGCTTTAGGAATGGTACTTGACCCAAGCTAGTCCAAAGGCATCTCCAGGAAAGAAGCTCTTAAGAAAAAGTATTTCCTAAAGGATTGATAAACATAAAACTTGTTTCTCTAGGGTTTTTGCTACCATCTTGCTTAAAATATCATGAGACCACTAGTTGAAAATGGAGCCAGGTAAAGAAACACTTGGTAAATGAAGGGAGAAAGACAGAGACCGAGTGACATCATTTAAGGTCCTGGAGTCAGTTTTGCCTGAAGCCAGCTAGACCCCAGAATTTCCAGTCACATAAAATTAAGACTTCCCAATCACATAAAGTTAATAAATAATCTACTTTGAGTATAATAGTTTAAATTTGATTTCTACCATTTGCAACAAAAATATATAATGTAATTCATGTGTTTTTTTGTTTCCCTGTAAATAGGTCTTGCACATTCTTAAAGGTTTAAAAATTCTTTTAAAAGGCAATCCCAACTAGTTAGTGTTTAAAAAAAACAACTGCCTGCTTTTAATTTATGGCAAGATAGGCTTAAAGGCTCCGTTGGTGAATTGTAATTTCATATTGCAATCCCCAAGATTATAGAGGAGCTTGTTAACCCACAGAAACTGATAGAATCAAGAGATTAACAGGACAGTGGTTCAATCAGTTCTGGACATATCATCCATTATGCAAAACTGAAACCTTAAAACTTTCAAATGTACAACCCTAGCCTCTGAACTGGCTTGATTTTAAAGTAAAAGTGCCTGATATGAGTGACACAAAACCAGAATCATGTTCAAAGGTTTCTTTGCCCACAGCTTGACTTCAGGTGCCATGGTACCTGTAGACATATGGAGACCTAACACTTAAACTTAGGGGATATAAAAACTCCTCTCCATGTCTCAGAAAGAAACTTGCTGCTGAAGCAACTAAGCTGATATGATTCCAAATATTGTCTCAGAAATTTTTAGCAACTGAACCCAAGGATTTTCATCATTTGTCCACATAAAAGGGATGACTTTTGAAATTTAATTTGTTATTTAATCAGTAAAGATACAGAACTGTTAAAAGAGATCAGTTAAATATAAAATATATTTATTATAGAACACATCTGCAAAACACAATCTTGTGCCACTGGGGATGAGAGGACTTCTGCAGTACAGGGGTGAAGAGCTCATCTGGCACTTGAGTGAGTGTCTTGGCTGAATTCTACAGTCAGGATGGTGTTTTATCATAATTGCACTTATGCTATATATTATCTTTTACCTATACAATTTTGATCAAATTAAGTTTAATTTTCTTACCAGTAATGGAGAGGAATTTGCACTTCAGAATTCATTATTTTAACATGACATTCATATATAAGACAAGGCTTAGTAGATATTGCAGAGTTTGTGGTAAAACCATCATAGCAAACTAAACAAGGCTGCAATTCATATCCCTGTTTTACTTGCCTGAATATTGGTAGCACAGTGCACTAAAAACATGTTTAATTTCTATTGTGCACAGCCTTTTCTGTTAAAGCTAGGGAATTTCAGGGCTTTTACCTATTGCAGAAAATTGTTGTCTTTTCTAAGTCCTTTGACAGTATCTCGAGATTTATGTCCAACTAATTCTGGATAGAGTTTAGTGATCTTTGACATCAACAGAGTAATATTTGGTTCATGAAATGTAGTTCTATTGACTAAATTGAACCAACTTTACTGAGATACTTGACCTAGTTAAGGACCTTAAGATCAAAAAGGCAATCAAGGAAATAGAATTACTTCTGGATCATATTGTCCATTTACCTATAAATAGAAAATTTTACAGGGGACTAATTGGTGGTATACTGACTTATTCACAGAACTGAAAAATAAAAGTATAAGAAATTGTTTGAAAAACTTAAGTATGGGATATAAATTACATAGTGTGAATTTTATTTAAATCTGATAGACACCTCTCTTATGAAATGTAAGTGAATGTACATTGTTGCTTTCATCTTAGATTTAAACTGCTTTTATCTGTGCACCATAAAACTGAAGAAATTTGTCACTGTATAGAAGTTATTCTTTAAAATGGTCACTATTTTGGGATAAATTTCATGCTATTTGCAAAGTTTTACAAATTATTTACTGTCAACCCTATTCTCCTTTTTCAAGCTCAAGGAGAACAAAATTAGGACATAAACACAAGTAACAGATTGCCAAACTGAATACCATTTTCTTGTTCATGCTAGGAGAAAAATCAAGACAAAAACTTGAAATGATGGTGGTATCCTTTATGTGAAGATATTAATACAAATGATATATATTAAAAATGTTTGATAATGTGAGTTCTGTCCCCTAAGGGATGTTCTGGGCTGCAGGGCTGTGTGGGGGTGTTCCCAGTCTCCCAAAAGGATGGCTGAATGGGACATGTTAATTTTCCCCTTTTCACACAGTTCTACCTTCCCAGCTCCAGGACAATTAGCTGAGGGTGTGGGAAAGGCTATTGTCCATGCCCAATATTGTGGTATGCATGTATGTTGTTGGAAACACTTCCTGTCACACTGAGTTGAGGCAGCTCTGGGCTGTGGTGTTGGTACTGGGCAGGAGTGTTCCCAGCCCACCAGGAAGATGATTGTAAGGGGATGCCCCCCTTTTCTTGGGAAGTTGTGGTGTTTAGTGAATTTTCTTAGCCACTGCACTTATTGCTTTGTTTCTCAGAGCTCTCTTAGCTTTGCTTTTGTCTGGGACCAAATTGCATGTCTTTGAGGCTTTTGGTAATGGGCTTCTCAGTTGTTTTAGAAAAAGGGAAAAAGATTTAAAACAAAGAAGGGCCTTCCTTGCAGATATAATGGGCTATTGAAATGCTAAGAGTCAAGGAGATTAGGGTCATTAAGGAACAATAAAGAAAGCAGAGAGACTGTCTCTTGAGACAATGAAACTCTGCATTTGCCTATGAGCCTGACTCTCTTTGAGCCCTGCCCTTCCCCATTTTATGTTAACAAGAACTCCAAAAAGTCTCTGTTTTTATTTTGGGGTTTTCTTTTTTTGCTGTTTTTGTAGCCCTATCTCCTCTCCACCAGGCTGACTGCTCCCAGATTCTCTGGTGTCTGGTCTCAGTCTATCTATGTTTGGAATTTGGATCAGCCATCCCAGTTTTCAAAAAGAGCCAAAACTTCAGTTCTCTCTCTTCATTCCCAACACTGATGGCCCCTTCTCCCACAGGACTGAGCCTGGCAGGGAGGGGCATGGGTCTCCTGGCTGCAAGAACTTATGTATTTCACTGATCTCAGCTGTTCCATGTGTTTGTGAGTGTTGTATGAAGTATGCCCAGAGTCAAATTGCTCTCCAGTGTCTGGTTTATGCAGTTCCTGGCTTTCTACCTACTGCCCTGGGATAGTAACTAAAACCTACACCTCACCACTCCACCATCTTGTCCCACACTCTGGCATCTGCTCTGGAGTTCTGGTTTCAAAATTGCTTCCTTCCAGAGTGTTCCTCTCTAGGCTGCAGTTCTGTCCAAAATGTCACTCTTAGCTGCTCTCCAAAATGTTCTCAGGGCATTTTGTCCTCTCTTAGCTCCTGTGTTTTCTTCAAAGTTTCCCTCATGGCTGCAGCTGCTCTGGGGTCCTTCTGTCTGAGCCTTTATAAGGCTACAGTGATTTAATTAAGAACCATGCTGAATGGGCAGGGCCACACATCCATGGAAATAATCCAATGAAAAGTCTCACCCACAGCTGATTGAGTCATATCTCCATGAAAACACTGAACCAATAGGTTCCAACCTAATTAGCATTAACACATCTGACCCCACAAGATTGCATCAAATAGCATGGCATTTTGGGGGACATAATACTTCCAAACTGGCACAATCCTTTTATTAGTTTTTTTCTATGGGGTCAGTATTACTGTCCCATGTCTCATTTCTGATTTTATTTATTTGCATATTGTCTTTTTTTTTCCTTTCAGTCTAGCTAAGTGTATGTCAATTTTATTGATTTTTCTCAAAGAATGAGCTTTTGGCTTTGTTGATTCTCTCTTGATTTTTTTCTATCAATTTAAATTATTCTCTGATTTTTATTTCTTTCCTCCTTGCTTTGGAATTAGTTTTTTTTTCTTTTCCTGGTTTCTTCAGGTCTGCAGTTAAGGCTTTGATGTTATCTCTGTTTTCCTTAATGTAGGTATTTAAGGCAATACATTTCACTATTAGTGCAGCCTTCACTACATCCCATAAATTTTGATATGTCCTGACCTCATTTTCATTTGTTCTGATTATTTACTGATTGCTGTTGTAATTTCCTCTTTTTTACCCACTGAGTATGTTGTTTAATATCCATATATTTGTGAATTTTCTATATCTGCCTGTTACTGATTTCCAGTTTCATTCACTATGATCAGAGAAAGTGATTTGTCTAACTTCCATCTGTTAATGTTAGACTTTTTTTTTTCTTTTTTGACCCAACATGTGACCTATCCTGGGGATTGATCCATTTGCAACTGAGAGGAATGTATATCCTGCTGTTTTCAGGTACAGTGTTCTGCAAATGTCTTTAAGGTATAGTTCATTTATCATACTATTCAAGTTTTGTTTCTTGATCCTTTGTCTAGATATATGTCTATTGATGAGAGTGATGTATTGGGGTCCACATGTATTATTGTAGAGATGTCTATTTCTCCCTTTAGTTTTGCCAGTGATTGTCTGATGTATTTTGGAGCACCCACCCTGGTTATGTATGAACATAAATACATATTCCTGATTGTTATTTCCAGTTGGTATATTTTTCCTTTTATTAATATATAATGTCCTTCTTATAAAACTTTTCCAATTAAAGTATGTTTTCCAATATTAGGGGAGATACCCTGGCTTTTATGGTTATTATTGTCATGCAATATATTCTTACAGCATTTCTGTTAACCCTTTTTCCTTGGGTCTAAATTGAGTCTCTCATTGACAGCATATTGATGAATAATATTTATTTTTCTCCATTCTGCCAATGTCTGTCATGCTTGGGGAGTTTAATCCATTAACATTAAATGATACTACTCTGAGGGCTGTACTTCAACCAATTTAACCTTAGATTTTGTATGTAGTAATGGTTAAAAACTGTAAGATCCTCAGAAAATGCCATGTTCTTTTAATTCATTCATGCAGGGGCAGACCTACTGAGGGTAGGACCTGTTTGTTAGGTTGTAACAATTGAGATGTGACCCACCCTATTCTAGATGGATATTATTCTTAACAGAGTCTTTTATGATGGGATAAAAGGAAGAAACAGCTCACGGAAACACCTAAACAAATTTGGAGAGAATAGGGAATACCCCAGAGATGCTAAGATGGGACACACAGAAGCTTGGATAGCAGACCACTGGAAACAGAAGCTATGTGTCTTTCTATCTGACAGAGGAGCCCAGATGCCATCAGGCTTTCTGTAGAGTTCAAGTATCATCCTGTAGATGCCTTATTTGGGCCATTTTCATGGCTGTAGAACTGTAAATTTTAAATTGGTAAATCCATATTGTAAAATCCAACCCATTTCTGGTATATTGCATTCTGGCAGCTTTAGCAAACTGAAATGTCATAACTTGTTTTTGCCTCTTTTTACCTATTTAGTTACCCTTACAGATAATCTTCATTTCTAAATTCTTCTAAGCACCTCTCTCCTGCCTTTTCCATTCATCCCACAAGACTCCATTTCATATTTTTTTCAGGGCAAGTCTTTTGTTATCAAACTCTCTTGGCTTATTTTTACCTGTATGGTCTAAACTCTCCATTTTGGAAGGACTGTTTTGCCAGATAAAGAATTTTTGCCTTACAGACCTTCTATTTCAGTATATTAAATTACCATACCACTGCTGTTTTGCCTCCATGGTTTCTGATGAGAAATAAGAAATTAATCTTATCAAGCTTCCTTTGTATGTGAGGAAACAATTTTCTCTTTATGCTTTCAGGATTCTCTTTATCTTTGGAATATGATATTCTGATAAGTATGTGTTTTGGAATAGGTCTACTGGGATTTGTTCTGTTCAGAGTATGTTGTGTCCCTTGATTATATATATTTATGTCTTTTGTGAAATTTGGGAAGTTTTCTGCCATTATTCCTCAAATTCTTCCCCTTTTCCCTTCTCTCTCAGGTACACCCATGATGCATATGCTTGTACCCTTCCTTAAATCATAGAAATACATGAGACACTACTCAATTTTTTTCTCTTGTTTCCTCAATCTGTTCTTTATGACTTTGCCCTATTTTCTACTTCTCTGATTCTTCTGCCTGTTCAAATCACTTGTATGCCTCTGGTGTATATTTAAATTCAATTTTATTGAGATATAATCACATACCATAATATCACCCAAAGGTTAATTATTCACAGTACCAATGTATAGTTGTGCAATCATCACCACAATTTTTGAACTTTTTCATTACTCAAAAGTTAAGAATAAAAGTAAAAGTAAAAAAGAATACCCCAAACCATCCCATCCTTTCCATTCCCCCATATTATTCAATTTTTGTCCCTATTTTCTACTCATATGTCCATACACTGGATAAAGACAGGGTGAGTCACAGGGTTTTCACAATTATATTGTCACACAGTGTAGGCTATGTGTTTTACTATCATCAAGAATCAAGGTTACTGGGTTGCAATACAATAGTATCAGGTATTTCCTTCTATTTATTCCAATACACTAAAAACTACAAAGGGATATCTATTTAATGCATAAGAATAACCTTGTTCTAGTTTGCTAATGCTGCAGAATGCAAAACACCAGAGATGGACAGGCTTTTATAAAATGGGGGTTTATTTCACTACACAGTTACAGTCTTAAGGCCACAAAGCATCCAAGGTAACACCTCAGCAATCGGGTACCTTCACCAGAGGACAGCCAGTGGTGTCCAGAAAACCTCTGTTAGCTAGGAAGGCAGCTGGCATCTGCTCCAAAGCTCCGGCCTCAAAACGGCTTTCTCCCAGGATGTTCCTTTCTAGCAAGCTTGCTTCTCTTCAAAACATCACTCCCAGCTGCACTCTCTTTCCTCCCCCCAAGTCAGCTCATTTATATAGCTCCACAGATAAAGGCCCACCCTGAATGGGTGGAGCTGCGCCTCCATGAGAACATCTCATCAGAATCATTGCCCACAGCTGGGTGGGGCACATTCCAAGGAAATCCAACCATCACCAAAATGCCTGCCCCACACAAGACCACAAAGATAATGGCATTTGGGGGACACAATACACTCAAACCAGCACAAAACTGTAGAATGACCTCTAGACTCCATTTGAAATCTCTCAACCACTGAAACTTCTTGTTTGATTCCTTTCCCACCTTTAGGTCAAGAAGGCTTTCTGTGATCCAAGCTTATCCCCAGGAGTCATGTTCCACATTGCCAGGGAGATTTACACCTCTGGGAGTCATGTCTCTCATAGGAGGGGAAGGCAGCAAGTCTGCCTCCTGAGTTGGGTTAGAGAGGGTGGCCACATCTGAGCAACAAAAGTTGTTCTCTGGGGTTGAACCTGTGCATAATTAGAAGCATACTTAGCTTCTCCTTTGCAGTAACAAGCTTCATAGGGGCAAGTTTCAAGATTGAGGGCTCAGCCTTCTAAATTGCTGGTCCCCAATACTTGTGAGAGTATCAGTAATTCCCCACGTGGGGAAGTTTAATATTTCCACATTTTTCACCAGTCCCTCAAGGGGGCTTCACAAATACAATTTTATGCTCTGCACAAACACTTTGGGATGTATTGGGGCATCACACTAAACTGCACAAACCCACCAGGTCTCACTCCCTATTCAAAGTTTCAGGCAATTATGGTGTTTGAATATACTGAACATACACATTAAAATTTTATAGTGTGCTATAGAACATATAGATTTCACACTGAATATATATCTCTTCCTTTTGTCTTACACAGAAATTTCAAACACTATCAATATCATCCTTTAATCTTCCATCTTATTTGCCTTAGTATTAAATACATCGGCTTCATTCATACCTCTAATTGAAATCTGAACTCCAGCTTTTTTAACAGTTGCTCTATGCAGTACTGCTGACCTTTCATAGTTTCAGAACTCTATCTCTGAGTCTCAGGTGCCACACAGATATCCAAAGTTCCAGGGATTTACAAAATTATACAAAATAGAGCTCAGCATCTCAAAATTTAGAGATAACTATTACAACTCAGGAATAGGTGTGATTGCTATAAGAGCTTACAATCTGGGAACTATTACTATAAGTCTTCCCCTGAAATCTGTGTTCTCACAATCAATTTTCAGAGTTGGCACATTGTATTTAGTTTGCATTGGTCAGGCATGGGCATATTTGTCTTTTCATTTCTGATTTATTTCACTCAACATACTGTCCTCAATGTCCAGCCACCTAATTTCATATCATTCCTTCTTGTAGCCACTCAATATTCCATTGTTTGTGTACTCCACAGTTCACCATTCCATTCATTATTCAATTTACTCTTACACTACCCTCCATCCACTGTGAATCATGAATATTGCCACCATAAACATCAGTGTGCAGATGTCCATTCATGTCCTGGCTCTCAGTTTTTTCAAGTATCTACCCAGTAACAGGGTTTCAGGACCATATGGACACACCATAGCTTCCTGTGGAACCACCACACTGCCTTCCAGATGGGCCACATCATTGTGCTTCCCTAGCAACAGTGACTAGGTACATCCCTCTCTCCACATTTTCTCCAGCTCTTGTATCCCTCTTTTTTTAGACAGGTTTATTGACACACCATCTATTCCCTCCTAAGTAAACAATCAATGGTTCCCAGTATGCATACTTATGCATTCAACACCACAATCTATATGAGGACATTTCCATTTCTTCCACAAAGATAGAGGAAGAGAAGAAATGAAGTAAAAAGGAAAGGAAAATAAAGCACAGTAAAAAGGTCATACATCACCACCATCACAAAGAATCCCATACTCCCCCTTATATCCTTCCTTATAGATATTTATCTTTGGTATATTGTCTTTGTTACAATTAATGGAATCATATTAGTGTGCTACTGCTAGTTATAGAATCTAGTTTGCATTGATGGTATTTTTCTCCAATACTATCCCCTTTTAACATCTTGAGAAGTTGACATTAATTTGTTCTCCCTCATGTAAAAACCTTCTTATATTTGTCCATTTAATTACCCTCATTGACCATTTGTTTCACTAAGTTATACAGTTCTGTTCTTTATCTTCTGTCTTTCCTTCTGATGTCATACATGACCCTAGCTGCCTTCTTTCACTTGTACCCAATCATCTTTATTTAGTGTTTATAATATTGTGCTACCATCAGAGTTTTGTGATATCCATTTCTGATCTATACAATCAATTCTGTTGAACATTCTACACTGCTTCAGAATTGAATACCTGATCCCTTCCCTCTTTCAATCTCCTGATAACCTGTGTTCTCAGCTTTAACCCTCAAAGTTTGGTCATTAATATTAGTTCATGCAGTGAGAACATAGACTACTTTATCTTTTGTATCTGGCTAATTTTCCTCAATATTCTCAAGGTTCATCCATGTCATTACATATTCCATGGCTTTATTCTGTCTTACAGCTGCTTAATATTCATCCTACATATACACCATTTGGTTTATCTACTCCTCTGTTGATGGATATTTGTACTGTTTCTATCTCTTGGCAATCATGAATAACACTGCTATAAACATCAGTTTATAAATATCCATTTGTGTCCTAGGTTTCAGCTCCTTTAGGTAAACAACTAGTTATGGGATTGCTGGATCATATGGCAATTCTATACTTAGCTTCCTGAGTAACCACATCACTGCCTTCCAGAGTGGCTCCACCATTCTTCATTTCCACCAACAGTTAATTAAGTTTGCCTGTTTCTCCACACTTTTTCCTGCACTTGTAATTTTGTTGTTTTTCTTTTTTTTGGATGATTATTATAATAGTAGATTTGAAACATCTCACTGATTTTGATTTGCTTTTCCCTGATAGCCCATGTAGTTGAACATCTTTTCATATGTTTTGGAAGCATTTGTACTTCCTCTTCAGAAATGTATCTGTCCATGTCTTTTGCCCATTTTTTAAATTAAGTTGTTTGACTTTCTGTTGTTGAGTTGTGGGATCTCTTTATGTATTCCTGGATATTAAAACCTTATCTGAAAGGTGGTTTCCAAATATCATCTCCCAATATGTGGGCTACCTTTTTATTTCCTAAGTCATTTGATTGCCTCAATTTTGAGGAGATCACATTTATTTCTTCTTTCACTGCTTGCACTTTGTGCATAAGGTCTAGGAGGCCACCCCCTATCACAAGATCTTTAAGATATTGCCCTACATTTTCTTAAAGATTTGTGGTCTTAACTCTAATGTCTATGTCTTTGATAAATTTTGAGTTAATTTTTGCATAAGGTGTGAGACAGGAGTTCTCTTTCATTCTTTTGGATATGGATATCAAGTTCTCCAAACACCATTTATTTAAGAGGTTGCTCTGTCCCAGTTGCACTGGATTGACTGCCTTATCAGAGATCAATTGTTCATAGATGGGAGGGTCTATTTCTGAATACTGAATTCAAGTCCATTGGTCAATATATCTATCTTTATGCAAGTACCATGCTGTTCTGTCCACTGTAGCTTTGTAATATAGTTTAAAGTCAGGTAGTGTGAGACCTCTCTTTCACTCCTCTTAAGATATTTTTGGCTTCTCAGGGCTCATGGCCTTTCCAAATAAATTTGGTTATTAATTTTTTTCTATTTCTGCAAAGTTGTTGCAATTTTAACTGGTTTTGCATTGAATCTATAAATCAATTTAGGTAGAATTGACATCTTAACTATATTTAGTCTTCCTATCCATGAACATATTTTGTCTTTCCATATATTTAGGTCACCTATGATTTCTTTTGGCAATTTCTTGTAGTATTCTGTGTATAGGTCTTTTGTGCCCTTGGTTAAGTTTATTCCTAAATATTTGAATCATTTTGTTGCTATTGTAAAAGGAATATTTTGATTTCCTCATGTTGCTCATTACAAGTGTATAGGAACACTACTGATTTTTGCATGTTAATCTTGTACCTTGACACTTTGTTGTATTCATTTATTAGCTCTAGTAATTTGCTGTAGATTTTTCTGGATTTTCTACATATAAGATCATGTCATCTGCAAACAGGGAAAGTTTTACTTTTCTATTTCCAATTTGGATTCCTTTTATTTGTCTTGTCTAATTGCTCTAGCTAGAACTTCCAGCACAATGTTGAATAACAATAGTGACCATGAGTGTTCTGTTTTGCTAAAACTGCTGTTATGTAAAATACCAAAAATGGTTTGGTTTTTAGAAAGAGGATATGCTAGTTTACAATTAAAAGGTCATAAAAGTGTCCAAACTAAGGCATCAACCAGAAGATACCTTCACTGAAGAAAGACCAATGGTGTCTCAAACACCACTGTAAGCTAGGAAGTCATGTGCCTGGTGTCTGCTGGTCCTCTTGTCTTAGGTTCTGTTTTCAAAATGGCTTTCTCTAAAATGATTCTGGGCTTCTGTAGTTCTTAGCTTCTCTCAAATTTCTGCTTGGTTCTCCTGGGGTGTTTCTCTCTAAGCACATGAGAGTCCTCTCTTAGGTTCTCTTAGCTTCTCCAGAGCAAAATCTGTACTTCATCTCTTAGCTTAGCAACTCTAAACATCCTTCTGCCTGCATCTCCAAGGGTCAGCTCTTGGCTTTTCCTGTAGACAAACTCTGGATTACATAGCTTATCTTTTCTCCAAAATGTCTCTTTCAGCTTCTTTGAGCTCCTTATTTCTATGAGCTCTTGACTCCAGTGATCTAATTGTGACCCTGCCCATTCTGGGTGGGCCTTACCTCCATGGAAATGATGTAATCAAAAGCTCTCACTGTTGGATGGGTCACAACTAATGGAAACAGCCTAATCAAAATGTTTCACCCTAATCAAAAGACAAGTAAGTCTGCTCCAACAAGATTGCATTAAAGAAAATAGGTTTTGTGGGGGACATAATAGATTCAACACAACAGAGTGGGCAACCTTGTCTTGTTCCTGATGGTGGAAAGATTTCCATCTTTCCACATTAAATAAGATGTTAGCTGTGTTGTTTTTCATAGGTTGACTTTATCATATTGAGGAAGGTCCCTTCTTTTCCTATCCATTTTGTCTTTTCATAAAGAAAAGATGTTGAATTTTTTCAAATGCCTTTTCTGCATCAACTGAGATGATCATTTGGTTTCTCTCTTTTGATTTATTAATGTGGTATATTACATTAATTTTTCTTGTGTTGAACCAGCCTTATAATCCTGGAATAAATCATATAATCCAGGAATAAATCACACTTGGTCATGTTACATAATTCTTTTAATGTGCTCTTAGGTTTGATTTGTATTTTGTTGATGACTTTTACATCTATATTCATTAAAGATTGGTCTATAATTTTGTTTTCTTGTAGTTTCTTTGGCTTTGGTATTAGGATGATGTTGGCTTCACAGAATGTGTTAGGTAGCTTTCCCTCCTTTTCAATTTTTTTTGAAGAGTTTTAGCAGGATTGTTTGGATTTCTTTCCAGAATGTCTGGTAGAAGTTATGTATGAAGTCATCTGATCCTTGACTTCTCTTTTTTGGGAGTTTCTGATGACTGATTGAATCCCTTTACTTGTGATGTATTTGTTGAGTTTGCCTATTTCTTTTCAGGTTGATTATGGTTTTTCATGCTTTAATAGGAAGTTGTGTATTTCATCTAAGTTGTCAATTTATTAGCATATAGTTGCTCATAGTAGCCTCAGTATCTTATATTTCTGTGATGTTTGTAGTTATTTACCTTTTCCCATTTCTGATTTTACTTGCATCCTCATTTTTTGTTAGCCTAGCTAAATTCCAACAATTTTATTGATTTTTCTGAGAACCAACTTCTGGTTCTGTTGATTCCATTTTCATGGTCTCAATTTCATTTAGTTCCACTCTAATCTTTATTAATTTCCTTCTGATTGCTTTGGGGTTATTTTGCTCTTCCTCCTGTATTTCCTCAAGTTGAACAGTTAATTCTTGGTTTTTGCTATTCCTTTTTATTACAAGTGTTTAGGGCCACAAATTTTTGTCTCAGCACTGCCTTTGCTGCATCCCATAAATTTTGATATACTGTGTTTTCATTTTCATATACCTAAAGATATTTATTAACATCTCTTGTAATTTCTTCCTTTACACACTAGTTGTTTGAGTGTGTTGTTTAGCCTCCATATATTTTGAATTTTCCAACCTTCAGCCTGTTATTGATTTTCAACTTCATTCCATTATGATCTGCAAAAATGTTTTGTATAATACCAAGATTTTTAAATTTGGCACTTTATCTGTGAACCAAACATATGTTCTATCCTGGTGAATGATCCATGAGCACATGAGAAAAAAGTTTATCTGCTGTTGTGGGGTGTAGTGTTCTATAAATATCTGTTGAGTCTACTTCATTTATTGACAAATTCAACATCTCTTTCCTTATTGATCCTTTGTCTAGATGTTCTATCCATTGATGAAAGTGGTGTATTGACGTATTCAACTATTACTGTAGAGTTGTCTACTTCTCCCTTTTGTGTTTGTCTTATGTATTTTGGGGTAATGTTGGGTACATGAATATTATTTTGTCTTGTTGAATTGTCCCTTTTACTGATACATAGTGCCCTTGTCTCAAATGTTTTACATTTGAAGTCTAATTTGTCAGCTATTAATATAGCTAACCTTGCTCTTTCCTGGTGATTTGCATGAAATATCTTTTTTGAACCTTTCACTTTCAACCTATTTTTGTCCTTGTGTCTCAAGTGAGTCTCTTGTAGACAGTGTGTAGATGGTTCTCTTTGTAAATCCATTCTTCCAGTCTGTCTTTATAGGGGAGTATATTCTATTAACACTTAATATTACTAATGTAAAGTCAGTACTTTCTTATACCATTTTGTCTTTTGGATTTTATGTCATATTTTTCTCTCCCTCCTTTCACCATTCCTCACAGTTTTCATTCTATACTCTTGTCCAGACCTCTCTCTCCTGTCTTTTTCCAACAGCCTGAAGCATTCTCTTTGGTATATCATGTAAAGCAGGTCTCTTATTCACAAACTCTGTTTGGTTCTCTGAAAATAAACTCTCCCTCATTTTTGAAGGACAAATTTCCAGTTATAGAATTCGTGGTTTGCAGCTTTTCTCTTTCAGTATCTTAAATATATCAAGACACTACCTTCTTGCCTCCATTGTTTCTGCAGAAAAATCCATATATATTCTTCTCAAGCTTCCCTTGTTTCTGTTGGATCATTTTTGCTACTTTCAGAATTCTGTCTTTGACATTTGACAATTTGATCAGTAACTATCTTGGGGTAAGTCTTTTCAGATCTATTCTGTTTGGTATACACTGCATGTGCCAGTTTGAATGTATTATGTCCCCCAGAAAAAGCCATATTCTTTGATGCAATCTTGTGGGGCAGACATAATAGTGGGGATTAAGTTGGAAAGTTTGGATTAGGTTGTTTGCATGGAGATGCGCCCCACCCAACTGTAGAGGATAACTGATGGGATATTTCCATGGAGGCGTGGCCCCACCCATTCAGGGTGGGCCTTGATCAGTGGAGCCATATAAACGTGCTGACTCAGGGAGATGGAACTGAGTGCAGCTGTGAGTAACGTTTTGAAGAGGAGCAAGCTTGCTAGAAAGGAACGTCCTGGGAGGAAGCCATTTTGAAACCAGAACTTTGGAGCAGACACCAGCCACATGCCTTCCCAGCTAACAGAGGTTTTCCGGATGCCACTGGCCAACCTCCGGTGAAGGTACCTGATTATTGATATGTTACCTTGGACACTTTATGGCCTTAAGACTGTAACTGTGTAGCCAAATAAACCCCCTTTTTATAAAAGCCAATCCATCTCTGGTGTTTTGCATTCTTCAGCATTAGTAAACTAGGACACTGCACTTCTTGAATCTCTAACTTCATGTCTTTCATAAGAGTTGTGAAATATTCTGTAATTATTTGCTCCATAGTTCTTTCTACCCCTTTCCCCTTCACTTCTCCTTTAGGGACACCCATATGCATATTCATGTGCTTCATGTTTTCATTCAGTTCCTTGGACCCTGTTGGTATTTTTCCATTCTTTTCCCTATCTATTCTTTTGTGTGTTTGATTTTAGATGTACTGTCTTGCCTCTTCAAATCTGCTGTTGTGTGTACCCATTGTTTTTCATTTCATCTATTCAATGCCTTTCAGTCAAGTATGTTTTGCCAGTTGTTTTCTCAAGCTTACAAATTCTACTTTATCATCACCCATTGTCTTCTTTATATACTTCATCTGTTTGTCACAGTTTGCTTCAGCTTGTTGATTTGATTTAGAAGATTTATTTGAACATCTTTAGTTGTATCAACTCCTGGATCTCAGTTGAAATGTTAGTATGTTCCTTTGGTCCATATCTTAGTACTTCCTAGTAAAACTTGTGATTTTATTTTTTGCTGTCTAGGCATCTGATTCTCTTGATCAGATTATTCTGGAGAACATTTTCACTCTTATTTAGGGTTTTATTGTTGGTCAGCATTATTCTCTATTCTTTGGTGATCAAGTCAACTTATTCTAGAATTCTGACATACCTTCTGTTTAATCAGAATTTTTCAGGCCTTGTTTTTCTGTTTCTTGCCTGCCAATAGGGAACAATTTTTTGAAGGGATCTCACCATCTATGATCAACACCAGTCAGATTATCTCATTTCAGAAAGGTGCGGGTTTCAGGAAAAGTATGTAATCCATATCAAGTTTCCCTGAGATTGAGACAAAGAAGGTTGATAGAAGCTTCTAGACTCAGTTCTTTTCCTATCCCATTGAGCAGATGGTGCTTATCAGCCCATGGCTCCTCACTGCGTTAAATAGATATGGTACCTCTAATTCTTAGTAGACCCTGTCCCTGCCAGGGGTGTGGTTGACTTAAGCTATTTGTTTTCCAAACACTGGGGCCCGAGTTCTCTGAAAGAGAGCTACCATTTGAGCTCAACCCTGCCCTCCCTTTTCTTGGGGTAAGATATGCCCTTTAGGGAATTCTTTCTCCTACTTGACTCATTACTTTTTCTCTCATTCTGTCTTAGCTCCCCACTTACCTGGGTCCAACTGCCAATTGAAAATATCTGAGGCTTTCTCTAATGAGCTATTTAGAATAGTTTTAAAAAAGAAGAAAAGCTAAAAAAACAGGAAAAAAGAAATCCCTTCTCAGAAACTTTCCCCAGCCCCAAAGCCTTGCCAGCCAGGACCCAGAGTTGGGACATGGCTCTGTGTACCCTACCTCTTAGGGAACAACCCCTTTCCAGTATGCTGAGCTCAGTAAACCACAGAAGCCTCTCTCTTCACTTCTAAAATTTTATTTCACTTTATTTTTCCCATCAACCCTTCCTCTCACAGGATTATAGTGACTACTTAAATATATGCCCTTAGGGAATTATCACCATCATCTGATTAGTTACCATCAGACATACCTTAATTCTTCCCTTGCCCTGAGCAGTGTTGAAACCTGAGCATTCCTACTGCTCTAGAGGGCTATTGAAAAATTTAAAAAGGAAAAAGGAAAGAAAAGAAGAAAAAACCCTTTTCAGAGCCAGAACCTCAGCTCATTGGGTTTGCCAATCAACAGCCAGATTTTGTACTTGTTTCTGTGTGCCCCTGAAAATAAAATTGATCTGATCTATATGCCAGTAAATCTGCACAAGTATTGATATCAATCAGAAAAGTTATAGGGATTTAGCAATTAGAATTTGGAATTAAATAGTATTTAATATACTGACTTTGTATTACTTTGAAAAATTTGTTTTCCCTTTGCATTCATTCAAAATTATTATTCACCAATATACTGCAGTAGAATAACAGATTAATAGCAATTGTGCCAATTTTATCTGCATATTGTTTATATATGTAGCAGTTATTAATTCTTACAGTCTTTAAGCTTATGTACAATTTATAATGCCTTCCAGAAATGCATTCTCTTTAGTGTTTATCTAATGGCTTCCATTCTCCAAGGTTGAGCTCTGGTTCAATTCCTCCAAGATCTGTAACATATCCACCTATATTAGCTGTAGATTTTTCAGGCAGTTTCAATAAATAGAATATTTGTACCTGTCTTTCCCGTATATGTGATATTACCAAATCCAAATTAACATCAAGTACAAAGTCAATTTAAAAATCAACTTTAGGATCTCAGAATTTGTGAGGAACATTTTTGAAGACATTCATAAGTATCTAGTCATCTGCTGGGCACTACACTAAGCTAGTCACACTAAATTTTTCAAACATAATAAATGTGTGTCATATATATACTACATATATTTTACAAAGTGCATTTATTAATAAACAGCTATAGAAACTCCATGGGCCCACAGTATTAACCTTCAAGGGTGGAATTCATAAAAGTTACCTGACCAAGCCTGAGTTTCCCCAATCTTTAAGAATGCATATGAACATACTAGGCCAACTATAAAAACTAAAAATATATAAGTACCTTTTTTATTGGACCCACCATTCCTCTATGTGCTAGGGACAGAGCAATAAGTGAAATACAGCAATAGGAGCTACAATGGGAGAGTGACAGGAGGTAAAAGAATGAGAACAACTAATGCCATCTAAGGAGGGGTGAGGTGATGATATGCCATGGTAGTTTTTCCAAAAGAGTTGATGCCCAATCTGAGTGCTGAATTATGGCAAATCAGAGCTAGCAAGACAGATGAGATGAGGAAAAGGATGAAGAGTGTTTTATGTAATTACCTTCTTTACTCTGAAAAACAACTAACTTTTAGGTTAGTTACCAGAATCATGTTTTATCACAAGAAGAATTTGAAACTCAAAGTGTATAATGGTCCAATGTTCACCTAGCCAATTGTGAGAGTCTAAGTTATATATGTTTTAATTCTAGAGTGGAAACATTGTAATACTTCATCAGGCTAGAACATATAATAGGGACAAAATACTTATTTGAAAATCTCTAGTGAATTGGTATGTCTCAAATATTTAATTTAAAATGTTGCATATGTTAAATACATACTTCTATATATGAAGTGATAGGAGTTATTAAAGACTAATTTTACCATAATTACATAGGAACAGTGCATTTCTTTTTACCCTCTCTGATTAACACTTCTCCAGAAACATGAGTACCATGAAGACATATTGTTGGCCAGCCAACTAGGCAATTTCACACATGTGCCCAACAGGATTGTTATTGTTGCCCTAAAAGAAACTTCCAGGTTGCCTCTGAAAAGGGAAGACCTTCTGAAAGTTTTGAATCTGAACAGAGATCAGGAAAGCTTCCAATATTCGGACATAAGTCATGCATTGTGTTAGATCACTTGAACTTATTCTACTTTAATTAGTCATTGAATAATTGGTGGAGGGGGAATATAATTCAACAGTTAGAGTCATAAAGTGTCACTAGTGTCTAGATCATGTGAACTTCATTAGGTAGAATTCTAAGATGTGCCCCAAGATACCTCATATATACTGCTCAGCTAATCAGTTGAACTTTTGCCCACAAAACATGAGCATTTGTTTAAACTGCCACATATGTGGTAATTTGTTATGCAGCAAAAGCAAACATGCTTTCATTATGTAATAGCTGCATGTTGGAGTTACACTAAAAGCTTAAATACTAAATTTAGAAGTGATGGTTTAGACATTAATCAAGATTAGCTGATTCCTAGGTATAAATCCAAATTTACAAGGCAAAAATAATTGATTTCCAACTTTGGTAGTTAAACATCCATAGATTTACTTTCTTCTTCTGCTTAGAGACATTTGTTTATAAAGTCTGCTCTATCAGTGAAGGTTCATTGCAGAAAGAGTAGCCACTATAGGCATTTCAAACAGATTTACAGCAGGATAGTAGGTACAGAAAAAAATAATCAGGATGGCTGGGGAGAAAGTCAGAGGACACCACTATTCATTAAATTTAGGTTCCTGATTGTTGGAAATGAGATCTGTTCATGTGTGTTCAGGAGACATAAGGCACAGAGAGACTGTCATTTCCATATTAGTGTATATTTCTGGTTAAAAATTGCTAAATATGCATAAAATAATTGCTTCAGTAACAGGCAACAAAAATATTCTCAGATTCTCCCATAATATCTATAAAATTTAGTGTGAAGTTTGACTACACTTCCTAGATTTTCTATTAAGGAATTGAAGGGCACAGGAATATTTTTGGAGGAATATCAGATACTTCAAAACTCAGGAATTGGGTATTAAATGCCTTATCATTTAAGTGTGCATGTCATTTCTTAGGGGTTCATAAAAATTAAGTTTAATTTCATGTATTTAGTAAATATGTAGAACAGGAATTACCCAGGTCTGTGTAATTTCAGACTGTGTTTCCACAAAATGTTGTATTATTTTTTATCTTTGAATAAATATATGGAAAGAGAACAGGGATTAAACTTCATAAATGGTCAGACTGAAAAATTTTCTAAATATAAGTATTTAAGACATTGTCACAAAACTAACAGTATTTGGGGGTCTTGTATGTATGCAAATTTTCAGTCACAGCAACTTCTTTTATTGAATAACTTCTCTTATTCATTGGCCATGTCTCCAACCCACCTTTTCAGAAGGATTTTTTCAGTATTGTAATTTGTCCTAATTAACCAAATGAAGTCTAAATACCCTGTCAATCACTAGGGTCTTTAAACACACCAGAAGACAATTTTGGTTCTCCAATATAAACTTCAGGCCACTAAGTCTTGACTTCAAATGGTAACAATTCTTGTATATAAATCTAAAATATTTGAGAATTGGCATGCCAGACAATATAAAAGCAAAATTTATGTTACCTTAGAATATGTTAGAAGCAATGTAATAATTTTAGATTATTTGTTTTTCTTCTTTGTTTTGGTTTTGTTTGAAATGTTTTTTTATTGCTTAATATTTTGATAAAATTAAAAAAATAAAATTCACACAAGACCAGTATTTCACTACTGCCCTAGTGCCCTAACACCTGAGACTAAAATCTTGCAGTATTTCTGTGTTCCTTTTTCACCCTGGCCATATGTACCTCTCCCTGGCAATGATCTCTATAACTCTGCATATTCTAGTACTCAAATGTTCACACCTGGCCCAGTAGTACCTGGATGTGTCAAGAGTGGCACCTGAGCTGGGTGTACTGGCTGTTAATCACCCCTGAGCTAAGTCTTAGGCTCATTTTACAGATTTGTAAACTGAGGTTACTAAGAGGTTAAGCAACTTGCCCAAGGATATCTGGATTTTGTACTTAAGCAGTTTGACTCAGGAGTAATCTCCAAGAGCAATACTATATGGTTCTAGGTATCACAAATACTTAAAAATAAGTTTTGTATTATGCACATTGACAAAATTCTAGGGAACCATAATGGAATGTACAGACAATTGTGCCTGCATTGCATTCTGCATTTATCTATATATCCTTATTAATAGTTATTTTAAATGAGCTCTTATATATATTTTTATGTAACATGTGGATATATTGAAATGACAAAAATTGATGCTTATATTGCTAATTAGTGGTATCAGGGGAAAAAAAGCTTTTGAATACCACATACAAATCCACATCAGTTTCAGCAGCCATGGTTCTTTGGATTTGTGTTCCACCAGAAAATTAACATGGGCTAGAAGCACCAGCCCACTGCTTTAGCTAGCATGGTCAATTGAATGTGCTGGGACTGAGATTCTCTGTAGCTGTGGATTATTTATCATTGAGCTAATATAAGTAGGACTCTTGCAGAGGTAACCTTTTCAATCTCCTACAATTTATGTCATTCCCTGGCAATTGGAAATGCAGCTACAATAACATCAGCTTCTGAGAGGCTGATCTTTCTGCTGGAATTGACTGGCTAGACAGACTTCTTTTGACATTCTGTGCCAAACTAAAGCATGCAGGTTGTCATGAAAAGGGGTAAAAATCAGTGTTTCTTAGAACTTCTTACCTCTACAATCAAAAGTAAAAAGGACTTCACATCAGTTTGCATAAGGCTTTGTGTAAAATAATTATTAATTTCTAGGACACTCCACCAAAAAATAGGCAGCCAGGAAAAAAAGTTGGACAGATTTTCCCTTTTATTCACCTCAAAACTTGTTTAAACAGTAACTAACTCTTATTCCTCTGCCAGAAAAAACAGGCCATGAACATATCTGGTGGTCAGTAATCACCTTGTTTATACCAAGTTGCCTTTCCTTAACATCAAAATGTGCTGTAAATAAGCATTGCTTTTATCACTGAAGACTTCCTTTAAGAGTAATTGTGATGAACTTTATTCATTTTAAAATGGTTCTTTAGAGTTCTCTTCAACATAGTGGGATCTTTGTCATTTCAGTTAGTGATTTTGTGTGAGGATCAAAACATGTTAAACAAGTTTTAATATGTTATTTATCACAAAATATGTAAGACAAACATATTAATAAAATTCTCCATGTTACTAATGAAACACTAATGCCTGAGATTTGAGGATTACTCAGTGCCCTGAGTTGGAGGCAGTAGTGTATGGGTATCCTGGGCAAATCTAAAGAAAACTGCATTTTAGGACCCATTAAGACAATTTCCCTTAGTGATGGTGCAAAACATTCTGGTGACCCCACAGTTGCTTTATCAGAATCTGTTATCTGCAAGTAGTGGCCAGGTGCAGCAGGTCTTGTGTCCTTCAAATACCTACCAGCACATTCCTGCACAAGTACAAAAGCCCATCTCCAAATCTAACCTAGTTCATATTAAGAAGCAGAATAAATTACAGACAACCTCTGTGCCTCATCATGTCTCCTGGCCACTGAATAACACTGAAAAGTGTAAGATGTGCCAGCCACAAGCATCTGGAAACAATCCTGGAAAAGAACTTGAATCAAAACAGAAAAAAAGAAGAATCAAAGCAATGGGCTTTGGAGTATTTTGAAATTGGTTGCCTGCTAGGTAAAGGAAAATTTGGTAATGTTTATTTGGCAAGAGAAAGACAAAGAAAATTTATACTGGCTCTTAAATATTATTTAAAGCTTAGTTGAAGAAAGCAGGAGTTGAGCACCAGGTGAGAAGAGATGCAGAAATAGTCTCATCTTAGGCATCCTAATATTCTCAGACTGGTTATTTCAATGATGCCACCAGAGTGTACCTAATTCTAGAATATGCACTTCTTTGAGCTACTATAGAGAACTTCAGAAGCTTTCCAAATCTGATGAACAGAGAACTGCTACCTATATCACAGAATTGGCAGATGCACTTGGTGTCATTCAAAGAAATTTATTCATAGGGACTTCAAGCTGAATAACCTGCTGTTCAGGTCAGCTGGAGAGCTTAAGTTTGAAGACTTTGGGTGGTTGGTACAGACCCATCCTCTTGAAGAGCCTCTCTTTGTGGAACCCTTGACTTCTTGCCTCCTGAGTTGATTGAAGGCCAAATGCATGATGCGAAGTTGGATCTCTGGAGCCTTGGAGTTCTTTGCTATGAATTTTTACCTGGGAAACCTCTTTTTGAGGCAAATACATACCAAGAGACTTGCAACAGGATATCAAGGGTTGAATTCACATTTCCTGACTTTGTAACAGAGGGACCCAGGGACCTCATTTCAAGACTTTTGAAGCATAATCCAAGCCAAAAGCCAACTCTAAAAGAAGTACTTGAGCACCCCTGGATCACAGCAAATTCATCAAAGTAATCAACAAGCCAACAATCTTAATCTTACAGGGGAAGAATTCTTTGAGCCAGGTGTCTGTTGTATAATCCAGTAGGCAAATGCTACTGAAACTCATTCAACTGTTCACTTCTGGCCCTCAAGATTTACTATTATTATAATTATTTTTCAATTTACTGAGTAGGCAGTACCTCAGTTATTTCTATTCAGAAAACTCCACTTCAATAAACCTGATATTCTGAAGTGAAAGTGGCAGTAGAATTGTGCTAATTTTAACTGGCCTCATAACCTCAAGGTGGGGTTCAACTGCAGTCAACTCAACAGCCCATGCAGTGAGGAGACTTGTGGAAGAAACACACAGCCTGGTTGTGGAAGCTGACAAACTCCAGACTTGATGAAAGAACTATGCAATAACTTTTCAAGAACCTGAGTGTGTGTGTAATTATCAGGTGGCCATGCATGGCACAGCTGATGGAATGAATACTTGATTCATTTTTTAAATGTTAAAATAAAGACTTTTGTATAGACCCATTTTTACTTCAATAGCATCCCCTCAGGGAAGGTCTCAATGTTTCAACTCCTGTCAACCCTGTTGGGTTTTTGGTCCTCTTAAAGCACTTACCCCCTATATGAGACATTGTAAAACAGGTACATGTGTTCTACTTCCATTTCTCACAGCTTTTTCTAAATGTTGACCTTACTTTTTTATTACATTGGAGTTATGGCATGTGCACAAACTTTAAAAATAAATGAATGATTAAATACATAAAAAGAACCCTAGCATTAGGAATTTGTCTCCCACAACCTACTATGATTCTAAAAAAAAGGTAGTTGAAAGCAAACCTCATGGCTTGTGAGAGTTAAACTCAGATATACAGAATATTCTGAGGGAAATTTTGCAAGAAACTTTGCTTCCTATTTGATCATGTAAGGTAATCAAGTAAAAAATCCAAAAAGAATAAGCTTTTAATACAATGCATTAGCATAAGCTCTCTCTCCTTCTCCAAAGTCTTCAACAGTAAGTTTCAATATGTTGACCTGCTACATCATTTCAGCTGCTTCATCATCCCCATTGCCCACACCAGGATTCTTTCTTACCACACCTGGCCATCCTTAGGCATTGCAGTAGTTCTCTGTGTTGAAATGGGCCTCTGTGGAGCTGCACTGCTAGAACTGAGAGGTTTCTTTGGTTTATTGAGAGCTGGAGAAACAAGGGAGGGAGGCACTGCCTTTTCTTGACCTTGTCTAGCAGCTACAGGATCACAGTCTTTTCCATCATAGTTTGCATCAAAAAAACTTCTTGAACCACTGAACAGATGTCTGAATGTATTCATTTTCAAACTTAGCTTGGAATTTCACTTTCTTCAAAGCAATGGAGCTAGGGAACAGCATGTCCATAAACTGACAATAGGCAGCTCTTGAGCACAACTGTTCAATTTTTTGTCAAATTCAACTGCAGAGACGTGTTGATCCAAGCCAGCATGTCATGTTGACTTAAGTTATCACTGGTCACTGATGTCCAGTATACATTCACTGCCACCTTCAGCTCTCAGTGGGACTGTGTCCACTGCCTGTGCCCAGCTCCAGTTCCATCTCTGTCTCATTCAAACCTAATAAGGTTTTAATACCCAGAATAGACATCCTACAAATCAAAAACAAACAAAAAAAGAAAAAGGGAACCCAATTAAAAATGGGCAAAAGACATGGGTAGACAGTTTTCCAAACACAAAACAGAAATGGCTAAGAAACATATGAAAAGATGCTAAACTTCACTACCCATTAAGGAAATGAAAACCAAAACCAGAATGAGATACCATTTCACACCTATGAGAATGGCTGTCTAAAAAAAAATACAGGTAGGAAATATACATATATATAGGAGTAAAATGTTGTAGAAAACATGGTAAGAGGAATCTACTGTTGATGAGCAGGTAGAAAGATGTAGCCTTTCTGAAGGTCAGTGTGGTGGTTCCACAAAAAGTTAAGTATGTGGGGACCATAAGGTCCTGCAACCTCATTATGGTATGTCATTTGAAGATCTGAGAGCAAAGACATGAATGGACATTTGCAAACTGTTGTTCATGGAGACAGTAATCATGATTTGCAATGGGTGGAGGTGACCTAAGGGTAGATAGACCGAGGGACAGAATGGTGAACTGTGGTATATGCATATGATGGAATATTAAGCAACTATGAGAAGGAGTGAAGCTGTGAGACACACAATGAGGTGAATGGATCCTGTACACAGTTTTTGAGTGAAGAACCCCAGAAATAAAGGCAAATGCTATAATGCCTCACCAATATGGACTAACTACATTGTGTAAGCTCAGAATTGAATCTTAGAACATAGCCTAATATGGACATGATTATTGTAATGGTTCCTAGACTGTAAGCTCTTACAGCAGTCAACTCTATTCCTGAATTGTAATGCCTATCTCTAAACTTTGAGATGCTGATCCCTTAGTGTATAACCTGATTGGTCTCTGGAACAAAGAATATCTCTGAGACACCTGAAACTCAGAGCTACAGCTCAGCAGATATGAATGTCAGTATTAGTGCATAGAGCAACTGCTAAGAAAAAAAAAAAAGCTGAAAAAGAGCCCAGACTTTGATTAGTGATATGAATGAAGAAGATCTAGTTAAGACTAGGGTCAACTGGGCCAAAGGGTAAAAGTTGAAACTAACTGTGTTTTAAAACTTCAACTTCCATGTGAGATCAAGGGTAGAGATGTATATTTGGTGCAGGATCTATATTTTCTAAACAGTATAACTCTACAGTTGGTTTGTTCAAACATCACAATTACATGGAACTTTGAACAGGAAGTGAGATATGGTAGGTTAATGTAGGTTAGAGGGAAATAGTGACACATCCCAAAGTAATTTGGGCAGAGAATAAAAAATATATTTACAGCCCCCCCCCACCCTGAGGAGCTGGGGGAAAGTGTAGAAGTGTTGGACTTCCTCACCTGGACTAGGGTTGATGTTGTCACAAACATTGGGACTGGTGGTTTGATGTGCTGAGCCCTTGATCATGGGACTTGCCCTTATGAAGCCCATTACTGCAAAGGAGAGGCTAAAATTGTACATAATTGTGCCTAAGAGTCTCCCCCTGAGTACCTCTTTGTTGCTCAGATGTGATGCTCTCTCTCTCTAACAGAGCCACCTCAGCAGGTGAACTTACTGTCCTCCCCCCTATGTGGGACCTGACTCCCAGGGGTGTAAATCTCACTGGCAACACAAGATATGACTCCTGGGCATGAATCTTGACCCAGCATCATTGGATTGAGAATATCTTCTTGAACAAAAGGGGGATGCAAAATGAGATGAAATAGTTTCAGTGGCCAAGAGATTTCAAATGGAGTTGAGAGGTCACTCTGGTGGACATTCTTATGCACTATATACGTAACATCTCTTAGGTTTTTATGTATTGAAATAGCTAAAAATAAATACATGAAACTACCAAACTCCAACCCAGTAGTCTGGACTCCTGAAGATTGTATAATAATGTAGATTACAAGGGGTGACAGTGTGATTGTGAAAACCTTGTGGATCACACTCCCTTTATATAGTGTGTGGATGGATGAGTAGAAAAATGGGGACAAAAACTAAATGACAAATAGGGTGGGATGGGGGATGTTTAGGGTGTGCTTTTTTTACTTTTATTTTTTATTCTTATTCTGATTTTTCTGATGTAAGGAAAATATTCAGAAATAGATTGTGGTGATGAATGCATAACTGTATGATTGTACTGTGAACAGTTGATTGTATAACATGGATGATTGTATGGTATGTGAATATATTTCAATAAAACTGAATTTAAGAAAAACCAACCAAAAAACAAGTGCTGGAGAGGATCTGGAGAAATAGGTACACATTTTCACTGTTGGTGGGAATCTAGAATGGTGCACCTGCTCTGAAGGCAGTATGGCTGTTCTTCAGGAAGCTAAGTATAGAATTGCCATATGATCTGGTAATCCTGTTACTAGGTATACACTCAGAAATATGGAAAGGAGGGACAGGAATGGACATTACACTCCAAAGTTTATAGGGGCATTATTCATGATTGCCAATATAAGCCAGATAAATATAACACAAGAGAAGAAAATTGGAGACCCACACCCCTCATGATATAGATGTTAAAATCCTCAACAAAATACTAGCAAACTGAATCCAACAGCACATCAAGAGAAATATACAACATAATCAAATGGCATTCATTCCAGGCATGCAAGGGTGGACCAACCTAAGAAAATCTATTAATATAAAACATCAGATTAACAGAATCAAGGGAAAAACCCACAATCATAATTGATGCAGAAAATTCATTTGTACAAATTCAGCACCTTCTAGGAAAAAACACTTGAAACACTAGGATTAGAAGGAAACATCCTCAATGTAATAAAGGGCATATATGAAAAACCCACAACTTAAATCATTCTTAACTGCAAAAAACTGAAAGCTTTCCAACTAAGATCTGGAAAAAGAAAAAGTTTCCCATTGTCATCCTGGTCATTCAACACTGTAGTGGAAGATCTACCCAGAGCAACTAGGTGAGAAAAAGAAATATAAGTCATCTGAATTGGAAAGGAAGAGGTAAAACATTCCCTATTTGCTGATTACATGATTCTACATGAAGAAATTCTTTAAAAATCCACAACAAATATCCTATAGCTAATAAATGAACCTGGAAGGTTAAAATCAACACACAGAGGCGGGGCAAGATGGCAGACTGGTGAGCTGTATGTTTTAGTTACTCCTCCAGGAAAGTAGGTAGAAAGCCAGGAACTGCGTGGACTGGAAACCACAGAGCAATCTGACTTTGGGCATACTTCATACAACACTCATGAAAACATGGAACTGCTGAGATCAGCGAAATCTGTAAGTTTTTGCGGCCAGGGGACCCGCGCCCCTCCCTGCCAGGCTCAGTCCCATGGGAGGAGGGGCTGTCAGCTCCGGGAAGGAGAAGGGAGAACTGCAGTGGCTGCTCTTATCGGAAACTCATTCTACTGATTCAAACTCCAACCATAGATAGACTGAGACCAGACACCAGAGAATCTGAGAGCAGCCAGCCCAGCAGAGAGGAGACAGGCATAGAAAAAAAACAACACGAAAAACTCCAAAATAAAAGCGGAGGATTTTTGGAGCTCTGGTGAACATAGAAAGGGGAAGGGCCCTGAGGTGCATATGCAAATCCCAAAGAAAAGCTGATCTCTCTGCCCTGTGGACCTTTCCTTAATGGCCCTGGTTGCTTTGTCTCTTAGCATTTCAATAACCCATTAGATCTCTGAGGAGGGCCCGTTTTTTTTTTTGTTTTTTTTTTTTGTGTGTGTGTTTTTTTTTAATCCTTTTTTCTTTTTCTAAAACAATTACTCTAAGAAGCCCAATACAGAAAGCTTCAAAGACTTGCTATTTGGGCAGGTCAAGTCAAGAGCAGAACTAGGAGAGCTCTGAGACAAAACGCAATAATCCAGTGGCTGAGAAAATTCACTAAACACCACAACTTCCCAAGAAAAGGGGGGTGTCCGCTCACAGCCATCATCCTGGTGGACAGGAAACACTCCTGCCCATCACCAGCCCCATAGCCCAGAACTGACCCAGACAACCCAGTGTGATGGAAGTGCTTCAAATAACAGGCACACACCACAAAACTGGGCGTGGACATTAGCCTTCCCTGCAACCTCAGCTGATTGTCCCAGAGTTGGGAAGGTAGAGCAGTGAGAATTAACAAAGCCCCATTCAGCCATCATTTCAGCAGACTGGGAGCCTCCCTACACAGCCCAGCAGCCCAGAACTGCCCTGGGGGGACGGTACTCACCTGTGACATAGCACAGTCATCCCTCAACAGAGGACCTGGGGTGCACGGCCTGGAAGAGGGGCTCACTTGCAAGTCTCAGGAGCCATACGCCAATACCAAGGACTTGTGGGGCAGTGGCAGAGACAAACTGTGGCAGGACTGAACTGAAGGATTAGACTATTGCAGCAGCTTTAAAACTCTAGGATCACCAGGGAGATTTGATTGTTAGAGCCACCCCCCCCTCCCTGACTGCCCAGAAACACGCCCCATATACAGGGCAGGCAACACCAACTACACACGCAAGCTTGGTACACCAATTGGACCCCACAAGACTCACTCCCCCACTCACCAAAAAGGCTAAGCAGGGGAGAACTGGCTTGTGGAGAACAGGTGGCTCATGGACGCCACCTGCTGGTTAGTTAGAGAAAGTGTACTCCACGATGCTGTACATCTGATAAATTAGAGATAAGGACTTCAATTGGTCTACAAATCCTAAAAGAACCCTATGAAGTTTAGCAAATGCCACGAGGCCAAAAACAACAGAAAATTATAAAGCATATGAAAAAAACAGACGATATGGATAACCCAAGCCCAAGCACCCAAATCAAAAGACCAGAAGAGACACAGCACCTAGAGCAGCTACTCAAAGAACTAAAGATGAACAATGAGACAATAGTACGGGAGATAAAGGAAATCAAGAAGACCCTAGAAGAGCATAAAGAAGACATTGCAAGACTAAATAAAAAAATGGATGATCTTATGGAAATTAAAGAAACTGTTGACAAAATTAAAAAGATTCTGGACACTCATAGTACAAGACTAGAGGAAGTTGAACAACGAATCAATGACCTCGAAGATGACAGAATGGAAAATGAAAGCATAAAAGAAAGAATGGGGGAAAAAATTGAAAAAATCGAAATGGACCTCAGGGATATGATAGATAATATGAAACGTCCAAATATAAGACTCATTGGTGTTCCAGAAGGGGAAGAAAAGGGTAAAGGTCTAGGAAGAGTATTCAAAGAAATTGCTGGGGAAAACTTCCCAAATCTTCTAAACAACAGAAATACACAAATCATAAATGCTCAGCGAACTCCAAATAGAATAAATCCAAATAAACCCACTCCGAGACATATACTGATCACACTATCAAACACAGAAGAGAAGGAGCAAGTTCTGAAAGCAGCAAGAGAAAAGCAATTCACCACATACAAAGGAAACAGCATAAGACTAAGTAGTGACTACTCAGCAGCCACCATGGAGGCAAGAAGGCAGTGGCACGATATATTTAAAATTCTGAGAAAAATTTCCAGCCAAGAATGCTTTATCCAGCAAAGCTCTCCTTCAAATTTGAGGGAGAGCTTAAATTTTTCACAGACAAACAAATGCTGAGAGAATTTGCTAACAAGAGACCTGCCCTACTGGAGATAATCAAGGGAGCCCTACAGACAGAGAAACAAAGAAAGGACAGAGAGACTTGGAGAAAGGTTCAGTACTAAAGAGATTTGGTATGGGTACAATAAAGGATATTACTAGACAGAGGGGAAAAATATGACAAACATAAACCAAAGGATAAGATGGCTGATTCAAGAAATGCCTTCACGGTTATAACGTTGAATGTAAATGGATTAAACTCCCCAATTAAAAGATACAGATTCGCAGAATGGATCAAAAAAAACGAACCATCAATATGTTGCATACAAGAGACTCATCTTAGACACAGGGACACAAAGAAACTGAAAGTGAGAGGATGGAAAAAAATATTTCATGCAAGCTACAGCCAAAAGAAAGCAGGTGTAGCAATATTAATCTCAGATAAAATAGACTTCAAATGCAGGGATGTTCTGAGAGACAAAGAAGGCCACTACGTACTAATAAAAGGGACAATTCAGCAAGAAGAAATAACAATCATAAATGTCTATGCAACCAACCAAGGTGCCACAAAATACATGAGAGAAACACTGGCAAAACTAAAGGAAGCAATTGATGTTTCCACAATAATTGTGGGAGACTTCAACACATCACTCTCTCCTATAGATAGATCAACCAGACAGAAGACCAATAAGGAAATTGAAAACCTAAACAATCTGATAAATGAATTAGATTTAACAGACATATACAGGACATTACATCCCAAATCACCAGGATACACATACTTTTCTAGTGCTCATGGAACTTTCTCCAGAATAGATCATATGCTGGGACATAAAACAAACCTCAATAAATTTAAAAAGATTGAAATTATTCAAAGCACATTCTCTGACCACAATGGAATACAATTAGAAGTCAATAACCATCAGAGACTTAGAAAATTCACAAATACCTGGAGGTTAAACAACACACTCCTAAACAATCAGTGGGTTAAAGAAGAAATAGCAAGAGAAATTGCTAAATATATAGAGACGAATGAAAATGAGAACACAACATACCAAAACCTATGGGATGCAGCAAAAGCAGTGCTAAGGGGGAAATTTATAGCACTAAACGCATATATTAAAAAGGAAGAAAGAGCCAAAATCAAAGAACTAATGGATCAACTGAAGAAGCTAGAAAATGAACAGCAAACCAATCCTAAACCAAGTACAAGAAAAGAAATAACAAGGATTAAAGCAGAAATAAATGACACAGAGAACAAAAAAACAATAGAGAGGATCAATATCACCAAAAGTTGGTTCTTTGAGAAGATCAACAAGATTGACAAGCCCCTAGCTAGACTGACAAAATCAAAAAGAGAGAAGACCCATATAAACAAAATAATGAATGAAAAAGGTGACATAACTGCAGATCCTGAAGAAATTTAAAAAATTATAAGAGGATATTATGAACAACTGTATGGCAACAAACTGGATAATGTAGAAGAAATGGACAATTTCCTGGAAACATATGAACAACCTAGACTGACCAGAGAAGAAATAGAAGACCTCAACCAACCCATCACAAGCAAAGAGATCCAATCAGTCATCAAAAATCTTCCCACAAATAAATGCCCAGGGCCAGATGGCTTCACAGGGGAATTCTACCAAACTTTCCAGAAAGAACTGACACCAATCTTACTCAAACTCTTTCAAAACATTGAAGAAAATGGAACACTATCTAACTCATTTTATGAAGCTAACATCAATCTAATACCAAAACCAGGCAAAGATGCTACAAAAAAGGAAAACTACCGGCCAATCTCCCCAATGAATATAGATGCAAAAATCCTCAACAAAATACTTGCAAATCGAATTCAAAGACACATTAAAAAAATCATACACCATGACCAAGTGGGGTTCATTCCAGGCATGCAAGGATGGTTCAACATAAGAAAAACAATCAATGTATTACAACACATTAACAACTCGAAAGGGAAAAATCAATTGATCATCTCAATAGATGCTGAAAAAGCATTTGACAAAATCCAACATCCCTTTTTGATAAAAACATTTCAAAAGGTAGGAATTGAAGGAAACTTCCTCAACATGATAAAGAGCATATATGAAAAACCCACAGCCAGCATAGTACTCAATGGTGAGAGACTGAAAGCCTTCCCTCTAAGATCAGGAACAAGACAAGGATGCCCGCTGTCACCACTGTTATTCAACATTGTGCTGGAAGTGCTAGCCAGGGCAATCCGGCAAGACAAAGAAATAAAAGGCATCCAAATTGGAAAAGAAGAAGTAAAACTGTCATTGTTTGCAGATGATATGATCTTATATCAGAAAACCCTGAGAAATCAACGATACACCTACTAGAGCTAATAAACAAATTTAGCAAAGTAGCGGGATACAAGATTAATGCACATAAGTCAGTAATGTTTCTATATGCTAGAAATGAACAAACTGAAGAGACACTCAAGAAAAAGATACCATTTTCAATAGCAACTAAAAAAATCAAGTACCTAGGAATAAATTTAACCAAAGATGTAAAAGACCTATACAAAGAAAACTACATAACTCTACTAAAAGAAATAGAAGGGGACCTTAAAAGATGGAAAAATATTCCATGTTCATGGATAGGAAGGCTAAATGTCATTAAGATGTCAATTCTACCCAAACTCATCTACAGATTCAATGCAATCCCAATCAAAATTCCAACAACCTACTTTGCAGACTTGGAAAAGCTAGTCATCAAATTTATTTGGAAAGGGAAGATGCCTCGAATTGCTAAAGACACTCTAAAAAAGAAAAACGAAGTGGGAGGACTTACACTCCCTGACTTTGAAGCTTATTATAAAGCCACAGTTGCCAAAACAGCATGGTACTGGCACAAAGACAGACATATAGATCAATGGAATCGAATTGAGAATTCGGAGATAGACCCTCAGATCTATGGCCGACTGATCTTTGATAAGGCCCCCAAAGTCACTGAACTGAGTCATAATGGTCTTTCCAACAAATGGGGCTGGGAGAGTTGGATATCTATATCCAAAAGAATGAAAGAGGACCCCTACCTCACCCCCTACACAAAAATTAACTCAAAATGGACCAAAGATCTCAATATAAAAGAAAGTACCATAAAACTCCTAGAAGATAATGTAGGAAAACATCTTCAAGACCTTGTATTAGGCGGCCACTTCCTAGACTTTACACCCAAAGCACAAGCAACAAAAGAGAAAATAGATAAATGGGAACTCCTCAAGCTTAGAAGTTTCTGCACCTCAAAGGAATTTCTCAAAAAGGTAAAGAGGCAGCCAACTCAATGGGAAAAAATTTCTGGAAACCATGTATCTGACAAAAGACTGATATCTTGCATATATAAAGAAATCCTACAACTCAATGACAATAGTACAGTCGGCCCAATTATAAAATGGGCAAAAGATATGAAAAGACAGTTCTCTGAAGAGGAAATACAAATGGCCAAGAAACACATGAAAAAATGTTCAGCTTCACTAGCTATTAGAGAGATGCAAATTAAGACCACAATGAGATACCATCTAACACCGGTTAGAATGGCTGCCATTAAACAAACAGGAAACTACAAATGCTGGAGGGGATGTGGAGAAATTGGAACTCTTATTCACTGTTGGTGGGACTGTATAATGGTTCAGCCACTCTGGAAGTCAGTCTGGCAGTTCCTTAGAAAACTAGATATAGAGTTACCATTCGACCCAGTGATTGCATTTCTCGGTATATACCCAGAAGATCGGAAAGCAGTGACACGAACAGATATCTGCATGCCAATGTTCATAGCAGCATTATTCAGAATTGCCAAAAGATGGAAACAACCCAAATGTCCTTCAACAGATGAGTGGATAAATAAAATGTGGTATGTACACACGATGGAATACTACGCGTCAGTAAGAAGTAACGGTCTCGTGAAACATGACAACATGGATGAACCTTGAAGACATAATGCTGAGTGAAATAAGCCAGGCACAAAAAGAGAAATATTATATGCTACCACTAATGTGAACTTTGAAAAATATAAAACAAATGGCTTATAATGTAGAATGTAGGGGAACTAGCAATAGAGAGCAATTAAGGAAGGGGGAACAATAATCCAAGAAGAACAGATAAGCTATTTAATGTTCTGGGGATGCCCAGGAATGACTATGGTCTGTTAATTTCTGATGGATATAGTAGGAGCAAGTTCACAGAAATGTTGCTCTATTAGGTAACTTTCTTGGGGTAAAGTAGGAACATGTTGGAAGTTAAGCAGTTATCTTAGGTTAGTTGTCTTTTTCTTACTCCCTTGTTATGGTCTCTTTGAAATGTTCTTTTATTGTATGTTTGTTTTCTTTTTAACTTTTTTTTCATACAGTTGATTTAAAAAAGAAGGGAAAGTAAAAAAAAAAAAAAAAACAAGGAAAAAAAAAAAGATGTAGTGCCCCCTTGAGGAGCCTGTGGAGAATGCAGGGGTATTCGCCTACCCCACCTCCATGGTTGCTAACATGATCACAGACCTAGGGGACTGGTGGTTTGATGGGTTGAGCCCTCTACCACAGGTTTTACCCTTGGGAAGACGGTTGCTGCAAAGGAGAGGCTAGGCCTCCCTATGGTTGTGCCTAAGAGCCTCCTCCCGAATGACTCTTTGTTGCTCAGATGTGGCCCTCTCTCTCTGGCTAAGCCAACTTGAAAGGTGAAATCACTGCCCTCCCCCCTACGTGGGATCAGACACCCAGGGGAGTGAGTCTCCCTGGCAACGTGGAATATGACTCCCGGGGAGGAATGTAGACCTGGCATCGTGGGACGGAGAACATCTTCTTGACCAAAAGGGGGATGTGAAAGGAAATGAAATAAGCTTCAGTGGCAGAGAGAATCCAAAAGGAGCCGAGAGGTCACTCTGGTGTGCACTCTTACGCACACTTTAGACAACGCTTTTTAGGTTCTAAAGAATTGGGGTAGCTGGTGGTGGATACCTGAAACTATCAAACTACAACCCAGAACCCATGAATCTCGAAGACAGTTGTATAAAAATGTAGCTTATGAGGGGTGACAAGCGGATTGGGAAAGCCATAAGGACCACACTCCACTTTGTCTAGTTTATGGATGGATGAGTAGAAAAATAGGGGAAGGAAACAAACAGACAAAGGTACCCAGTGTTCTTTTTTACTTCAATTGCTCTTTTTCACTCTAATTATTATTCTTGTTATTCTTGTGTGTGTGCTAATGAAGGTGTCAGGGATTGATTTGGGTGATGAATGTACAACTATGTAATGGTACTGTGAACAATCGAAAGTATGATTTGTTTTGTATGACTGTGTGGTATATGAATATATCTCAATAAAATGAAGATTAAAAAAAAAAAAAAAAAAAAAAAAGACATAATGCTGAGCAAAATAAGCCAGGCACAAAAGAGAGATATTGTATGTTACCACTAATGTGAATTCTGTGAAAAATGTACAATGTTTTATACTGTAGAATGTAGGGGACCTAGAGATACCAATTAGTGGAGGGGGAATGATAATCTAATAAGAACAGATAAACTATGGAGGGTAATCTCAATGTTATGGGAATGCTCAGGAATGATTATGGTTTGTAAACTTTCTTGGATATAGTAAGATCATGTTGGAAGCAATAGAGTTATTTTAGGTTTCTTTTTTCTCTTATTCCTTTGTTTTCTTATGGGTTGTTAATTTTCTTGGGGTATGGTAGGAACATGTTGGAAGCAATGTAGTTATTTTAGATTATTTGTTTTTCTTACTCCTCTGTTTGGACATGGTTTATTAATTTTCTTGGGGTATGGTAGGAACATATTGGAAGCAAAGTAGGTATTTTAGGTTATTTGTTTTCCTTAATCCATTGCTTTGTTTGAAATGTTGTGGGGTTTTTTTGGTTGTTGTTTGCCTGTTTGTTTTTAATTTTTTGATAAACAAAGTTAAAAAATTGGAAAAAAAATCAGTAGAAAAATGAGAGTAAAAACTAAATGACAAATAGGGTGGGATGGGGGGATGGTTTGGTATTCTCTTTTCACTTTTATTTTTTATTCTTATTCTGATTCTTTCTGATGTAAGGAAAATGTTCAGAAATAGATTGTGGTGATGAACGCATAACTATATGATCATACTGTGAACAGTTGATTGTATAACATGGATGACTGTATGGTTTGTGAATATATTTCAATAAAACTGAATTAAAAAAAAAAGTATAAAAAAAATCAACACACAGAAATCAGTACTGAATCTGTAAACAATGAAAAATCAGAAGAAGAATTTAAAGGGGGGTGACATCATCAACATGGCATCATATATAGCAACTGAAAACTTCTTTCCAGATATCTGGCAAAAAAGTAGGATAACCCTGAATTGATCAGAACTTAGGAGTAGTGTATGGACAGGAGAAGGACCCTACAGAGGCCAACTTGAAGAAGTGTGATATCAAGTAGCAAAACTCCATTTGAGGTCTGTGGGTTCCCTCCTCTCCCCCTCAGTCTCATGCATTATAGAAGGAACAAATAACCAGCAGTTAAGTTTCTTCTCCCCTCCCACCAGGGACACAGACTATAAAATCACTCATAGCAGTGAGAGAGATCCTCAGTTTTTGGAGAACAGGGGAATAGCAGAGGACATTTCAAGGCCCAGATAAGTGAGGTATGAAGAGTCTGAGAAAACATGGGCAGAGCCTCTTTTCAGCCCTGGATCTGAAAGCCCTTCTACCCACCCTTCTACCATGCCAGCAGTCTGATACTTGTCTGGAGATGGCAGAAAACTGTGGCAGCTGGGGGAGTCCTCTGCCAAAGAGAGAGTGGGGTACACAGCCCCACATTGAGGCAGATTTTACCCAGTAAAGTGAGGATGCAGGAAACCCACAGCTTCAGCACTGCAACATCATATGGGGCACCAGGACACAATTCAGTCCAGCCAAACCAGACTCAAGCAGTCTCCAAGTGATAAGTCAGTCCCAACCAGACAGACTCAGCTGGGCTCTAAGAGGTAATTCAACCCTGACCAGTTGGACTCATCCAGGCTCCAAGAGGTAATTCAGGCATGTTCTGGTCAAACACAGCCTCAGATAAAGAAAAGAACACCTTCCAAGGACAATTAAGTCACCAAGGAGTGCCATCTTCTGGAGTCCAGAAAGTGCAAGAGAACTTTAGGACTTCTCAGAACCCCTCCAAACATTATCCCAGGCCTAGTAGAGCTGGTCTAAACACTATGCATGGGAAACTGACCTTGCTTAGGTTGAGAAATATGGATGACCCAACAGTTAAAGCAGTGCTCTAAAACAAACCATGGCTTGCTGGCCAGCGGAAAACAAACACAATTTGGAGCAAGCAGACATTTTTACCCACACAGAGAGAAGTTGCTGTGGTACCCAGTGCCTACTTCCAAGCAGCTGGCAGGTAGGTGCTTGATTATAGAAGAAGATGGGAGGCAGAGGTAAACTGAAAACTGACCAGTGAGAGAGGCATACAGGTATAGCAATAACAAGAATAACAAGAGCTAAAAATTTCTGATCAGTTAAAAGCTATGTTAGAGATCTAGAATAAAAAGAACTGTACAGCAAAGAACAGATAGAGAACAAAGTCAACAAACAAGAAAGCCTGAAATAAAAGAGTGAAAACAACTTCTAGAATAAAGTGAAGTTCAAAGGTTCATTTCCAAGTATAGGGTAGGGAGATCAGGGTCAAAGCTTTCAAGAGTTTTTCAGGATCTAGGCCTCCTTGAGTTGGACAGAATTGTAAAGTGGTAATCAGTATTCCAGGGACAAAGCAAAGGTGTAGGGCTCCATTCCCAGCAAAGATATGAGAGTAAAGCAGGACATTATTACTATCATCCATCAGGATCCTGAACCAAAATAGAAGAGGTGAGCAGGCTGTTCTCATGTCATTTCAAAATCCTTTTTACAGATGATGCTTGATTTGCAGAATGATAATATTTCTATCTTTTCTTTGATAGAAAGCATGCTATTTTTGTGTGTTCTCAAATATATTGAATTTATCAATGTACCTAAATGATGTATTTCAGAATGATTTTGAAAGAGCATAATGTACCTGAAATACATATTTTTAAATGCATAAGAATGTATTTCTCATATTAGTATTATTTTCATCATTATAATTCAATATTTCACAAATAAAGTCTAAGTAAGAGGATGCTTCCTGGTTAAAACATTGAAAAACTTCCAAATTTTGAGAATCAATTTTCAAAGATATCAAAACCTTTTAAATGCATATCTTTCTTTGTATGCCTCCTTATCATTCAGAGTATGCTAATTCCTGACCTCTAAAAAATTATTTTGAGTTTAGAATGAAGGTACCCTCCTGGAAAGAGGTTTTGCTACTGTTTCTACCTTCAAGAAGGTACCAGTCCCTCCTTGTAGGGCTTTTACATGATTAACTCTAGTTAACCCAGTGCAATCTCACTTTTGAGTAAAGTAAAATTACTGATCTGAGACCTTAATTTCATCTGCCAATTTACTTCACTTTTGCCAAATTCCATTGACTACAGTTAAGTCACAGGTCCCTCCCACACTCTAAGGGAGGGAAAAAAATGGTCATGAACAGCATCAGGAGAGAATCAGTCCTGCCACCTGCAGTCTTTCCACCATACTAGCTCACCCAGCCTCTTCATATCCACAATGTAAATCTGCACAGAACACATATCCCTGTGTTCTCAGTAGTAGTCTATCTTTCTTTTTCTCCCTTCTGCTATATTCACAGCCAAAGCAGCTATTATTCAAGTCTACTGGTGTTGAGGCCAGGGGTTATGGGCTTACTAAATGACTACTGAATAATTATATAGACATTTCTTTTAAGTTTCTAGTGTATCAGAACAGCCAGAATGAAATATCTGAAATTGTGGAACTGTAACCCATACTATACTTTGAAATTTGCTCTGTAAATACCTGTTAAACAATATTTTGAAATTTATCACTATATATATATATATCACAATAAAAAATGTTTGAAAAAAAGATTTTAGTAAGTTATATGAAGCATACACCATATAACCTGCACCACTCAAGTACCACAAGAGCCAGCATCCCTTAGTTAACCACATGCTTATTTATGACACAAATCATCAGATAAGTAGTTAAAGACAATCAATAGCTTCATGCCAGCATGGGCCAGGTTTGCTGCCAAATGAAGACAGGGCCTTGGGACCCCAGATGAGCTATGTAGACACATGCTGGGCCCTTTCACCTGTGCTCAGGGCATCCCCACAGGCCTAACTCCAGGAGCCTACATGTGGCCTGTTGCTGCTCCTGCCAGACCAGCACACATGTGCACACCAGCACCACATCTTTACTGTCCACAGGTAAAGGCAAATTCAGCTCTCCAGCAGAGCATCCACCAAGGATTCCACCTTAGCCAGGTCTTCCTGCAGGCCCTAGCACAAATTTCCTTGAGGACCACCAGTTCCAGGGATGGTGGTCAGGCTACCTTGCCATGGCCCTGTGCCAGGAAGCTCTGCATCATGTCACAGGTCATGGAGAACAGCCATGACAGCACCAATTGTGTCACCAAACAATGCACATGTCACCTGCTACAACCCCCACCTTAGACCAGCTCCACATGGTGCCTCAGAGGCACAGGAGCCCACCTTAGAAAAGGCAGGGATGAAGGGTGTCAGATGCTCAGAGAAATTTCTCTCTATCCCCTAAAATATGCTGTCCTCCAGGAACTCTTTCTGAGCACCACACAGGTGCCTGGGGCCCCTCTCAACAGCATACCTCTGTCTCTGAACCTCTTCTCTGTCCCCATTAACAATGCTGACCCTGGCAGCTGAGGGTACCATCCTGGGCACCCCTTCCCAGAGCTCTGCATGGATGCTTTCTGCTTCATGTCCTCCACACTCATCCTAAAATTCACAGTTGGATTTCTCTCTGACTCCTTCTCTGTGCTCTCACTGGGTGAGGGCTAGTGTCTGCCTTAATAGGATTTCCCTGGCATCCACACTTGAAGTCACATGCTTTTCAGAACACTTAGGAAGCACTTTGGCCAGGGGTGGCAGATGCCATTTCCATTTCTGCAAAGAAACAACTGAAACTCTGGGAAAATTGTCACCATCTGCTTTTAAGCATTTTGATTTTGGAAAAAGAAACAGCAAAATTTTAATTGACTAATACTGGAAAACATGAAGAAGTAAAAGCTGCCTTGATCCAAACAATGATAAAGATAGACCAAGAAAAAGTCCCAGAAGTGGCACTGCTTCTGGATCCTGGCAGGGACAGGTCCTGTGTGGGAGCTTTGACTCAGTTTCCTTCACAGGAACATTGAGGTGGCTCCTAGAGCTTCCCCAAATGGCAGATGATGACATCCAGCTCAGAGCCATGGAAATCTCCAAAGGTTGCAGGGTGGTAATCCCAGCAGGCTGGCATCTGTGCTCAAGCACCAACCTCATCTACAACCTACAGGCAAATCCACCACTTGGGGAGCCTTCTATTTGGCTCCTTCAGAGCTAAGCCCTGGCTAGTCGGATTTCTGAAATTTTCCTCAGTTTATACAAATCTAACCATGTGTATGTCAACCTATTTAAACCTCAGAGACAGGGAGGCCTATTGCCTGTGCCATCCTCCATTTGCCTGACATCACACATGAGCCTTTTCCCACAAACACAGTTCTTCCATGTATTCCATCAATGGAGAACCAGATATGGTTGAAGCAGGACACCCCCACCCCATGGACACATAGGTGGCATCTTAGTGCCTGCCTGTTCAAACACAACACATATGTTCATAGCAAGAGCTTGGCTGGCACAAGAGTTAAGCCCCAGTCCAGTTTTGTTTTTCTTAAGGAAGAATTCAGGGACAAGAAAAATAATAGTGAGTAGTAAAGCTTATTTGAAAGGCCAGCACATGCAGAAGGAAAATAGGAAAGGCTTGTAAAAGGAACACGTTTGAGACTTCAACACATGTGTGCTTAAGAGAGGGGATGCACCTGGTTGAGCTATGTTCACATATTATATGTTAGCCTGTGGCTATGCTTTCGGCTAGGGATGGCATGGACATTTTCATTCTCTCCCCCTAGCCCAACCTGTCCATTATCCCTCCACCTGCCTATCTCAACTGATTCTGAGAAATAGGATTTTCTCTTCCTTTTGCTCAGCCCCTCCTTACTGTTCTCCATCTGGCTCTATTGACTATTACCTGATGGTGACCCATCCCTCCATTTGGACTGACCAACACCCCTGGCCTGCCCAGAGTGCCCTATTCTAGCCAGCCTCATGTTCACATCTGAACTATTATTTCCAAAGGATAGACTTACAGAACCAAAATTAAAGTGGAGAATTAATAAAATTAATATGAACATCAACAGTTTTCATTGGTGATGCTAAACTGCATTCCAAAATGCAGCAAGAACCTACATGTACAAAAAGGGCAGATGGCAGGCCACCAGTGGCCTGTTGTTACTCATTCTCCCCAACCTGGCTCTCCCTGCATATTGTCCTTGGAATTATTGGGCTGTTTTTTTCCAGGCCCAGCTGCTGTTCCTCCTTCCCTCTTCACCTCACCTCCACTGTGGAGACATGCTCAAGTCTCCAGAACCTCACCCCACCCCCACCAGCTATCTCTGGCCAGAATCACCAGGGTCTCCCAGGCTTGGCTACCTCCAACTCCTTTTTCCACACCCTAGGGGCCACTGTCTGCAATGTCTGTGGACACCTGGACACCAATGTGTTGCTAAGAACTGGGTCTTATGGCATTGCTGGTGCTAAAAAATTCAAGCTGTGCCTGTTATCCAGACCTGCCAGTGAAGGTCAATGATGCACCAATCTAAGGACTGCCTTTAGAGGTTTTAACCTTTACCCTGACCACCTGCAGACCCACCCACTAGACCCTGTGCCTGCAGATGCAGCTGCACCCTGTAGAGAAATGTACTGAGGCCTGAGGATGGTCCCAGGGCATTTGCAGTTCTCCCTGACCAGGGTTAAATAATTGTTGGATAATTACCAAACTGCTCAAATCCTAGCTTGAGACATCTTCGAGTGAACTTGTGAATAGTGAGATTTCTAGTGAATACCAGCCTCTCCTCCATGGAGCTCTCAGTTTTGGTGAGCAAAGGCTTGTTTTTAGCCACAAAAAGCAGGAAAGATGTTCCCCAGGTGAGAGATGGAGACTTTGCTTTGGCTAAAGGGTGGGCAAGAGCTACCTGGAAAGAAAGAATTCTGACTTCATGGCTTAGTTTATACAAAAGAATTAGGTAGAAAGATAAATATTTCAGCATTAGTTCAAAGAAATACTGGAACCCTCCACAGGGCTGGTCAAAGATTTGCCAAGTAAACCACAGCTGTTGGAATGGTGGGGTTGGATGCACACTCAGGCCTGAAGGATGTCTCTGATACACTGTACACTAGAAAGGACATGCTGCAAGACACTTTCCAAGATAGGAGCCTACCTGGACTGCTAGAGGTAAAATGATAGAGGTCACATTACTAAACCCATTTGCTCCTGGAGTGATAGATAAAATAAGGCATATTGATATTCTGTTTTGGTTTTCCATATTTTCTAATTTTTAAAGAGTGATAATGTCATGGCTTTCTATTTTTAAGGAGTGGAGACAAAATAGATGTGTTAACAGGGTTGGGATGGTGTGATCATGACCAAGTCTCCTGAGGCTGGAGTAATTGAGATAAGCATGGGAAATGGGTGGAAATTAGAGGATTTCAGTCTGCATTTGACTATCTCTTTTGCTGCAGCAAATTTCCCACTTACAGTGAAAACTTTCTGGGAATTCAATCATGTTCCCTTTCTGTCTGACACACTGAATGATTAGTGAACATATTCCCAATCATCCATAAAGCACTAACAAATTTTAACATGCAATGTAACATGCAGGGTGGCTGGGGGATGAGAACAATCAGTATGGGAGGGTGTCATTCATGATGGCAGGGTTGGGGATGTGGATGCCCATGCCCCATGGAAAGAGAGGAACTATCACTGGATGCAGAAGAAGATCCATCTTCAGCTGGAAGGATGCCTGCAGCAGAGTACATGACCTTGGAGACCATTAGCCCCTGTCTACAGTGAATGACCCTGCAGGAAAGGAGCCTCCTCAATGTCCCCACCTGCCCTTTCCTCTCCTGCTGTCCCAGGGTTTCTGGATAACCACAGACAGCAGATTGGAGGGTCAGGTTGGAGGGGTACAGCCTACACTTCATGAGCCACCTTATCCCCACAGCTGCGCTCACCAGTGGCCCTGAGACTCCCTCCCAGCATGCTGATTGCAGCTGAGGTCCTCTGAGGTGGGAGAAGACCAGGTGATGGTAGCACAGTGCCTAGCATCATACTTGAGAGGGTTGGATTGCCAGGACTGTGGTGCAGACACTTCAGAACTTCAAGCTCTGCATTTAGCTTTGGGCTTTTCCACACACCAGTACAGGACATGCAGGTCTCTCTCTGCCCCTCAGAGCAGCCCAAGTGAAGAGACTTCTAGCATCACAATACCTGGTCAACAAACACTGCTTATGGAAGGAAGGGGAGATGATTCCTTTTTGGGCCCAGGAGTATGTTCTTGCAAGGTTCCAACTGACACCAGGCTGTGCTATAGTGCTCCTCAGCTCTGATGTCTCTATGACTGGGGGTCATATTCCTTAAAACAGGTGCCAGCCACCAGGAAAGTAAGCCTCAGCCAGGTGAATTATCTGGGGAACAGGTGGTGTGCAGCTCATATCCAAGGTCATGAGAATCCTCTGCCTGCTGGTGCTTTTAGAAGGGCTGAGCTGCAGAAATGGCCCTTCTTCCCCAGAGCTTCCTTCCAGATGTGGGAGAAAGACACTAGAAAAAGTAGCAGAAGCAAATGGCAGGGATCAATGTGAGAAATTCCAGGCAGAGCACATGTTTGGAATAGGGCTAGGGATGTGTTGGTCTTTGCTGGGAAGGCTGATCAGGGTGGGTGGTCTGCACAGGCCCATCTGCACCTGGGTCTTGATGCCAGCCAAACACGCAGAGGGAGATGCTGGGTCAAGGACAGGGCCAGGATGGTCTGGGCTTCCTGGAGCAGAGTTGGCATAGTATCCTGGTTAAGGGAAGAGAGCAGGAGCCACATACTCTCTGTGGGTGTGTGTGTGATTGGCTCCAGTCTGGTTTTTACAGAAGCAATATAAGTTGCCAAATCATTTACACAAATGCCACTTATCCAATCATAACCAAATCATCAACTTCTCTGGTGTGTCTTGAGTTTTAAGGGGTACCTATTTTTAGCTGGAATATCCATTCTATTGCTGCTACAGTCTCAAATATAACAAGTAATTTGGCCAGGTTTTCTCAAATGACTGTGAATTTTATAGAAGAGTGAGGTAGAGAAATAAAATCTTTTTTTTCTAAGAATATAAATCAGTGTATTTTATGAAAAAAATGCCATCATCTATCTGTGGTCATCTCTCAGTTTAGATAGTCCCATCTTTCAAGGCCAGGAAAAGAATGACATCCACCAATCTCATTCAGCTTAAGTATATGATGATTTTAAGATCATGAGCCCAGCAGTCTCCCAAAATGACACAGCATGGAACCAGAGAGAAATCCCACAAATTTACTTGTATTTTGAGGATGTTTCACACACTTTAGAAGAAGACTATAGAATTACCATGGTTTTATCAAATTTATCATTGTGCAAAAGGTATTATTCTACAAAATGTCTATATTATAATACATATGGGAAATTCTACAAAAGTTTTTTTTAACATTTTCAAATAATTTCTTCCAATCATATGCCACCTCCCCCAAAATAAAAGCCTAGTTTGTGTCTGACATAGTAAGACATATTTTTGGCAAGATTTAGATTTAGATTTCACTGTGGGTTCTGCAATGCAGATATAACACTGATATTACAATCAGCTTGGTGGGGCAAAATTAATTTGCTGATCAAATATTAAATAAATATTTCAGTTGCAGGCATCTAAAGTGAACAATTGTTTGCACTTTAAAGTTTTACTTAATTCTATGTATACATTTAACATATTCCATGACAGTTTATATAAAGGTAATTCCTCTGGAATCACTCATATTACATATAAACTATGCTATAGAGAATAAAATTAAAGCAGAAAAAAATGCACTGAATATCTACAATTATTACTTGATTTCATTGAACAAGTGCATATAGATTTTTGTACACTGTAAATTTGAAGAACAGATATTTGATGAAGTACTACTATGAATAACCCTTGCAAATTGTAGGAGGGACACATTGGAATATCATTGAGTTTTAGAAAATGTACTTGATCTGAAAGCATCACATCTCAACAAGCTTATAGCCTTTAGATTTTGAGGCAAAGCTACATATAATAATTCTATTTTTAAGTTAGGCTTTCAAATTGAATAATATATCAATGATTGTCCAGAGAAGAAAGTGTACATCTTTGAATAATACAAGAACACTTCAATATTGATGGGATGCTCCATTTATTTGTAAAGAAATGACTGAAGGTAGATAAAAGGAAGAGGGAAGATATTGAATGCTAAAATGTAAATAGGGAATGCAAAGAATAAGTGGATATTGCGTGTTTATAACAGAACACAAATAAACATGACCAACAGACTAGGTACTCTTCCTTAGGAGCACAGAGTTTTGGAATATTATGGACAAAATTGTATGTACATTATTGCTGACTTTAGATTGCATATTACATAAGCATTGGTCAAGAGAGAAACTTTTGAATTTCTAGAGGGGATAGAATGAGGAAATCAATTGATAATGGGTGGGTAAACACATTCCAACATGATTCCTCTCTGTTCACACTTAATGCAAGTGAGCTTCAAGGAAAAGGAGATCTTAATTTCAGTGATTTTAATCTAAATAGCTATGAAAAATTCATACAAATTACAAAAAATACAATGTTTACTGAAAGACAATTATTCTGTTAGTGTATGTGATAGAACACAATTTCAGTCATGAGATTGTTAAAGTTAAGATGATAGCAATTCAAATAAATTAGTTATCTAAGATAAAACATATGGAAAAGTAAGTGCTCTACTTGGAAGGACATGTAGAAACAAGAATGGACATGGTCACAGGAAAAGGAGAAAAATGAAGATATATAAGGTATGTGGAAACCAAATTTAAAGAGTAACAAGAATGCAGTTTTCAAATTAAGTAAGCAAATGAGGATAAGCAGTAGGCAATTAAGGTAAATAAATTTAGAGGAATATCTACAGATAGCTTTATATAGATAAAGAAATAGATAAAAACAGTTATAGAAGCAATGATGTGCTTATGGCTAGGGTTAACCTTACAGTGCATGTTACCCAGAAAATTTTTCCTTTTATTTCTGACTTACGTTTCTAAATATTGTCAGTGGCAAGCATATCATATACAAAACTTCTCTGTAGCAGATAATTTAAGTTTCCAGTATATATATATATAGAAAAATAAAATGACTTCATTAAGCAAAACATTCACTGATAGATCTTAAACCTTAAAATAATTTAAAATTTATAATTTATTTAGTACATCAGTAACAAGGAAATCTTACATTTAAAATTTCTTAGGTATGTTATGGAATTTTCTTTTAAAATATATTACTAAATAAGCATTCACTCCCCTTCCTTTTTAACACAATGGACTAATAGCTGGTGAACAAGAAGAGTTAAAAAACTTCTACAATGTAACCTCTCTACCTAATTTGTGACAAAATTATTAACAATTAGGTCTCATGGACTCAACAAGGAAATATAAATTAAGGTGGAAGGGTCAAAAACATGCTTCAGATATGGCATAAATTTCCACATGTGTAATTTGTCACTGGACACACTTGTGTGCATATGCACAATTTTAAACCTCAAAAAATTTTATACATTTGTTTAGCCACTCAATCTAATATTATTTAAATATATGCAGTTTACCTTAACTAATTAATATTTGGTTTCAAAATTCCCCAAATGTCTACATTTTCACATATTAACCTCTTTACAAATATTTAAATGTTTCTTTTGGCACAGACAATCCAGAATTTAGCACAAAATTTACTTCTTCTCAGTTTCAGATATTTCATTACCTATCCAAGGTTTCAACAAAATGAAAGTAAAATCATCCATGTCAACCAAAATGCATCAGTAAAGAAAAACATACTTCTCATTTATATCAAGAGTTCATACTGTGATTTAGTATATATTTTATATTATGCTTCCTTTCCCCTTAGGAAAATTAAAAATTTGAACCTTGGAGAAAACATGCTTCTATTCTTGATAAAACTGAATAACAACCAACATAATGGGGATTCATTTTATGAACAATCAATTTAATATGTTGAAAAAGAAATCTAAATTGTAGAAGAGTGACAACTCTGTTTTTTTAATATCATAGAATAAGTTACAGCAAAAGTTTTTCTAGATTGCCAGCCAAAGCAGTAATAATTTGATGTTTTTAGCATTTTTTACTGTAATCTGAAAAATCAGTCCTGTAAAATATGATTATACAACCAACTTTCTACAAATTTTCATTTTTCATGATAGAGCAGTAAATATTAACACTACTTTAATGTATTATTACACACATTCATGGTGCTAAAACTATATACCAAGAACATGAAAAATGGTGTTTTTATGATTTAGGTCCAAATGTGTGCTATTTCAATCTTACTTTAGCATATAACTTTTAGCTCTATTTTTCAGCAGTGCATTGATTATCTATGAGATTGTAAATACTCATAAATTATTTTTAATTTAAGGCAGTCATGCCTAAATGTATACTTTAGGATTTAATGAGATAAAAATATTCATCTCAATTCAAATAAACATAAATCAAATCTTCCATAGTACCCTGACTTATATGCCATCATATTTTTAACTTCTTATTCCTGTAGTAAAAATACTGGTTTCTCAAATATATCATTGTATTTCATCATTTTCCATAGTCTATGAAAATACTAATTTTGTAATTACTACACTAGTGCTACTACCATTACAAAAAATGTCCCAAATTATACTGCAGTCTTTGGAACCAGACTATGCCCCTTTCATGGGAGAATACTGACTTGTAAAAGTCCTTTCTGGGTTGATGCTTCTCCTTGAATTTCCCCTCTAGGCCAAAGCAGCTAGAGACAATGAAAGGAGGGATAATAAATATAGAGGCAAGTAAAAACTAAATAGAACAGATCAACATCCCCAGAAAAGGAACAGGGTAAACTAAGTTTTATCCTGGGGGTGAAACAACTGTACAAAATGTGCAATCTCAAAAATTGTACCACAAGAACAGGGCAAGAATCAGATGAATAAGGTGAAAACACCTGAGCTATTCTAAGTCTAGAGTAAGTTGATTCAAGAGGCAATGAAGATCCTAGCACTAAATAATCAACAGGACAACCCTAGGTATGAAAGAGAAACTGACCTCCAAATTAAAATCATAAAGATAATCAGATGCCTAGAAAACAGTAAAAAATTACAAGCCAAACCAAGAAGCAGAAAATATGGCCCAGTCAAAGGAATAAATTAAAACTTCAGAGGAGACAAGAATTTGGGAAATCAAAGATGTTCAGAAAAATATCATAAGTCAATTCAAGAAGATGGAAGAAAATATGCATAAACAGGTAAAAGATATTAACAAGATGCTATGTGGCCAGAAGTATTTGAAAATATAAAAAAGAAACACAACAAAATTATATGAAAGAAACACACAATAAAAGAGATTAAAATACACTAGAGGCATACAACAGCAGATTTCAATAACATTAAAAGATTCAGCAAATGAGAAGACAGCTGAAATTTTACAGACAAAAGAATGGATAGAGAAAAGAATGTGAAGAATTGAACTTCTCCATAAATTTGCTTTTGCATAATGACTACTGATGATGAACACCTTTTTATGTTCTTATTTGCATGATTTATATTCTTGGTGAAGTGTCTGTCCATTTCTAATTGTGTTGTTTATCTTTTCCCTCTTGAACTTTAAGTTACCTTGTAATGTTCTATATGATATTCACTCAAATATGTGATTTGCAAATATTTTCTCCCAATCTATTCGTTGACGATTTTGAAGGAAATTAATGAATTCAAATGTATGTTTTCCCCTTAGTGAATTGTACTTTTGGTGTCTTTTCTAAGAACTCTTTGTCAACTTTATTCATGATGATTTTCTTTGAAAAATTTTATCAATTGGCATTTGACACTTTGAATTAATTATTGGTATACTTCATGAGGTTTAGATCAAAGACCTCTGTTTTCTTTTACATATGGATGCCCAAAGATTCCCACATAAATTTTTGAACATATTATTTTTCCATTAAACAGCCTTTATATTTTTTCAAAAATCAAATGACCACATTTGTATGAGTTACAGTGCTATCTGTATATATAATTGATCCCCTTGTTAATCTGTCACTAATACTCCAAAATTTTACACTTAGAGTAAGTCTTAAAATAGGTGTGATTCATCCAGATCTATTCTTCTTTAAAATTGTTTTGTCTATTCTAGTTTTTTGACTTTGCCATGTAAGATGTAAAATCAGTTAATCTAGACTTACCAAAAGGCTGCTGATGTTTTCACTAGCATTCTGGTAAATGTATAGATCAGTGTAAAAAGTGGCACCTTAGTATGATTCTTGCACTCCATAAACACTATGTGTTTCTCAGCTTAGTAAGATATTTGATATCTTTCTTCAAACATCAGTTTGCAGCCTAAAGATTTTGTACATATTGCTTTTAGATATTTATCTTAGTATTTCATTTCCCTTTAGTATTGTAGTTAACTGTACTATTCTCTTTCATTTTGGCTTTCAAGTTTTTCATTACTATTACTTAGAAATACAATTGATTCTAAGGTGTTGATCCTGAAACCTTTGCTTCTGCAAAAGTTTATTAGTTCCAGGAAGTTTATTTTTCTGTGTAGATTCCTTGAGAAATTTATATGGAAAATCATGTCCTCTGTGAAGAGACACTTGCAGTTTTATGAGTTTATTATATTTTATGATTTCTTAATATGGCTAGGTGGTTTGGGAATGGAGCTCATTTCCTTCTTCCCAATCCTAGGGTTTAAATTGCCTATAATCATTAAGTATAATGAAATTTTATTGAAATACATTCACATACCATACAATCTTCCAATGTGTGCAAATGTTCACAGTATCATCATATAATTGTGCATTCATCATCACAATTTTTGAACTTCATTACTCCAAAAAATTAAAATAAGAAAAAAATTCATGTAAAACAGAACATGCAAAATATTCCATGCCCCTCCCCCCATTATTCATTTAATTTTTTTCCTCACTTTACTCATTTATTCATACACTGGGTAAAGGGAGTGTGAGCCATAAAGTTTTAACAATCACAGAGTGACACCATATAAGCTATATAGTTTTAAAAGAATCAAGGATACTGGATTGCAGTTCAAAGTTTCAGACATTTCCTTCTATCTATTCTTATAAACTAAAATCTAAAAAGAGATATGTATACAATGCATCAAAGTTACCCTCAGAATGAACAATCAAATTCTTTTGAAACCTCTCAGGCACTGAAACTTTATTTTGTTTCATTTCTCTTCTTCCTTTTGGTCAAGAAGGTTTTCTCAATCCTACAATGCTGGGTCCAGGCTCATTCCCAGAAGTCATGTACCATATTGACAGGGAGATTTACATCCCCAGGAATCATGTCCCACATAGTGGGGAGGACAGTGATTTTACCTTCCTAGTTGGTGTAGAAAGAGAAGACATGCAAAACACAATACTACTGTGTCCTCAACATAGATTCTACTCTCCATTTCTATAAGTGTTAGAATATAATTGATTAACAAAGCGTTACATTTCTTGATAACAGTATCATGATATTTTAATTGGTAATTTAAACAAAAACCACATAAAGAGGGGAAATAAAGATACCTCAGAGTGTAGGTCATGGTTGCTATTAAATGTAAGTTGAAATCTTTTCAAATTAGTAGGTTACAGATGTAGGTTTGTAATAGAAACCACAGAGTAACCACAAAGAAATTATTTTAAAATATATACAGATCAAAAATGAGAAAGGTATCAGGTACTTCACAAAAGATAAACTATATTGAAAGGAGGCAGCAGTAAAGGGAAGAGAGACAAAAAAGATGTGACATAAGAAAAACCACTTGACAACATGGTGGAAATAATTACTGCCTTTATAGTAATAATGCTGAATGTTAAAAGATTGAAGTCCCCAGTCAAAAGAAATATTCACAAAGGAATAAAATATCATGATCCATGTATGTGTTGTTTACAAGAGATACACCTTAGACATAAAGATTCAAATAGCTTGAAAGTGAAAGATTGGAAGAAAATTGTCAATGTGAATAGTACCAAAAGAGAGCTTTTCTAGCTATACTAGTGTAATACAAAATAGAAATTTAGTCAAAAGCTGTAATGAGAAAGAAAGAGGGAAAATATTTTAATAAAGTTTCAGTTTAACGAAGAAGAAATCACAATCATAAGTATTTAGGCACATGACCATAAGACAAACACTGGGAAAACTGAAGAAAGAAATAACTATCTCTACAATAATAGTTGGGGACTGCAATACACCACTTCCATCAATAGATAGCACATCTGGAGAGAAGATTAGGAAAGAGAGAACTTGAATATTATGATCAATAAACTACTCCCAACAGGTATATACAAAACATTAGACCCCAGCAAACAGAACACAGATTCTTCTCAAGTACACATGCACTGTTCTCTAGGATAGACCACATGTTGTATCAGAAAAAGAAGCCTCAATAAACATGAAAAGATTGAAATCATACAAAGCATCTTTTCAGACATCAATGGAATGAATTTGGGAAGCATTAGCCGGCAGAGAACAAGAAAATCCACAAATATATGGATGTCAAATAATGCACTCCTTTTATTATAGAAGTTGTGAGTTTATGCCTAATGTTATGCATAAAATACAGGATTCCCATACACCACCTCACCATCAACATTTACGTTGGTGTGGAAAACTTGTTATAATTAATGATAGCAATTTTTTGCAATTCTTATTTTAAGAAATGGATAAATTTGTTACAAGTTATGAAAGATTATTAAAATAGTACTAGTCACAATTGTCCATAGTTTATACAGGGGTACTTTCCCCCATATTCCAAAACTTTTAGTTATTATTATTATTATTTATGTATGTCTTTTCTTAATTGTCATCTACCCATTCACTGGATAAAGGAGGTGTCAGTAACAAGGTTTTTAACAATCACACTTACAAGATAAAATTTGTATGGTTATACAATCAATACCAAAGATCAAGGCAACTGGAATAAGTTCAACAACTTCATGTATTTCCTTCTGGCTACTCTAATACACTAGCAGCTAAAAATAAACATCTATATGAGTCAGAAGATATACTCATTTGTTAAATACTTCTCCATTACAACTCCTCCCTCTTAATCATTCTCTTAATTTTCTGGATATCATGGAAATGACCATTCTAACTACTTCTTGTTGAAAAGGGTGTCAACATTATGTGGTAAGGATTGAAACAGGTTGATGTTCTTGAAGAGGCTGGTACCACTGGGTTTCAGGGCTTATCTGGCATAGAAACAATCTGGAGGCTTTATGTTTCTGAAAAAATAAACTTAATAATTTCACTTTTATATAGTCTTAGATAGATCCCAGTTCTTTCTTTAGGGTTTTCAGGAATGGTTGGTTGGTGCTTGGCAAACAGTGGCAAATTGCAATATCTGATTAAAGTTTACCTAAGAGTAACCTCCAGAATGACCTCTTGGCTCTATTTGAAATATCATAGCCATTGAAAATGTATTCTGTTTCATTCCACCCTTTTGTTGAGGAAGGCATTCACAACCCCATTATGCAGGGCAAGGTTCATCTCTGGGAGTCATGACTTATATGGGGGAGGTTAGTGTGTTTATTTACAGAGATGGCTGTGAGAGAGACACCATAGCTAGGCAGCAAACAATGTTCTCTGGGAACAACTCAGGCATAATTATAAGTATGCTTAGCTTCACCATTATAAGATAAGTTATATAAGGACAAGCATAAAGATTAAGGGCTTGGCTTATAAGATTGGGTGTCCCTGATGTTTTAGAGAATATAAGGAGATCCCAAGATAGGGAAGCTCATTGTTTCCACATTTTACTTCAGTCCCTCAAGGAATTCTGCAAATGCTTTTTTTTATTTTCTTTCCAAAGTACCCTGGTATGTATCAGAATCTTACATTAACAAGTAGAGAATAACAAGATCTCATTACCTATTCTAAGTTCCAAATAACAGACTCTTAATTAATGGACACAAGAAAATTCACAAGGGAAATCAGTACATATCTTGAGATGAACAAAAATAAGAAATGAATATATCAAAAGTAATGGGATAGAGTAAAGGCAGTGCTCAGGAACAAACTTACACTTCAACTGAGATACAGGAATTGAAACAAATAATAAGTCAATTCAAAAGCTTTAGGGAAGACATAGCAAAAGACCTGAATCATATAATGAAAACACTGCATGTACATAAGGGAGAAATTGAAAGTTCAAAAAAACCAACTGGCAGATTCTATGGAAAAAAGGCACAAAACAAGAGATGAAAGACATGACAGAAACATACAACAGCAGATCTCAAGTGGCAGAAGAAAACACAAAGAAACTGGAAAACAAGGCATTTAAAGGCTACACACAAATGAAAAGATAGAGAAAAGAATGGAAAAATATGAGCAATGTCTCCAAAAACTTAAGGAAAAAATGAAAAGTAAGAATATATGTACAATTGGTGTCCCAGAAGGAGAAGGGGAGGGAAAAAGGGGAGAAGCAATAATAAAGGAAATAATCAAAGAAGGTTTCCAATTTCTTATGAAAGACAGAAAATTACAGATCCAAGAAGGGCAGTGTACCCCAAAGGCAATAGATCTGAATAGCCCTACACTAAGAAACTTAAAAATCAGATTTTCAAACATCAAAGATAAAGAGAGAATCCTGAAAGCAACAACAGAAAAGTGATCCATCGCATACAAAGGAAGCTTGATAAGACTGTGTGGTGATTTCTCTATAGAAATCATGGAGGCAAGAAGGAAGTGGGGTGATATTTTGAAGATACTGAGAGAAATACCACCAAGAAACTGATATCCAGCAAAACTGTCCTCCAAATATGAGGGAGAGCTTAAAATATTCTCTGACAAACAGACAATGAGAGAGACTGTGAAAAAGATAACTGTTCTACAGGAAACATTTAAGGAAGCACTGAAGACACAAAGGAAAATACAGGAGTGAAAGGTTTGCTAAATAATTTGGGAGATAGTAGCACAGCAATGTGAGTATACTCAGCAAAGATGGCTGTGAGTATGTTTGAAACAGGAAGGTTGGGACCATGTGGGAAACCAGAATAAAAGATGAAGAATAAAGACTGGGACTGTGTAACTCAGGGAAACCTAGGGTGCTCAATGATTGTAATAAGAGGTACAAATGTGTTTTTACATGAGGTAGAATAAATGAATGCAAGCACTGCAAGTTGTTAAAAATAGGGTGGGATTGAGGTGGAAATAAAACCAAAGCAAACTAGAGACTATAATTTACAGAAACATTGTATTATGCTTCATTTAATATAACAAAGGCAATATACCAAAGCTAAAGGTATATGCAACGTGGGGAAAAGGGAAAGTGTATGGGATTCCTGGCATTGGTGATGTTGCCTGACTCTCTATTCTACTTTAGATTAATGCTATCTTTCATTTTATTGCTTTCTATCTGTCAAGTTTTGTTTGGGTTGTGTTTGTTTTCTTTCTCTTTTCTTTTTCTTTTGCCTCTCTGTCTTCTTTGACTCTACCTCCATCTTTGTGGAAGAAGTAGAGATGTCCTTATATAGACAGTGGCAATGGTGTGGAATAGATAAATACGTGACTATACAGGGAACCAATGATTGTTTACTTAGGATAGAATGTATGGTGTGTGAACAAAACCATCTCAAAATAAATGGGTTGATGAAACCTTACAAGCACTATATTGAGTGAAATAAGACACATGAAGGCAAATATTGCAGGGTCCCACTGATATGAACTAATTATAATATGTGAACTCATAGACATGAAATATAAGTTACCAGGATTTAGAATCAGGCTAAAGAATAGGGAGTGGTTGCTTATTATGAGCAGAATGTTTAAGTTGAAGTTAAAACATTTGGGAATGGACAGGGGTGATGGTAGCATGATGTGAGAATAACTAACAGTGCTGAATAAGTGTGTGAAGGTGGTGGAAAGGATCAGCTCAGTGTCATGCAAGTCACCAGAAGGAAAGTTGGAGGTTAAAAGATGAGAATGTATAAAACAGTGAATCTTGTGGTAGACAACGTCCATGATTAACTATAGAAATATTAGAAATCTCTCTCATGAACTAGAACAAATGTATATTACTATAACTAGAAGTTAATAATAGAGGAGCATATAGGAAGAAAAAATATATATGTATTGCAAACTATACACTACAGTAAGTATTTTAATATTCTTTTATCAATGGTAACAAATGTACTATATCAAAACAATAAATCAATAATGGAAGGGGGCATGTTTAGGGGTATGGGAGGATTTGAGTTTCCTTTTTTTGTCTTTATTTCTTTTCTGGAGTAACTAAATTGTTCTAAATATTGAAAAAAATTTCTGTTGATGGATGCACAGTTGTATGATGGTAAAATTGGCAGTTGATTGCACACTTTGGGTCTTTGGATAGTTGTATGTTAACAATCTCAATAATATATATATGTATAGACACACACACACACATTTATATTTGTAAAATGCAAAAAATGTATTGGGCACAGTAAAGGCAGTGCGCAGAAGGAAATTTATAGGCCTAAATGCATACACTGAAAAGAGAAATGTGTGAAAATCAAAGGCTTAACTGCATAACCATAGAAAATAGGTAAAGTACAGCAATGTAGCTCCAAAGAAAGCAGAAGGAAATAAATAAAAAGAATAGAATAGACATTAATGAAACAGAGAATTTAAAAAAAGAGAGCATTAACAAAATTAAATGTTGGTTATTTGAAAACAGCAATTAAATTGGCAAACATCTAGATAGACTGACCAAAGTAAAAATGAAAATGTGCAAATGGCAACAAAAATAAAAATTATCAGTAATAAAAGTGTGCAAATGCCAAAAGCCATAAAGTATAAAAATGATTATAAGAGAATACTATGAACAAATTATGTAAACAAAGATGGAAAAAAGCATGAAAAATACAAGGGAAATGAATTCCAAAAACAATGAAAATTAATAATACTGATTCAATAAAATATAGATGATCTGTACTGAACATAAGCAAGTCAAGAGATTGATCCAGTAATCAAAATCTCCCAATAAATAAAAATTCAGGATCAGATAGCTTCACCACTGAATGCTTCCAAATATTTAAAGGATTATTAATATAAATCCTTCTCAAACTTTTATGAAAAAGAGGCCAAAGAACACTTCCTAACTTATGGTCTTATGGAGCGTTACTCTGATACAGAAGGTAAAAAAAAAGCATTGCAAGAAAAGAAAAATGCAGACTATCCCTGAAGAATATATATGCATTTTTTTTGTAGTTTATGTAGTTTTTTGTAGTTTTTGCTTTATAGGTCTTTTGTGGCTTTCGTTAAGTTTATTCCTAAATACTTGATTTTTTTTATTGCTATTGTAAATGAATGTTTTTCTTGATTTCCTCTTCCTGTTTCTCATTATTTGTGTATAGGGAAACTCCTGATTTTTCATGTTGATCTTGTAGCCTGAAATGTTGCTTTAGTACCTTTGCTATAGATTTTTCTGGATTTTCTACATAGAGGATCATGACATCTGCAAACACTGAAAGTTTTAATTTTTCTTCTCCAGTTTGGATGTGTTTTATTTATTTTTCTCACCTAATTGCTCTAGCTAGAACTTCCAGCACAATGCTGAATAACAAAGGTGACATTGGGCATCCCTGTCTTTTTCATGATCCTAATTAGAGGGAAAGCTTCATGTCTTTCCCTGAGTATGATTTTAGCTGTGAGTTTTTCATATATTACCTTTAACATACTGAGAAAGTTTCCTTCTGTTCCTACCCTTTGAAGTGTTTTCATCAAGAAAGGATGTTGAATCTTGTCAAATTCCTTTTCTGCAGTGATTGAGATGATCATGTGTTTCTTCTGTTTCAATTTATTGATATGGTGTGTTTCATTAATTGATTTTCTTTTGTTGTACCAGCCTTGCTTGCATAGCTGGAATAAATCCCACTTGATCATGGTGTATAATTCTTTTAATGTGCTGTTGGATTTGATTTGAGAGTATTTTCTTGAGGATTTCTGCAACAGGATTGACTGTGTAGATCTAGAAATAGAGAGTGCAGTGTTGTGTGATGGTAACAGTGTTGTTGGTGCACCAAACAAGGATGTCTGTAAGTAGCATTGAGGGAGGAGGGCTGGGAGCATATCTGATAACAGACAGAAGGATGGACAGTAGAAACTGACACTGTGTAGCCTGGTGAAAACTAGTGTGGTCAAAGATGGTGACTAAGTAAACAAAAGTAAAAATTTTTTAAATGGGGAGAACAGGTGACAGGTAATCTTATGGGAAGTTGAAAATTGGAGGGTATTAGGGGAAAGAATATAACCAATGCAAGTTGGGTCTGGGGTTAACAAAACATTGTAGTATACTCCTATTAAATGTGACAGAGGCAATATACCAAAGCTGAATGTCTGGGAGGGAGGGGTTTGGAGAAGGGTACAGGATTCTTGGTAGTGGTGTTGTTGACTGACCTTATTGCTGTGTTTTATTTTAACTTTTCCTTTTATCCTTTTTATTGTTCTTTTGTTTCAATTCTTTTTTTTTTTTTTTGAGTAATGATCCTGTGTAAGTGCTAATTTTGGTGATGAATGCACAACCATATGATGATACTGTGAACAATTGATTTTACACTGTGAAAGATTGCATGGTATTTGAATATATCTCTATAAAACTTCAGGGAAAAATTACACAGAGGGACACAAGTGCTGGAGAGAACATGGAGAGATGCATGTATTCACTATTGGTGGAAATTAGAATGGTATAGGCTCTCTGGACGACAGTAGCATGGTCCCACAAAATCTAGGTATGTGGGGTCAAGGTCCTGCAATCTCAGTATGGGGTATATACTTGGATGATCACACAGTAGGAACATAAACGGACATTTACACACTGGTATATATGGCAGCAATATTCACTATTTGCAATAGATGGAGGTGGTCCAAGAGTACATGGACTGATGAACAGATTGGTGAACTGTAGCATAGGCAAGCAATAGAATATTGAGTGGCTACAATTAGAAATGAAGCTGTGAGACACACAAGTGAATGGAATTTGAGTAAAGCATTTTGAGTGAAGCATGCCAGAAATGAGAGGACAAACATTGTGATCCCTCACTAATATGCACTAACTATAGTGTGTAAACTCTGAGAACTGAATCTTAGAGCACAGCTTATCAGGGAAATGCTTATTGTAATTATCCCTAGATTGTAAGCTCTTAGTCACATGTATACCTGAGTTGTATTAGTTATCTCCAAATCATGAGGTGCTGAGCTCCTTGTGTATAACCTGGTTGGTCTCTGGAACTTTGGATATCTTTGTGACACAAGAGACTCAGAGCTAGATCTTGGCATCTATGAATATCAGTGTCACCCCATATGGCAACTGTTGAAAGAGCTGAAAAAGAATTCAGAATTTAATTAGAAATATGAATGAAGAGGAGCTGGTTAGGACAAAGGTAAATCAGGCCCAAGGATAAAGGATGATACTGACTGGATTTTAAAACTAAAACTTAAGTTTGAGACCAAGGAAGAAGGTGTTTATCTAGTGCAGGATCTTTATTTTCTGTAGCACACTAGACAATTTAACTTGTACAGTCAGTTGGTTTGAACACTATAGGTGCATGGTGCTTTGAATGGGAAGTGGGATTGGTGCATTTCTACAGGCTGGTGTGAAATCCCAATATGTCCCAGAGTGATATGGGGGGCAGAGAGTATAAGTGTATTTGTGGGGACCCACTGAGGAGCTGGGGAGAAATATGGAAGTGTTGGACTTCCCCACCATGGCTATTGCTAATTTTCACACAAACACTGAGTACTGCAAATTTAGGAGCCAAAACCTTGATAAGGGGGCTTTCCCGTATGAGACTAGTTACTACAAGGGAGATGCTAAGCCCACTTATAATTTTGCCTAGGGGTACCCCCCAAGGAGTCTCTTTTTTGCTCATATATGGCCCCTAATCTCACTAAGCCCACTAGGCATGTGAACTCACTACACTTCCCTCTATATGGGCTGTGATTCCCAGGAATGTGAATCCCTTGGCAATGAGAGAAATGACTCCTGGAGATAAGCCTGGACCCACTACTGTGGGATTGAGAGGATCTTATTGATCAAAAGGGGGAAGATAGATAAAATGATATATGGTTCCAGTGGCTGAGAGATTTCAACAGGAGTTGAGAGATCATTCGGGAGGGTATTTTTATGCAGTATATAGATATCACCTTTTAGTCTCTAGTATGTTGGAATGGCTAGAGGGAAATATCTGAAGCTGTCAAACTGCAACCCAGTGAACTTGACTCTTGAAGGTGATTGCATAACTATGTAGATTGCATACTGTGACTGTGACTGTGAAAACCTTGTAGCTTGCACTCCCATTATCCAGGATATGGACAGATGAATGGAAAAATGGGGCAAAAATTAGATGAAGAAAAGGGTAGGATGGATGGGATGGAAAGAATTGAGTTCTTCATGCTTTCATTTGTATTTTGGGGTAAGGAAAAGTTTCAAAAATTGATTCTGGTGATGTATGTTGGTGCTGTGAATAATTGATTTTACACTGGATGATTATAGGGTGTTTGAATATGTCTCAATTAAACTGTATTGGAAAAGTAAATGAACAATGTGGTGAGGAAGGGAATGGGATTTTTTGGATGTTCTTTTTCGGTTTTAATTTTAATTTTTTGTATGTAATGAAAATATTCAAAGTTTGATTGTGGTGATGAAAGCACAATTATATGACACTACTGTGAAAGAGTACAATTTGACTGTGTGTTTTATGATTATATCTCAAAAAATTGCATAAAATATATATGAAAAACATCCTCAACAAATCCAGCAAACAATTTCCAATGTAATATAAAACGTATTATGCAGCAAAACAAAGAGTGAAATATCTCAGTATGGCAAGGGGGTTCAAAAAAAGAAAAATCAGTCTAATAAACCACATTAATAGAATAAAATGAAAAAATTAAATCCCATATGATCATCTTATTTCATGTAGAGATATGATTTAACAAATTTATGCACCCATTCATGGTTAAAAATTTCATGAAAAGGTATTAATGGAAAACTCATATTTAATATCATACTGAGTAATGGATAAATGAAAGTTTTGCCCCAACATCAGGAACAATACAAGGATTCCCAATTTGACCACTGCTATTCAACAGTGTGCTGGATATTCCAGGCAGTGTAATTAGGCAAGAACAAGAAACAAATAGTATCAAAATTGGAATTGAAAGTAATAAAAATTCTCTATTCTCATATGACATGATCCTTGATGTATATAATCCCCCAAAAATGAACCAAACCTAACTAAAGTAAATGAATGAAATCATCACTATTGTTAGGTAAGATATCAACACATAAAATCAGCTGTTTCTATGCACAAATACTCAAAACTCTTAAAAGGAAAGGAAGGGCTGTTGCCATTTTCTTAGGCTTCAGACTGTCTGTGCAAAGCCAGGCAATAAAACTACTTTTCAACAAGTTTTGTCTCACCTTTTCTCAATTGAAAAACCTAAAATATATTGTCACTGAACCCCAGGATCAAGAAAAGAGACAAAATCTCCATCAGGTGGATCTGAACCCATTTGCCTGACTCCAACATCCACCACCAGGAAATAACCTCAGGGTAAGGAGAAAGTGCCTTCTCTTTCTCTCTCCATCACCCTCTGTGTTGACAGAGACAACATTCATGGGAATCCTAGCTCTAGGTGAGTGCTACCCCAGTTTGGGTCCAGAACCCTAGGGGTGAGTAGTACAGTGGGATGCTTCCATCCTCTCCCTGATCACTGCATTGGAGCTTGGGAACTCTCAAGTAGGGATGCCCTCTTGATTGTTCCTAAGCTTGGAAGCTGGAATTTCTCCTTACCCTGTACACCCTCATTCTAATCATGGGCCACATAGACACAATATAGATAAACCTGGCCAAAAAATTGAACCCTTAACTCCCCCTCCAAATTCATTCAACCTTGACAATTATTGTCAGCATCTTGCCAAGAGCAGTGAAATCCCATATGTTCAGGCCTTTTACAACCTGTGCAAGTGCCCCTATTCTCTCCCTCTCTCTCTGCCCCTCTTTTTGCCAAACCTGTTCCACTCACCAAATCCTCTCCTCCTCCTCCCAACACTTTCTTCAATCCTTCCAAAACTTTCTCCTCAAATCTTCTTGAGCTCCTCACCTGGCTTCATCCCCCAGCATTCACTGTGCTCAGTGCCCACCCAGCCCTGCTGGGGCTCCATGCCACTGATGCTGCTGCACCCCATTCCTGCTAGGGCCTTAGCTGCAGCTGCCACATTTCCCCTCCTTCTCCTTACACAGCCCCTCCTAGCCAAGCTGAAACTGCTGTTAAACCACAACCAGTATACAACCCTCCCCCATCTCTAGATTCCATCTAAGAATCTCAACCCTTCTTTTCTTCCCCACAAAGAACCTGCTTCTATTGACATCAGCCTATCCTTCTTTTGCAAGAAGTGACTGGATCAGAGGGGCCCATCTGCATCCATGATCCCTTCTCTCTCTTTCTGGCCTTTCCCAAACAAAACAGCACCTAAACTCATGCTATAAAACTCCTCTTTTTCTCTCCTGTCTTAGAAATGCCCTCCTATGCTATGCTCATCTCTTTCCTGATATGCCTAGGCTACCTACTCCTAAATCTTCACTTCATTTCTCAAGCCACTTCTGACATATGCTGCAAACTCTAAAAATTAAAATCTGCCTCAAAACTCCAAAAATCTAGGCTTCAATGTGTTTAATAATAAAAACCAGAAGTGCTGTCACCAGGAGCAGGAGAAAACAAAAGCTAAAGCTAACTCTTAAAAATAGATGTGACAATTATTAGCAAAAGCCTTAAAGAAAAAGAAAAACTTGAGCCCAGTCCACTTTGCAAACAGGAAGCCACTGAATCTGACTGCTTTCAGGCCCCTCCCAGCTGCAGTATATCAAACTCTCAAAGCCAATCTGGTCCACAGCTCAATCTCCTCAATCTCCTGAGGCTCACCATGGACAACTGAATTGTCCAGGTACTGAAAAAGCTCCAGTCACCAACATTACACTGATGATACCATGGGTAATGCTCGCAGTTGCAGTTAAAAATGTTTCATTCCTTTACTCTCCAAGCCACTGATTTACTCTCCAGTCTCTATTCTAGGAATAGATGGTATAATCTCTAAGCTCCTGCAAACTCCTCCATTGCCTTATGCACTCCATAGTATATCTTTTCCTCACTCCTTCTTAATAATCCCAAAATGTCCCACTCTTATTCTAGGAATTCTTGTTAAAAATTATGTGTTACAGACTGATGTTTATTGCAGCATTATTTGTGACTGCCAAGAGATGGAGGCAGCTCAAATGTCCACCAATGGACAAGTGGATAAACAAACTGTGGTATACACACAGGATGGAATATTATGCAGCTGTAAGACAGAACAAAGACATGGAATATATAATAACATGGATGAAACTTGAGGACATTATGTTGAGTGAAGTTAGCCAGAAACAAGTGGACAAACACTTTATGGTCTCACTAATATGAAATAAGACTAATGAGCAATCTTCAAGAGTTACAAGCTGATAACACAGGCTACCAGGAGATAGAAAAAGTGTAGAGATCAGGCATTTGATGCTGAAGGGCTACAGAAATATACAGCAGGATTGATTGTATATATCCAGAAATAGCATAATATTGTGTTATGGTAGCACAGTATTGTCAGTACATATATATCTGTGAGTAAAGCTGAAAGAGGTGGGATAGGGGAATTATGACACCAGAGGTAAAGAAAGATGAATACTGGGACTGTATAACTTGGCAAAAACTGGAGTGGCCAATGACTGTTGCTAAATGTACAAAAATAAATATGTTCTCACATGAGGGAGAACAAATGAATGTCAACCATGCAGAGTTTTGAAAAAGGGATGGGATTTTGGAAGAAACATAATCAAAGCAAACTGGAATCTATGGTCAACAGTAACATTCCAATAAGCTTCCATTAAATTTAACAAGGCAATATGCCAAAGTTAAATGTGTATGAGAGTGGGATATAAGGGAGAGATATGGGATTTTTGGTATTGGTATTGTTTTTTGTCCTTACTATTATATTGTATTGTATGACATTTTTATTTTTATTTTTATTATCTTTTTTATTATTCACCAAAATAAAAACACTTTTTCATAATAATCAATATGTTCTAGTGCTGACTGTGGTGATAAATGTACAACTGTATGATGCTGTGAACAAATGATTATGCACAACGAATGGCTGTATGTTATGTGAATATATATCTCTATAAGAATGTAGGAAAAATATAAATAGAGGTATAAGTGATGGAGAAAACATTGATAAAGGGATGTACCTATTTACTACTGGTGAGGAGGCAGAATGGGGAACTTTTCTGGAGGTCACTGTAGGTGCTCCACAAGAAGCTAAGTATGAGGGGTGATAAGGTCCTACAACCTAATTATGGGGTATGTATTTGGAGGATCCAAGAGCAGAGACATGAATGGACACTTGCACATGTGTTAATGGAGCCAGTATTCATGATTTGCAGTGGGTGGAGGTAGCCTAAGGTTACATTGACTAAGGAACAGTATGGTGAACTGTGGGGTATGCATGCAATGGAATATTGAGCAACTATGAGATGGAGAGAAGTTGTGAGACATGCAACAAGGTGAATGGAAACTGTTGACAGCATGTGTGAGAAGTACACAAGAAACCAAGGCAAACATTATAATGCCTCACCAGTATGGACTAACTACAATGTGCAAACTCAGAATTGAATCTTAGAGCACAGCCTAACAGGGAAATTATTATTTTAATTGTCCCTAGATTGTAGGCTCTTACAGCAGTCTAATGTACTCCTGAATTGCAATGACTATCACTGAACTCTGAGATGTTGATCACTTAGTGTACAAATTGATTGGTCTCTGGAATATTGGGTATCTGTGTTACACTGGAAATTCAGAGCTAGAGCTCAGCAGATGTGAATATCAGTATTAACACATAGAGCAACAGTTAAAAAAAGCTGAAGTATAGCCCAGACTTCAATCAGAGATATGAATAAAGCAGATCTGGTTAAGTCTAGAGCAAACTGGGCAAAAGGGTAAAGGTTGAAACTGACTGCATTCAAACTTTAACTTCCAAGTGAGACGAATAGAAGAGATGTTTATTTGGTGTAGGATCTATATTTTCTAAACAGTATGGCTTCTACAGTCAGTTTGTTCCAACACTACAATTGCATGGAAGTTTGAATAGGAGGTGAGCTATAGGTCTCTATAGATTAGAATGAAACAATGACAATTCTAAAGTTATTTGAGTAGACAATAAAAATATATATTTGGGGACCCCCTGAAGACATGGAGGAGAATGCAGAGGTTTTGGACTTCCTCACCTGGATTGTGGCTGATGTTCTCAGAAACACTGGGGGCTGATGGCTTGATGTGCTTAGGCTCTGTCTTAAGCCTGGCCCCTATGAAGCTTGTTGTTACAGGAGAGGTTAACCTGCTTATAATTGTGCCAGAGTCTTCCCCTGAGAAACTCTTTGTTGCTCTGATGTGGCCCTCTCTCTCTAAGCCACCTTGGTGGGTGATTTTGCTACTCTCCTCCCTACATGGGACCTGACACCCAGGGGTAAAAATCTCCCTGGCAATGCAGGATATGACTCCAGAGAATGAATCTGGACCTGGCATCATGGGATTTAGACATCTTTTTGACCAAAAGGGGGATGCAAAATGAAATGTAATAAAGCTTCAGTGGCTAAGAAAAAAATTTGTGTTTCTGTTTCAGTAATGCATTAACTAAAGAGTTTTAAGTATTTAACATTATTCTAACATGTTTAATTTTAATGATAATAAGCCATGCTAGGAAATGAAAATATGTACTATCCAAAGGAACAAACTAATAGTTCAACTGAGATTCAAGTGTTTAGGCAACTAAAGATACATCAATTCAATGAACTGAAGGAAGATCAAACAAAACTCCTAAATCATTGATTTAATAAACTGAGGGATGATATACCAAAAGCGATGAAGGATATAAGGAAGACATTATGACCATAAAGAAGAATTCAAAAACTTGAAAATACAAATGACAGAACTTACAGGAATGAAGCACCTAATAGAGTAGATGAAAAAGACAATGGAGGGATACAACAGTAGATTTGAACAGGCAGAAAAAAGGATCAGTGAACTGGAAGATAAGACATTTGAATTCATACATACAAAAGAACAGATGGCTGAAAGAATGGAAAAATGCAAGCAAGGTCTTAGGGAGCTGAATGGCATCATGAAACATGCAAATATATGAGTTAGGGGTATCCAAGAGGGAGAAGAGGGGGAAAAGGGGGAAGAAAGAATATTAGAAAAACTATTCACTGAAAATTTCCCAAATCTTAAGATTGCCTGTTCAAGAAATACAGCATATTCAAAACAGAATATCTCCCAACAGAACTACTCCAAGACAGTTACCTATCAGATTGTCCAATGTCAAAAACAAAGAGAGTTCTAAAAGCAGCAAGAGAAAAGCAATCATCACATACAAGGGAAAATCAATAAGACTATTGTATTAGTTAGGGTTCTCCTTGGAAACAGGATCAATGAGAGATGTCTCTGATTATCAAATTGTAAAAGTGACTCACACAACTGCGGGAGCGCACGAGTCCAAGTTCTGCAGAGCCGTCAACAGGCTGTCAACTCCAAGGAAGATGTCCGACGAACTCCTCAGGAAACGAACCGACAACTTTGATGAACTCCTCAGGAAATGAACCGGCAACTTTGACGAACTCCTCAGGAAACGAAACGAACTGGCAACTTCGACAAGCTCCCCAGGAAATACTTCACTGAGCAGCTGAAGAAAGAAGTGAAGGTTCTCTAACCGTCCGGCTTATAAGCCTCCAACTGATCACCTGGACCAAATCCAGCCAATTGCATTCTCTCACTGTGGAAGCACGCCCCTTGATGAGTCATCAGTCAGCTGCAGTCAATTGACTGATGATCTGACAAACCAGCCTGTTGGATTATTAACCAGCCTCAAATATCCTCACAGCAATCATCAGGCCAGTGCCACCTAGTCAAGCTGACACATGTACCCAACCATCATAACTATGTACAGATTTCTCTGCAAAAATCATGGGGACAAGAAGACAGCTGTATAATATATCTAAGATACTGAAGGAGAACTGTCAACCAAGAATCCTATATCTGGCAAAACTGTCTTCAAAAAATGAAGGAGAGATTAAAATATTTTCAGACAGACACAGAAAGGGGTCATGAATAAGAGACCAGTGCTACAAGAAATACTAGAGGCAGTGCTACATGCTGATAGGAAAAGGCAGGAGAGGGAGGTTTGGAGAAGAGTGTAGAAATGAAGATTTTCAGGAAGGGGAAAAGGAGAGAGAGGAAAAAAGAAGACATGACATATAAAATCCAGAATACAAAATGGTAGAAGGAAGTACCTCCCATACAGTAATAACATTAAATGTTAATGGATTAAACTCCCAAATAAAAGACAGACTGGCAGAATGGATTAAAAAACAGGCCCATCTATGTGCTGTCTACAAGAAACTCAATTTAGATACAAGGACAAATATAGGTTAAAAGTGAAAGTTTGGAAAAAGATATTTCACATAAACAGCAACCAGAAAAAGTGGGAGTAGCTATATTAAAAGACAAATTAGACTTCAAAAGTAAAACAATAAAGAGACAAAGAAGGACACTATATATTAATAAAAGGGCCAATTGATCAAGTAAACAGAAGAATCATAAATATTTATGCACCAAGCCTGAGTGCCCCAAAATTCATGAGGCAAACACTAAGGACATTGAAAGGAGTAGATAACTCTACAATAATAGTTGGAGACTTCAACATAGTGCTTTCCTCAATGGATAGAAAATGTAGACAGAGGCTTAGTAAGAAAACAGATGTTGAATTGTATGATAGATGGACTAGATTTGACAGACATTTATAGAACACTATACACCAGAACAGCAGAAAACAGGTTATACTCAAGTGCTCATGGAACATTCTCTACAATAGACCACAAGTTGGATCACAAAGCAAGTATCAACAAATTTAAGAATATTGTTATAAAAAATACTTTCTTGGTTCATAATTGAATGATGTTGGAAATAAATAGAAGGTAGAAGATTATAAAAATCACCAATATATGGAGCTAAAGAAGACACTGTCAGAAAACTAGTGAGTAAAGGAAGAAATTAAAGGAAATTAGTAAATATATTGATGCAAATGACAATGAAAACACAACATATCAAAACATGAGAGGGAAATTTATTGCCCTAAATGCCTATATTAAAAGAGAATACAGAGCAAAAATTGAGGAATTAACTGATCACCTGGAAGAAGTAGAGAAAGAATAGCAAAGTAACCCCAAACAAACAGAAGGAAAGAAATAACAATGATTAGAGCAGAAATAAATGAAAATGAGAATAGGAAAAGAGAGAGAATCAACATAACAGAATTTGTTCCTTTGAGAACATCAACAAAATTGATGGACACCTAGACAGGATAATGGAAGAGAGAGAGAGAGAGAGAGAGAGAGAATGAATGCAAATAAATGCAATTAGAAATGGGAAAAAAAACATCAATACTGACTGTACAGAAAAAATGAGATGATGCTATGAGCAACTATATGCTAATAAACTAGACAACTTAGATGAAAGGGACAACTTCCTAGCAAAGCATAAACAATCAACATTGACTCAAGAAGAAATAGACAACGTCAAAAAACAAATCACAAGTAAAGAGACTGAGTCAGTCATCAAAAAGCTCCCCAAAAGAAAAGCCCAGGATGAAGCACCTTCACATATGAATTCTACAAAGCATTTCAGAAAGAATTAGTACCAATCCTGCTCAAACTCTTCAAAAAAATTGAAGAGGTGGGAATGTTACTGAAGTCAATCTATGAAGCTGATATCACCCTAATACCAAAATCAATGATACTACAAAGAAAATTATAGACCAATCTCTTTAATGAATACCAATGCAAAATCCTCACAAATTGTATCCAGCAGCACATAAAAAGAATTATACACTGTAACCAGTGGGGTTTATTCCAGGTATACAGGACTGGTTCAACACAGGACAATCAATTAATATAATACACCACATCAATAAATCAAAGCAGAATAAACACATGATCATCATGATTGATGCAGAAAAGGCATTTGACAAAATTCAACATCCTTTCTTGATGAAAACACTTCAAAGAATAGGAATAGAATGGAATTTTCTCAATATGATAAAGGCAAAATACAAAAAACCCCACAGTTAACATTGCTCTCAATAGGGAGAGACTGAAACTTTCTCTCTAAGCTCAGGAACAAAACAGGGATGCCCACTATCACCATTGTTATTCAACATTGTGCTGGAAGTTCTATATAGAGCAAGTATGCAAGAAAAAGTGAAATCATCCAAATTGGAGAAGAAGAAGGAAAACATTCACTCTTTACAGATGCCATGATTCTATATGTAGAAAATCCAGAAAAAATCTACAGCAAAGCAGTTAGACCTAATCAATGAATAAAGCAAAGTGGTAGGCTACTAGACCAACTTGCAAAAATATACACAAGTATTGTGCAACAAGAGGAAGAAATCAAGAACAAAGTTAGTTACAATAGCAACCAAAAGATTCAGGTATTTAGGAGTAAACTTAATGAAAGCCACAAAATACTTCTACAAAGAAAAATACAAGAAACTGCTAAAAGAATTTGGACAGGATCTTAAAAAATGGAAGAACATACCATGTCCATGGATTGGAAGACTAAATATAATTAAGATATCTAGTCTACCTAAACTGATTTATAGATTCAATTCAATACCAATTAAAATCCCAACTTACTTTGCAGAAATAGAAAAACCAATGACCAAATTTATGTGCAAAGGCAAGGTGCCCTGAATAACCAAAATACCTTGAGAAACAAGAACAAAGTGGGAAGTCTCCCACTGCCTGACATTGAAGCATATTACAAAGCTACAGAGCTCAAAAAAGCATGGTAAGTGCATAAGGATAGATATGTCAACAAATGTCATCAAATTGAGTGTTCAGAAATAGACTCCTGCTTCTACAGACAATTGATCTTTGATAAGGCAATCAAGCCAAAGCAACTGGGACACAGAAGCCTCTTAAATAAATCATGTTTCAAGAACTGGATATCCATTGTCAAAAGAATGGAAGAGGAACCCTATCTCACACCTTATACAAAAGTAAACTTGAAATGGATCAAAGACCTTAGCAGTAGTGATAATACCATAAGAGTCTTAGAAGAAACATAGGGCAATTTCTTGAAGATCTTGTGATAGATGGTGGTTTCCTAGACCTCACACCTAAAGAGTGAGCAACCAAAGAACAAACAGACAAATGGGATCTCCTCAAAATTAAACACTATTATTCATCAAAGGACTTTGCCAGAAAAGTAAAAAGTTATCTTACACAATGGGAGACATATTTGGAAACCACATATCAGATAAGGGTTTAATATCCCATAGAAAGCAATCCTACAACTCAACAACAGAGTGAAAAACATTCCAATTAAAAAATGCACAGAAGACATGAACAGACACTTTTCTGAAGAGGGAATACAAATGGCTCAAAAACATTAAAAAATGCTCAACTTCACTCATTATTAGGGAAATACAAATGAAAATCACAGTGAGATATCATCTCACACATACCAGTATGGCCATTTTCCAAAGAAAAACAGAAAATTACAAGTGCTGGAGAGGATGTGGAGAAAGAGACACAATAATTCACTGTTGGTGGGAATGTAGAAAGGCATAACCACTCTGGGAGACAGAGTGGCAGTTCCTCAGGAAACTCAGTTTAGATTTGCCATACGACCCAGGTATTCCATTACTAGCTATATACTCAGAGAAACTGAAAGTTAATAAATGAACAGACATTTGTAAACTAATGTTTATCATGGCCTTATTAACAATAGCAAGGAGATGTAAACAGTCATAATGTCCATCAATGGATCAGTGTATAAACAAACTGCTACATATACATGATGGAATATTATGCAGCTGTAAGACAGAACAAAGACTTGGAATACATAATAATGTGGATAAACCTTGAGGACATTATGTTGGGTGATGCTAGACAAAAAACAAAAGGACAAATACTGTATGGTCTCATTAATATGATCTAACATTACGGAGCAAACTTTGAGAACTAAAAGTTGATAACACAGGCTACCAGGAGATAGAAAGAAGGTAGAAATTGGGCATTTGATTTTGAAGGACCACAGAATGTTCAGCAGGATTGATTGTATAGATCCAGAAATAGACAGCATAATACTGTGTGATGGTAGCACAATATTGTAACTACACTAAACAAAGATATCTGTGATTAAAGCTGAAATAGTTGAGCTAGGGCATGAATGACACCTGATGTAAACATAGAAGATAAAGATTGGGACTGTTGAACTTAGCAAAAAGTGGAGTGGTCAATGATTGTGACTAAATGTACAAATATAAAACAGTTATTGCATGTGGGAGAAAAATGAATTTCAACCACGAAGAGTTTTGGAAAGAGGGTGGCATTGGGGAAAAAGATAATCAAAGCAAACTGCAGTCTGTGGTCAACAGTAACATTGTAATATGCTTCCATTAAATGTAACAAAGGTAATATACCAAAGCTAAATATGTGTGATAGGGGGATATAAATGAGGGATATGAGATTCTTGGTAGTGATGTTGTTTTCTGACCCTACTATTTTATTGTATTCTATGATATTGTTTCTTTTTCTTGTCTTTTTAAATATTCACTATAAAAGCCCACTTTTTCCATGATAGTATGTATGTTCAAGTGCTGACTGGTGATAAATTCACAACTGTATGATAATACTATGAACAACTGATTGTACACTGTGGTTAATTATGTGGTAATGAATATAGCTCTAAAAATTTTGTTGAAAAATAAAAATGAATACAAGTCCTGGTGAAAACATGAAGAGAGGGATGTACATATTTGCTTTTGGTTAGGAGGCAGAATGCTATATCCTTTCTGGAGGACACTGGGTGGTTCCAAAAGAAGCTAAGTATGTTTGTGAATTAAGGCCCAGCAACCTCAGCGGGTTGCACTTACATGGAGGATCTGTGAGCAGGAATACGAATGGACATGTGCACAATGGTGTTTATAGAGAATGTTCTAGTTTGCTACTGCTGCCAGAATTCAAAACACCAGAAATGGAATGGCTTTTATAAAAGGGGGTCCATTTGGTTACACAGTTAGACTTAAGGCCATAAAGTGTACAAGGTAAGGCATCAACAATCAGGTAACTTCACTGGAATATGGCCAATGGTGTACAGAAGGCATGTGGCTGGTGTCTGCTCCAAGTTCTGGTTTCAAAATGGCTTTCTCGCAGGACGTTCCTCTCTGGGCTGCAGTTCCTCAAAAATGTCACTCTCAGTTGCTCTTGGGGCATTTTACCTCTCTTGTCTTCTCTGGGGCAAAAGTCTGCTTTCAATGGCCATCTTCAAATTCTCTCAGCTGCAGCTACTCTCTCAGCTCCTGTGCATTCTTCAAAGTGTCCCTCTTGGCTGTAGCTCCACTTCAAAATGTTCTCAGCTGCACTGAGTTCCTTCTGTTTTTCAGCTTATTTATATGGCTCCACTGATCAACACCCAACCTGAATGGATGAGGCCACACCTCCATGGATATATCTCATCAGAGTTATCAGCTACAGTTGGATGGGGTGCATTTCCATGAAAACAACCTAATCCAAATATTCTGACTTAATCCCCACTAATACATCTACCCCACAGGATTGCATCAAAGAATATGGCTTTTTCTGGGGGACATAATACATTCAAACTGGCACAGAGACAGTATGCATGATTTGCAATGGGAGGAGGTGGCCAAAGGATACATCAATTGAGGAACAGAATAGTGAACTGTTGTGTGTTCATACAGTGGACTATTGAACAACTGTGAGGAATGAAGCTGTGAGACACACAACAGGTGCATGGAACCCTCAGACAGCATTTTGAGTGGACTACACCAGAAACAAATACAAACACTATAATGCCTCACCAATATGGACTAACTACAATGTGTAAACTCAGAATTGAAACTTAGAGCAGAGTTTATCAGGGAAATGCTTATTGTAATGGTCCCTACACTGTAAGCTCATACAACAGTCGCATCTATTCCAGAATTGTAATAGCTATCTCCAGATTCTGAGATGTTAACTGCTTTGTGTATAACCTGACTGATACTTGGAACTTCGGGTATCTGTGTGACACCTGAAACTGAGAGCTAGAACTCAGCAGATATGAATGTCAGTATTAGCACATACAGCAATTGTTAAGAAAGCTGAAAAAAGAGTTCAAACTTCAACTAGAGATATGAATGAAGCAGATGTACTTAGGACTGGGGAAAATCATGTCACAGGGTAAAGGACAATAACTGATTGCACTTGAGAACTTCAAATTCCATGTGAGACCAAGAAAGAGATGTTTAGTTGGTGCAAGATCTATATTTCCTAAACAATTTAACTCATAGTTTGTTCCAATACAAAAATGGATCTTTTAATAGGAAATGAATCCTGGTAGGTTTGCATAGGATATCATGAAATAGAGACATCCCAAAGTAATTTGGACATAGAATAAAAGTACATATACAAGTCCCCCCTGAGGAGCTAGGGGAAAGTGCATTGGTGTTGGGCTTCCTCACCTGGATTGTTGCTGATGTCCTCACAAACATTGAGGATGGGTGCTTTGATATACCACGCCCTATATCATGGGACTTACCCTTTTGAAGCCTGTTACTGCAAAGGAGAGCTAAACATATGCATAATTGTGCAAAAATATCTCCCCAAGTATCCCTTTGTTACTTAGATGTGACCCTCTCTCTCCAGCTTACCCAACTCAGCAGATGAACAAATTGCCCTTCCCCATATGTGGGACCTGACTCCCAGGGATATAAATCTCCCTGGCAATGCAGAATATGACACCCAAGGATGAAACTGGACCCAATATCATGCAATTGAGAGTGTCTTCTTGACCAAAAGGGGGATGTGAAATGAAACAAATAAAATCCCAGTGGCTGAGAGATTCCAAATGGAGTTGAGAGGTCACTCTGGTGGGAATACATATGCACTATATAGATAACCATTTTTAGGTTTTAATGCACTGGAATAGCTAGAAGTAAATGCCTGAAACTATCAAATTGCAACCATGTAGCCTTGACTCTTAAAGGTGATTTTATAGCAATGTAGCTCTACAAGGCCTGACTGTGATTGTGAAATCCTTGTGTATCACACCCCCTTCATAGAAAAATGGGGACAAATATCTAAATGAAAAATAGGGTGGGGTCAGGGATGATTTGGGTGTTCTTTTTTACATTTATTTTTATCCTTATTTTCACTTTTTCTTGTACAAGGAAAATGTTCAAAAATATATTGGGGTGATGAATGTACAACTATATGATGGTACTGTGAACAATGGATTGTACACTTTGGATGATTGTATGGTATGTGAATATATCTCAAAAATTGAATTATAAAACACTAACCCCCCAAAATATTCTTTACATTCTCAAGAAGATGAAGGAAATAGAGAGAAAGAACTATAGGATATCAGGAAAGCAATGAGTGAACAACCTGAGAGTCTATGTAAAGAGATAGGAATTTTAAGAAAGAACCAATCAGAAATGCAGTCAAAGACAAAAATGCCCAGGAAGAATTCAAGAGCAGATTCTTATTGCTGACAGGGTGGTGCAGGAATGAGATACAGACACAAAGCTAAGAGTTAAGGGAGCAGGGGACCCACTGCCTCTAGGGCTAGTGGACGCCAATGCATCTTTGCTCCAGCTATTTATTAGTGCAGATCACGTGCATATGCTAAAGATCCTCGGGCTCGGAAGAGCCCACCAGATACCTACGTTTACATCAGGTGTAGTTACATCAGGTGTGTACATCTTGTTTACATCAGGAACGTCATAGTCACAAGACTTACATCAGGTGTATATCATCATTATAGTCACAAGACTTACATGAGGTGTTTACATTCATCATCATAGTCACAAGTTACACATCTTTACAGGGCTGGCCTGCATGGCATTCTATGCAGGCCTGCAGCTTAACTTTCTAAGCCACCACCCCAGATATGCCTCAGGCAACTTGGAAGACTCAGTTTCCCACAGATTCTAGCAGGAAAAATAAGGAATCAGTGATATTTAAGAGACATGAAATAAGTCATGCTGAGGATCAGCAGAAAGGAAAGTACTAAAATTGAAAATGGCCTAACACAGCATTGGGACAACATCAAGCACATCAACAAATAAATGATGGGAGTCACAGGCATAGAAGAGAGTAAAGTGCAGAAGGAATAGTCAAAGAAACAATGACAGAGAACTTCTCAAACTTTGTCAGAGACATGAAAATGAACAAAGAACAGAGATGAACACACAAGATAAACCTGAAACTACATTCCAACATATACTGATTACACTATCCAATGCAAAGGACAAAAGAGTGGAGGGAGCTGCAAGAGAAAAGCAATGTATTCTGTACAAGAGAGCCCAATTAAATTGAGTCAAAATTTCTTATCAGAAACCAGGGAGGCAAGGTGGCTATGGGTTGAAATACTTTAAGTTCTGACAGAAAATAACTGCCACATCTGGTGAGACTCTTTATACTTTCTCAGATAAACAAAACCTGAGGGAGTCCACCACTAGACTTGACCTACAAGCAATGTTAATGGGAGTTCTGACCAAAAGCAAAGAATATTGAACAGTGGTTCAAAGCAGTATAAAGAAAGATCTGTAGTAAATGTAACCATTTGCATGAATATAAATGCCAATATTATCATATTGTATTGTATATGTAACTCCATTTCTAAGATCCTACAGTTAAGATAATTGCAAATGCATGAAAAATAATGATAAATCTTGGTTTTTAGACCTACAATGCACAAAGACATTAGGGGTATAGGAAAAGTATATGTATGCTATTGAAGTTAGGTATCAAATCAAATATAATTGTTATATGTTTAGGATGTTGTGCCAGTTTGAATGTATTATGTCCCCCCAAATGTCATTATCTTTGAGGTAGACTTGTGTGGGTAGACCTATCAGTGTTAATTAGATTGTAATTCTTTGCGTGTTTCCATGGACATGTGCTCAACCCAACTGTGGGTGATGACTCTGATTGGATAATTTCCATGGAGGTATTACCCCACCCATTCAGGGTGGATCTAAATTAAATTACTGGAGCCATATAAGTGTGCTGACAAACAAAAGGAACTCAATGCAGCTGTGAGTGACATTTTGAAGAGGAGATACAGCCATGAGGGACAATTTGAAGAATGCACAGGAGCAGAGATGAGAGCACAGCTACAGATGAGAGGCAGTTTGAAGATGGCTGTTGACAGCAGACTTTTGGTCTGGAGAGTCTAAGAGAGGACAAATGCTCCAAGAGCAACTAAGAGTGACATTTTTGAGGAGGTGAAGCCTTGAGTGGAACATCCTGGGAGAAAGCTATTTTGAAACCAGAACTTGGAGCAGATGCTGGCCACATGCCTTCCCAGCTAACAGAAGTTTTCCAGACACCATTATCCATCTTCAGTAAAGGTACATGATTGTTGATGTGTTACCTTGGACACTTCATGGCCTTAAGACTGTAACCAAATAACCCCCCTTTTATAAAAGCCAATCCATCTCTAGTGTTTTGCATTCTGGTAGCATTAGTAAACTAGAACAGATGTTAAATTTTAACTTCATGGTAAATACTAGGAAAATAGATGAAAATATATCCATATAGAAATGAGAAGTCACAAAATATGGTACAACACAAACCAAATATAAAAGTAAACATTAACAGAAGAGGGAGTATAAGGCCTACAAAGCCTAAATAGCAAAATGGCACAAGTACAGTATTATGAGTAGCAACTTTAAATGTAAATGATTTAAACTCTAGTCAAAAGGCAAAATTACAGAAAGGATAAAAAAGCATGATACATTTATATGCTGTCTACAAGAGACTCACCTTAAAGTCAAAGATACAAGGAGTTTGAGGTTGAAAGGATAGAAAGAACTACACTATTCAAGTAGTAACCAAAGGAGAGCTGGGGTGGATATACTAAAGTTAAATAGACTGTAAGTCAAATATAGTTATGAGGGGAAAATGGTCATTGCATACTGATAAACCAGTCAATTCAAGAGGAAATTGTTACAATTATACATACATATGCTCTAAACAACAGAGACCAAAATATATGAAGCAAATACTGACAGATTTGAATGGAGAAACTGACAGTTCTAAATTAATCATAGATGATTGTAAAACACTACTCTCAGTGGATAGAGCACCTATATAGAAGACCAACAAGAAAGTACAGGACTTGATTGATGCACAAAACCAACTAGACCTAACCGACATATGCAGAGCACTGTACCCAATGAAAACATAAACATATTTTTCCTGTGTTCACATGGAATAGTCTCCCCAACTGCACATGGAATAGTGTCCAAAATAGGTCCATTTGGTCACAAAACAAGTCTCAAATTCAAAAATATTGAAGTTGTAGAGTGTATATTCTCCAATCAAAACTGAATGAAGCTAGAAACTAACAGATGGAAAAATGGAAAATTTAAATATGTAGAAATAAAGTAACAAATTATTAATTAACCAAAGGGTTCAACAGGCAATATGAACCAAAATTAGAAAACATATTTAGGCAAATGAAAATGCAAACCAGCACACCAAAACTTATGGGATGCTGTAAAGGCAGTGACAAAAGGAAATTTACATATCTAAAGACTTACATGATAAAAGACTTTATATTATACAATCAGAGACTTAACCTAAAAACCTGAAGAACTAGAAAAAATGTAAACTAAACCCAAAGGTAGAAGAAGGAAGAAAACATTAGATAGAACAACAGAGAATCAACAAACAAAAGTTGTTTCATTGAAAAGAACAAAATCAACAATCTTTAGGTAGACTGATACAGAAAAAAAGAATACAGATACTGAAAATCAGACATGTAAAGGACATTACTAGCAACCCTAATGAAATAAAAAGGACTTTATGTGGATTCTATGAACAACTGTATGCCAATAAATTAGATAACTTAGAGGATGTGCCGGTTTGAATGTGTTGTGTCCCCCAAATGCCATTGTCTTTGTAGTTTTGTGGGGCAGATGTTTTGATGCTGGTTGGATTTGCTTGGAATGTGCCCCACCCAGCTATGGGTGATGATTTTGATGAGATGTTCCCATGGAGGCATGGCCCTGCCCATTCGGGGTGGACCTTGATTGGTGGAGCTATATAAATGAGCTGACTCAGAGAGAGGGAACTGACTGAGTGCAGCTGTGGGTGATGTTTTGAAGAGGAGCAAGCTTGCTAGAGAGGAACGTCCTGGGAGAAAGCCGTTTTGAGGCCAGAGCTTTGGAGCAGATGCCAGCTGCCTTCCTAGCTAGCAGAGGTTTTCCGGATGCCATTGGCCATCCTCCGGTGAAGGTACCTGATTGCTGACATGTTACCTTGGATGCTTTGTGGCCTTAAGACTGTAACTGTATAGCCAAATAAACCCCCTTTTATAAAAGCCAATCCATCTCTGGTGTTTTGCATTCTGCAGCATTAGCAAACTAGGACAGAGGAAATAGACAAAACTCTTCAAAAAAGATACACAAATTACCTATATTGACTCAAAACCTCCCAACAGACATCTAGGACCCATTGGTTTCACAGGAGAATTCTACCTAACATACTAAGAAGACATGAGTCCAATTCTGGTCAGACTCTTCAAAAAAGTTGAAGGAAACACTCTATAACACATTCTACAAGGCCAGCATCACCTTCATACTAAATTCAGATAAAGATATCACAAGTAAAGGAAACTAAAATACATTATCTCTTGAAGAAAAATACTCAACAAACTACTAACATACTGAATCCAATGACATATTAAAAGAATCATACACTATAAGTGTATTTTATCCCTGGTATGCAAGATTGGTTCGACATAAGGGAATCAATTAATATAATACAACACATTAGGAGAATGAAGGAAGAAACACACATGATCATCTCAATGCAGAAAAGTCTTTTGAAAGAAATACTACACAATCTCTTGAAAAAAACACTCAGAACACTATCATTAGGAATAAAAGCAATCTTCAACATGATAACAGGCATATGTGGAAAGTGCAGAGCTAACAGCCATGTTAATTGTGAAAGAGTCAAAGCTTTCCCTTTGAGATAAGGAACAAGACAAGGATGGTCATTGTCAACATTGTGCTGGTATTGTATCCAGAGCAATGAGGCAAGAAAAAGAAAAGGAATACAAATTGGAAAAGTGGTAGTAAAACTTTCACTATTTGCAGATGGTATACCATATTTAGAAAGTCCTGAAAAATTGACAAAGCTACTACAGCTAATAAATGAGTTCAGCCAAGTGGCAGGATACAATATGAACATGCCCAAATCAGTAGTTTTTCTACACTCTAGGAAAGAGCAACCTGAGGAGGCCATCAAGAGAAAAATCCCTTTCACAATGTCATCTAAAAGAAACAAATATCTATGAATAAAATTATCATAGGATGTAAAGTACCGGTATTCAGTGAACATTGCTAAAGGAAGTCAAATATGACCATATATAAATGAAAGAACCTTCCATGTTCATGGATTGGAAGACTAAATATCATTAAGATGTCAAGGTTACCCAAAGTGATTTAGAGATTTAACACAATCCTAAAACTTCAATGGCTTACTTTGAGGAAATGAAAAGCCATTCAACAAATCCATTTGGAAGTGAAAGTGGCCCAGAATAACTAAAGTTATCTTGTAAAAGAAGAATGAAGTTGGAGGACTTCCACTTCCCCAAGTAGGCTGATTACAAAGCCACAGTAATCAAAACAGCATGATACTGGCACAAGGATGTACATAAACCAATTGTATAGAATTTGAGATCTCAGAAAACAGCCCTCACAATTTCTGGCCAACTTATAATTCACAAAGTTTCCAAGACTACTCAATTTGTAAAAAAGTAGTTTCTTGAACAAAAGTTGCTGGGAGAATTGTATCTCCATTTGGAAAAAAATGGGGACCAATAAAGTTCACACCATCACACCACATACAAAAATCAACTCAAAATGCATCAAAAGTCTTACCATAAGAGATGGAATTTTTAATCTCCTGGAGAAAAAAACCAACAGGAAAACAACTTGAGAATCTTGTGTTAGGCAGTGGCAGTAGTTCCTCGCACTTTACACTCAAAGCACAAATGAAAACAGATGAATGGGACCTGATCAAAACTAAAACTGTTTTCTCAAAGGACTTCATGAAAGTAAAAGGTGAGCCTATACAATGGGAGAAAATATTTGGAAACCACATAGCCAATGAAGATTTAATATTAAGAATATTTAAAGAACCCCTTCAACTTAAAAAAAAAAGCAATCAAATTTAAAAATGGGAAAAATCTTGAACAAACATCTCTTGCAAAAGATGTAAAATTGTCTAAAAAGTGCATAAAATGTTGCTCAACACCATTAGCCATCAGGGAAACGCATATCAAAACCTCAGTGAGAAACAATTCCACAACCATTGGCATGGTCACTACTAAGAAAAATGGTAAATAAGAGCTGGAGAGCATGCAGAGAAACTGGAACACTCATTCATTGCTGGTGGCAATGAAATGGTGCAGCTGATGTAGAAAACAGTTTTGCAGTTCCTTAGAAAGCTAAGTATAGAACTATCACATAACACAGGAATCCCAGTACTAGGTATATACCCAAAAATTGAAAACAGGGACTCAGATATTTGCACACAGGTGTTCATAGTGGCATAATTCACAAATGTCAAAAGATGGAAGCAATCCAAGTGACCAGTAACCAATGAATGGATAAATAAAATCTGGTATAAATACACAGTGGTATATTATTCAGCCATAAAAAGAACAAAGTCCTGATATATGTGACAGCATGGATGAACCTTGAAAACATGTTGAGTCAAATAAGCCAGTCATAAAAGGACATATATTGTATGATCTCACTATTCTGAAACATATTAGAATAAGCAAACTCAGTGTCAGAACACAGAATATAGGTTACTAGGGGAAGGGAGTGTGGAAGGAATTGTCAGTTAAGGCTTAAAATGTACAGGGTTCCAATTTGGAATGATAAACATATTTTGGTAATGGATGGTGGTGATGGTAGCACAACATTTTGTATGCATTTAAGAGCAATGAAATAAATATTTGAATATTACTATCAGGGGAAGTTTTAGATTGTGTGTATGGTAACATGACAAAAACTTTTAAACATATGGAACTATACTACCCAAATCATGAACACCAGAGACTTTAGTGCAATTATAAAAATGTGCTATCAGGAAGAAGATGGCAGCGTAGAGAGAAGTGGAAGCTAGTCTGTCCCCCTGCAACAAATAATAAACCACCAGGAACAACCAGTAAATAATCTGGAATAACTGCAGGGGGGACAAATGTGCCTGTCCACTCATCATATACCAATCTGAATTGGGAGGAATGCCTGAGATCACAGCATAAAATCTGTAAGTAAAAATGGTGAATCCAAGCTGGGAGCCCCTCCCCCAACAGCCTTACTGCAAGGCTTCATGGGGCTAGAGAGCAGCACTCTCCAAGCAAGTGAGTATACCTCAGCTGAGCTCCAACTGGGGTTTTAATTAACAAACATGGACTCCTCAATACAAGATAGGAATCCCCAACAAGCAGATAGAGGCTTTTGGTGGTGACTGACCTTGGAGAGCCAGAGGGTGGCCATAGACCAGCTTTTAAGGTGGGTTTCTCTCACTTTTTCAGCTCATTGGAGAAAGCCTCAGCCATTTTCATTTCCCAGAACTCTGACCAGAAAAGGGTGGAGGTAGCACAGGCAGAGACTCTATCCAAATGTAAATGACATTGTCCTAGGGGGTGTATTTTCCTTAATAAAAGAAGGTGGTGCCAAGCTCTACTACCTGCCCTGCATTCAGAACCAGACCCCAGAGCCTGGAGTAAATCAGCAATGGGCCACACTTCCCTACACAGTCTGAAGCTACAGGCTGACAGGTGTCATTTGCTGAGCACAGAGTCACAGTGACTTGAGGCCTCATAGGGCATACCAATCTTCTAAGACAAACACACAGGGAGATATGATACTATTGCCTCCTGCTGAGATCTGAGCCTGTTCTGTTCTAGGAAAACCTGATTGGGCTAACCAGGGATATTAGATACCAGGGCAATAGAAAACTACAACATACACTAAGAAAAATGAAGTTATACATTTCAACTGAGATACAGGAATTTAAATAACAAATACTAAATCAATTCAAAAATTTTAGGGAAGATATGGCAAAAGAGATGGGGCATATAATGAAAACACTGGGCATACATAAAGAAGAAATCAAAAGTTTGAAAAACCCACTGGCAAAATCCATGGAAATGAAAGGCAAAACACAAAAGATGAAAGACAAAATGGAAACATATATCAGCAGATCTCAAGAGGCAGAAAAAAACACTCAAGAACTGGAGAACTATGCACCTGAAAGTCTACACACAAAAGAATAGAGGAAAAAATTGAAATATATGAGCAATGTCTCTGGGAAATTAAGCACAAAATGACATGCAGGAATGTACATGTCATTGGTGTCCCAGGAGAAGAGAAGGGAAAAGGGGCAGAAGAGATAAAGGAGGAAATAATCAATGAAAATCTCCCATCTCTTATGAAAGACATGAAATTATAGATCCAAAAGTGCAACATACAGAAAACAAGAGATCTGAATAGGCCTACACCAAGATACTTAATAAAAGATTATCAAACATCAAAGATAAAGAGAGAATCCTGAAAGCAGCAAGAGAAAAGTGATCCATCACATACACAGAAAACTTGATAAGAATATGGGCAGATTTCTCAATAGTAACCATGGAGGCAAGAAGGAAGTGAAGTGATATATATAAGATACTGAAAGAAAAAAACCACCAACCAAGAATCCTATATCCAGCAAAACTGTCCTTCACATATGAGGGAGAGCTTAAAATATTCTCTGACAGACAATGTCAGAGTTTGTAAACAAGACACCTGCTCTACCAGAAACACTAAAGGAAGCACTGCAGACAGAAAGGAAAAGACAGAAGAGAGAGGTTTGGAAAACAATTTTGGGAGATAGTAGCACAGCAATTTAAGTACAATGAAGAAAAATGAGTATCTATGAAAGAAGAAGGTTAGGAGCATGTGGGACACCAGAACAAAAGACAAAGGATCAAGACTGGGACTGTATAAGTCTGTGAAACCTCGGGTGCTCAATGACTGTGATAAAAGGTACAAATATGTTTTTATGTGAGGTAGAACAAATGAATGTCAACATTGCAAGGTGTTAAAATTAGGGTGGGATGGGGGAAATAAAATCAATGTAAACTAGAGACTATAATTAACAGAAATTTTGTATTATGCTTCCTTTAATATAACAAAGGCAATATACCAAAGATAAATACATATGGGGGGACACAGGGGAAGGATATGGACTCCTGGCATTGGTGATATCATCTGACACTTGATTCTACTTTAGTTTAATGCTCTCTTTCCTTTTGTTTCTTTCTAGCTGCTATGTTTTTTACTCTCTCTTTCTTCTTTTTCTTTTGTCTCTACATACTTTGACTCTTCCTCTGTTTTTGTGGAAGAAATGGAGAAGTCCTTATATACATGGTGGGAGTGGTGCTAAATACATAAATACATGACTATACAGGGAATCAATGATTATTTTCTTAGGGTGGAGTATATGGTGTGTGAACAAAACCATCTTTAATAAATGGGTTGATGAAGAAAACTTGAGGGCACTGTATTGAATGAAATAAGACAGATACATAAGGACTAATATTGCAGGATCTCACTGATATGAACTAAGTATAACATGTAAACTCATAGACACAAAATATAAGTTACCAGGGTATAGAACAAGGCTAAAGAATGGGGAGTGGTTGCTTATTATGAGCAGAATGTTCAACTAGTGTGAACTTAAACATTTGGAAATGAACAGAGGTGATGGTAGCACATTGTGAGAATAACTAACAGTGATGAATGGTGTGTGAAGGTGGTGTAAAGTGTAAGTGCAGCATCACATATGTCACCAGAAGGAAAGTTGGAGGTTAAAAGCTGGGAATGTATGAAACAGTGAATCTTGTGGTGGACAATGTCCATGATTAATTGTACAAATACTTGAAATCCCTCATGAACTAGAACAGATGTATTACACTATAACTAGAAGTGAATAACTGAGGGGCATATAGGAAAAATATATACCTATTGCAAACTATATGCTACAGTTAGTAGTATTAATCATTCTTTCATCAAGTATAACAAATGTACTATACCAAATCTATGAATCAATAATGGATGGGGTTATTTAGGGGTATGGAAGGATTGGAGTTTCCTTTTTTTGTCTATTTCTTTTCTGGAATAATGAAAATGTTCAAAAAATTGAAAAAATTAATTGTGGTAATGGATGCACATCTTTATGATGGTACCATGGTCAATTGGTTGTACACTTTTGAACTTTGGATAGTTGTATGGTATGTGAGAAATGTCAATAAAAACTAAAAAAAAAAAAAATAAAAAAATTGTGCTATCAATTGTAATAAATGTTCCACAACAAAACAAGATGTTGGTGGTTGGGTTGTATATGTAAAACAGGTATTATATGCATGATTGTTCTGTAATTCCACAAACAACATTAAAAGAATCACTATGGGATCCTATATACACACACAATTCAGCAAATATGCTTATGAAATACATGCATTTTTGCCTGAATTATTTGCAAGTCACTTGTGTTTGAAAGTGCACATGCATGTGGATAGATATGGGTAGAAATCGATATAGATTATATAGGAAGGGGAGGGAGAAAAATATTTTGAGAGACTGAGAAAATGTTAAAATTGGGTAAACTCTGGTAAATATATGGATATGTATTATACTGTACTTTCAATTATTTTGTAAACTTGAAATATTTTCATATTAAAGTTGGCACAATTTGAGAAAAATGTATGTGAATTTGAAATAGGTAACATTTACTTTAGTCCATTCAATATTTTTCAGTTACATATAAGCAACTTTGCTGCCAAAATATTTAGTCCCTATGTCCCCTAAATTATCTTTTTTGATATACTGTAAGTCCAATCTACTGAGAACCTATTTGCCTTTCTAAGTATACTTGATATATAAAATTTCCATGAACCCTCATACAAAGAGATAAAGTAGAAAATAGCATATATGAATCAGAGTTTAAGTATTTTTATAGTACTGAGTTGAATAAATAGTTATTCAATATTGTAGGCACATGGCTTTATTTCCTCCCTTAAATACTATTTCTTCACCATCTATCTATAAAGAAATTAGTTTAAAATTAGAGAAAATAATAGAAGATGAAAATCTAATATAGAGGTAACCTGGAGAAATGAATGTAATGTAAAATAAACTTTTGATTATTATAATTAAATATAGTCATACCCCTGAAAAATGTATAAAGCTAAAGTGTGAACAGGCATCCAAGTTAATGGAACTATTTATCAGCCAAGAATGTTGGATATATGAATATACTTTGTTATTCATATACCATCTCTGTACCATGGAAACAAATGTATTTTATTTGTGATATTATGAATTTATATTTTTCTCTGCTAGAAAAGTTCCACTGAAGCAACAGTGTGGTAGTTTGAAGCTGTATGTCTCCCAGAAAAACAAGTTCTTTAATTCATTTTAAGTAGGAAATTTTGATAAGGTTATTCAGATAAGGAATGACCCATTTCAAGTAGGGTGGATCCTAATGCTATTAATGAAATCTTTTATAGGAGGAGGAATTGAGACAGGGAAAACCACAGAATCAAGAAGCTGAATACAACAAAACCCAGAAGAGGAGAGAGAGACCAAGAGACACCACCATGGCACTGCCATGTGACAGAGGAGCTTAGGATCACCAGCAGTTGGTCTTGGGAAAGACAACATTGCTTGATTTGGACATTTTCCTGGTCTCAAACTATAGGCTAATACATTCCCTTTGCTTAAGCTGAACTATTTCATTGTATTTGTGCTGAGTAGCCTAGCAAACTGGAATAGTGTATTCTTTTGTTAAATTGCTAAGCCTGTATTTTCTATGACAACCTCTCAGTTTATATCAAGCATCTTAATGAACAAGCATTTTTTCCTCATTGTTGACTTTCTAATATAGTGCACTCCATATTTCTTAATAAAATTTGCTAATTCACACATCATTCTATGTCTGTGGGAACCTCTATTTTAAATTTCCTTATGATTTAAATAGTAGTTTAATCCATTATGTTTCTGTCCTCACTGGATTCATGTTTCTAAAACAACTCTTTGTGTCACATTTTCAGTTGTTATTTGCACAAACACAATATCTACAGATAAACAATGGGTTTAGATTTCTTAAACTGACATTCTAGGATTTCCAAAATTGATTTCTATCAGAGACAATCTCATCTTGTCTCTTACACTTTCACTCCAACAGACATTTTCCTTTTCTTCCTCTTCTGCTACCAACACTATTGATTCCTAGATATCATCCCCTAAAATAAAACAGCAAAGAAAGAGAAACTTATAAGCCTGCCCAAAATAGTTAATATATTCAGGAACCACATATTCTTTTCTAGCAGATTCCTGGGATATGGATAAAATATAAGATCACAGCTCATGGATTATTATATTTTCTAATTTGCTAATTCTGCCAGATTGCAAAACACCATAAATGGATTGGCTTTTTAAAAAGGAGGTTTATTTGGTAACACAGTTATAGTCTTAAGGCCATAAAGTGTCTAAGGTAATGCATCAAAAACTGGGTACCTCCAGTGGAGGATGGCCAATGGTGTCCAGAAAAACTCTGTTAGCTGGGAAGGCACATGGCTGGCATCTGCCCCAGAGTTCTGGTTTCAAAATGGTTTTCTCCCAAGATGTTCCTTCTCTAGGCTTCAGCTTCTCTCCAAATTGTCACTCTCCATTGCTCTTGGGTTGTTTTTCCTCTCTTATTTTCTCTAGAGCAAAAGTGTGCTTTCAAAAGCCATCTCCAAAATGTCTCTGTAAACTGCAGTTCTGCTCTCAGCTCCTGTGCATTCTTCAGAGTGTCCTTCTTGGTTGTAGCAAGACTACTCCTTCCCCCTGAGCTTATATAGTGCTCTGGCAAACTAATCAGGGCCTATGCTGAATGAGTGGGGCCACACTTCCTTGGAAATTATCTGATAAGTTATCATCCAAATTCGGGTGGGGTGCATTTCCATGGAAACAACTTAATCCAAATGTTCCAACCTAATCCCCACTGATATGTCTGCCCCCACAAGATTGCACCAAAGAACATGGCTTTTTCTGGGGCACATGATATATACAAACTGGTAAATTCTACTCCCTGGACCCCAGAAAAACATGATCTTTCCATATACAAAATACATTCATCCCATCACAATATCACAGAAACTTAAATCATTTCAGTAACAATAATTAAGTACAAGATCCCATCAAAATCAATTCAAGGCATGGTTGATCCTGAGGCATAATTCCCCTCTGACTCTGTACCTGTGAAATGTAGAACAAGTTATCTGCTTCCAATATACAAAGGAGGGACAGTCATAGGGTAAACATTCCCACTGCCAGAAGGAGAAACTGAAAGGAAAACAGGGTTAAAGGGACCAAAAGAATTCCAAAAACCCACAGTGCAAAGTCCATTAGATTTCAAAGTCTGAGAATTATTTACAGAATGACATTTTATCCTTGGGGCTTGAGAGAGTGGGAGTCTAAACCCCTCTAAGGGCCTTTGCCTTTCCTTTTCTTTCCAAATTCTGGGATGGGTTCTCCGACATATCCACACACTGGGGAGACCACCTTCTAACTACTCAAAATATGGGACAGCACCCAGGTTCTCTTCCATCTCCAAGGCACAGACTCAACCCCTTCAGGACAGTGGGGGTGGTGGCCATGTTCTCCTTGACTTCTAGGGCAAACTCACCCTTTCTATGTATTTGGACCATTCCACTCTCCCAGCCTGAAACCTCTTGACTCCAGTCCTCAACCTCCATGGCTATGTCTTTGAAGGAATTTTTCCTTCAATTTGTTCCTTTTCTGTCTCCTCCAGTCCAGACCAGCAGCAGCTGTGTCTATAAAGATCTTGCAAAAATTCTGTTGGCTTTGCATGTAGAATGCAGGGATCAAACCTGTCAGACAATAGGAATTTCCACAAATCCTTTCTGCTCAACTCCTTCTCCAATCTTGGCTTGTATTGAATTGATGGCTAGGTTCCATGTTTGGATACATCCTCACATTGGGCTGTAGCTTATGAGGTTTCATCCTCTGGAAGCCCAGATTTTTTCAGGTCATCAGTTTCTGGTTTCATTGAAACAAAGAGCTCATTTCTCAGGTTACCTTTGCTCTCTCTCATTTTCTTTCTTAGAGATTTCATCAGCTAAATATCCCAGGTCATCACTTTCAAATTCTGCCTTCCATCCCAAACCAGGACTCAATTTTGCCAAATTCTCTGCCACTTTAAAACAAGGATCACCTTCCTTCGAGTTTGCAAGAACACATTCATCATTTATGCTCAAGTCCCCATCAAAAGTATTTTTAGAGTCCATATTTCCACAAACAATCTCTTCAAAACAGTTTAGGACTTTTCTATCAAGTTCCTCACAATTCTTCCAGAATATCCCTCTTATTCATTTAAAAAGTCATTCCAACATGTTTGATAATAACAAACACAGCAGCACCAGCATCCCACATCTCTGGTACCAAAATCTTTTCTAGTTTGCAAATGCTGCTGGTATGCAAAACACCAGAAATGGATTGACTTTTATAAAAGGAGGTTTATTTGGTTACACAGTTATAGTCTTAAGGCCATAAAGTGTCCAAGGTAATGCATCAACAATTGGGTACCTTCACTGGAGGATGGCCAATTGCATTCAGAGAACCTCTGTTAGCTGGGAAGGCCCATGGCTGGCATGTGCTCCAAAGTTCTGGTTTCAAAATGGCTTTCTACCAGGGCATTCCTCTCTAGACTTCAGCTTCTTTCCAAAATGTCACTCTCAGTTGCTCTTCAGGTGTTTACCCTCTCTTAGCATCTTCAGAGCAAAAGACTGCTTTCCAAGGCCACTTCCAAAATGTCTCCATAAACTGCAGTTCCTCTCTCAGCTCCTGTGCATTCCTAAAAGTGTCAGTCTTGACTGTAGGAAGCCCACTCCCTCCATATGAACTTATATAGTCCTCCAGTTAACTAATCAAGGCCCATGTTAAATGTGTGGGGCCACACCTCCATGAAAATTATCCAGTAAGTTATCACCCACAGTTGGGTGGTGTGCATTTCCATGGTAACAACCTAAACCAAATGTTCCAACTTAACCCCCACTAATATATCTGCCCCCACAAGATTGCATCAAAGAACATGGCTTTTTCTGGGGGACATGACATATACAAACTTATAGTTTGACATTTATCCCCAGTGTATAAGAAAGCCATTTATATGTTAAACAATTGTTCATATTCTGTTTGATGTTTCCAGGAATAGAAGTTTACTTTTCAATATCTTCTTATGGGACCTGTGAATTTCATTTTATAATGCAGTTTATTAATACTTGAATACACTTAAAATTATATTGACAATAATTATTGTAGAGATGTAGCTAAAGGGCACTCAAAATCCATCCCAATCATTTATTGTACCTTTCTATATTTCTGAGAATGGAAAGCTAAAGAAAAAATTTCAGTCATCAAAGTCTATGTTTCTGAACAGGATTTAAATTCCCTCAATCAGGTTTTTTGTGCTGTATCTATGTGCTGATTTGAATCTCTTATGTACCCCATAAAATACTATGTTCTTTAAATCCACACTTGTGGGACAGACCTATTTTGGGCAGAACTTTTGATTAGGTTGTTTCCATGGAGATATGACCCTACCCATTCAAGGTGGGTCTTAATGAATTTACTGGAGTACTTAAGAGATCAGGGAAAGACAGTATTCAGGATGACACAGACCCAGACTCTTGGACATGAGAAGCTGAGACATAATTCAGAGATTGCCCTTGAGAGAAGCAAGGATTACTCATAGGATTGAGAGAGTTCAGAGATGCTTAGACTGAAATGACCCTGGAGAAATGAGGAGAGAACCCAGAGAAACTGCAAGACACAGATTGGAGATAATAAAAAGTAAGTAATCCAGAATTTACCCCATAGAATCTAAGCAAGAACCCACAGATGCTTAAAGAGAAAGTCGCTGGAATCAGAAGCTGAAAGCAATGCAACCTGGGACCAAAGAAATGGCAGACACCAGCCACATTGTCTTCCCAGCTGACAGATGTTCCAGATGCCATCAGACATTCTTCAGTAAAGGTATCCTCTTGTTGAGGCCTTAGTTTGGACACTTTTACGGCTTTACAAATGTAAGTCTGTAACCTAATAAATCTCTTTTATAAAAGCCAATCCATTTCTGGTATATTGCATTTTGTCAGATTTAGCAATCTGTAATACTCTAGACTGCAACAGTAGAGCAAAAGATATTCTTTTTCTGCTGTATCCATGAACCAGCAATCATGAAGATTGCCTTTTGCTGGGATGGATTGTAGTGTAAGTGAATTTGGAATGGCAAATAGCTTTACTATTACTTGAACTCTCACTTTACTCAGAAAACAACAAAGAACAAAAAGCAACTAAGGCAGGCTGATGTGCTAAAGACTGTGGTGCTAATTAAGACCACTGCCTCTATATGAAAGGAGGAACTGTGATAAACAAGCCATGCTGACACCAGAAAATCTGCTTCTCTTCATCAGATAGGCTCATTCCTACACAAACATTATGCCTTGGTGGCTTTTACATATTTATAGCACACAAGGACACCCTGCCCCAGATAACTCACATAGCTCAAGTCCTCCTTGCCTCCCCATTTCCATTTTGCCCGTACCCTTTCTTTGTTCTAAGCATATATATAACTGTTTCCCCTCCACTTTGTTTTGAGCAGTAACTTAGTTCTGCTCCCATATGTGTCACTCAGCTCCATAAATTTCTCTGCACCTTGGTTTTCAGAGTTTGTTCTCAACTGACACATTTGGCATGATGCTGTAAAGGCAGGTAACAACTCTCAAATATATGGAAATCAAGGATTGATTAACTTATCAACTTATTTGTGAAGAGTGAAAATATTTATGATGTAATCAGAATTAGAAGATGTCACACTAGGAGTCCATGACACGTGGTGATACACTTTTAGGTGTATTGCAGTAACATATCACTGATGATTCCAGCTTTCAGTCGACACAAGATAAGAATCTCCAGTAGGCCTTTGCTGCACGGTGTGGAGCATTGCAACTTTGCCTTTATGACCTAATGGGATTATCTTTCAGCAGACCAAGAAAATATGAGGAATATGTTGCTCTCAGGGTTTTGGAACAACACCATGCACAACTCAGGAAATAACATGTTTCATGAAAATAGATCTTGACTTCCTACTGATTATTAAATGTGTCCCATCTTTTCTTTGGTTCCTCAAGTGACTATAATTATAGAAATATTGGTCAAGAATTGCATGTTATCTAATCTCCTGAGTTGTAAATTTTGGTGGGACAGCATCACTCTTCAAGTGCAAGTTGTAAATATGATTGCCTCAAGTCAGTTACAAAATCACAATTAATTGCATCAGCTGGTGACTCTCCTCCCAGTTTGCCTTTTCACTGAACTGTCACCTTTAACTCAATCATATCATAATGGATGATCTCCAGTGTTCAGATCATTGAACAAAATATTGGTCTGCATTTAAAGATACCATGTTATAATATTTATGTTGTTAATGTTGATTCCATGTAACCTCAGATTAGTCCATTTTGGCCCAGATGTTTTAATTACTGATTAATGAACAGAGGTCATTGCAGAATGTAGTAAATGTATAGTCCCCAAAATTCTCCTTGCCTAACTGGGTATTCAATATATCTTGAAGAAAATATTGATTTTGATTTAGACATACAATATGATGATCTTTATGTTATGCATGTTATGAAACCAGGTGGAAATGGACTGCTGTATATTATAGCTCAATGCTCTGAAGTCCTGAAAGCAAAAATCCTTCAAGGGTACAAAAAAATGAGCAAATGCGTATATTTGTTGAATTTGTCTAAAAAAAGCAATGAGGATTGCACAAAATCTGGATCAGATAATCAAGGTTCAGAGATACAATATTGAAGAATTGGTGACATAAAGCTGAAGAAATGAAATGCCTGAGGGTAAAAACTGATTTTTCATGTGAATTTTCTGTCAAAGGTATTCACCTAATAAGGGGTAGGGGAACCTGCCACTAATGGTTCCCATTCTGATAAGCAGCTAATATTCCAGGGATTTACCCCTGAGTTTAAGGCTTGGTCAGGCCTCTCCATTAGACCCAATATATCCCCTGAAGACAGAAGAATGGAAACAATGAGTTATCTGCACACAAGAGAAAAGGGAAAGTTAGGCAAGGGCCAGGAGATGGCTGCTAAGTGTGTCATTATAGACACAAGATAGCTTCCAAACATGCAAGTAAAAGAAATAAAAGGATATATTCAGAATCATAGTGGATGATTAACGCCACTCAGTACAAAGAACAAGGCAAAAATTAATGAATATAAAATAATCTGAAAATGAGTGTGACAACTGATATGCATAAAACACTTCTAAAATAACCTGAGTGAAAATTTATAACACACCTGAAATTGAAAAATATTTAAACAGATATATCAAGATTTGTGATCTATAGATAAACCAGATTTAGAAGAAAATGTATAGTCCCAAATGCACATATTAACAGGAGGCTAAAAATCAATCCCTGATGATTTCATCTTTAGGAGAAAATGGATAGTAGATCAAACATAAGAAAATAAGGAAGAGAAATAAAATAAGCAGAAATCAATGATAGGGAGAACAAAATATAGAGAATCAAAAGTGAAATGGTGGTGCTCTGAAGATATTAATGAAAATACAGAAGCTACTATCTAGATGGGTAAAGGAAGAAAACAGAAAAATGTTAGAAATAGAGTTTACAACACTATTGATCATGGAGGCAAAGGTAATGCAAGAATACATTAAAAATCGTTAGGCCAATCAACTGGACCAAAGCCTCAAAAATACAACTTATACAACTGAAAAAATAGAAACCTGCTTCTAATCTTAGATGGTAGAATAATAGTTACCCTTGCAGGGGATAATGACTAATTTGGTTTCCAATGGGGACTTCTGGAATATTAATTCTGTCCTATTTTTATATGACTATTCTACATTATCTTTGAGAAAATATGCATTTATTCCTATTATTTGTTCTCTTTATCTGTGTGTGATGAAGTTCATGTGTCAACTTGGCCATATTAGGGTATCTAATTGTTTCATCAAGCCAGCATTTGTCTGAGTGTTGCTGTTACAATGTTGCATCGATTTAAATCTAAGTTAATTGCCTCTGTGGCTCATTAAATCTATCAACTGTTGAAGATTTTTTTCAACGAGAGGTTTCATCCAATCAGTTGAAGGCCTTAAAAGGAGAAGTGATGATTTCAGCAATCAGAAGAGAGAATTTCCATTTCTACTTCAGCCAGCCAGCTTCTCCTGGGGAATTCATCTAAAATATTCATTGGAGTTATCAGCTTGCAGCTTTTCTTATGGAATTTGGATTTGCCATCCAAAGTCATGTGAGCTAATTCCTATTTAAAAAGTTTCATATTTACCTAATATATAAACATATATCAACTGTCAGTCCCATTTCCCTAGAAAACTTTTACTACTACACTGTTTTGCAATTCAATAAAAAGTTAGCTATTTTAGAGACAAAATATATGACAACTGTGTTAGATTTTCATAAAGAGAAGTAACTATGAGTCCATACTGAAACAAATAAGTAAATAAGGGAGGAGTATTACATATGAATTTCAATTAAATATAGAAGGAATGAGGGAAATGGAAAGTCACCCATGCTAAATTTAGGGAGCAAGAGTTTAAGGAAAAAAAAACAGGATCTATATATATTTCAAAATATAACATTTCCCCTCTGCTCCATATTCTCTTCCCTGGTTGCAGTATTCCTAAACTTTTTGAAGCACTGACCCCTGTTGAATATACCTACCCTTTCCCCAGCTGGCAATGCTCTAGCAAAGTCTTGCTTCAAGAGTAGGCCTTTATTTTGTACAAGGCCTCAGGTTTATTTTGCAATGATTATGGGATCATTCTTGAACTCTCCTGTGAGAACCTGGGAACATTTGCTGGAGTTAAAGCCCACATTTGATGGGGACCCTGTAAGGCTGTGGTCCCCAAGAATTCTTCACCCATGCTAGTCTTTACTGAACTTTTAATTAATTTATCAAAATAATCATTTAAGTGTTCCTATGAGCATATGACTCCTGAGTTCTCTGTTTCAGGTAAGCAGATCTTGGCTGTCTCTCTCTGAATGCAGGTGTTTCCCCAGATTTGGGGGTCTTTGTTTGCCATGCAACCTCCATTCTCTGATGGGCCCAAGAAGATATTTATTCCATTTATCTAACTTGTTAGAATTATGGTTGTGATAACTGCAAGCCCTTTACATGTTAGAACTGAAACTGGATGTCTCCTCCAACACTATTTTCCTACTCTGTCTAGGTTTGGCTGCTTTGTGTTCCTCAAACTGGTCACTATTCTTTGTAACACAGGTTATTGCATATGCATTCCTCAACTTCAAATGCCCTTCCCCTCCCAATTTTCATATAGTTAGTTCTTCAGGCATCACTTACCTAGTGATTTTCCCCCTTTATGACCCCAGCACATATGTTCAGGCAGCCAAGACCAACTTTTTAGCATATGCTGTTACAGCCTGATGTATCTTTCATTTAATTTGGTTGCAGTTTTGTATAAAAACCATATATATTTTATTATGCTTTCCCAAATAATACCTTAGATACAGTAAAGAAAGTATTTTGTTTGATGAAGCACCCAATTTTAGACATTTTTTCATTTATTCAATGAATGAGATGAAGAAAAAATGAAAATTATTTTACTGAAAGTTCTATTATAACATATTCTGAAAACAAAATAAAGCAAAAATCACCAACCTTATTGGTGGAAGCAGTAGTTTCTTTTAAAAAGTAATGCCATTGCTTCAATATTTATTCTATGGGAGATTAACATTTCACTGCAATCTAAAGTTTGATCTATAAATATCACTCAAAATCCTATCAATATTACTATAATGCACTCAAAATGATAATTGCTACATATTCAGAAATGATTAAAAAGGAAGCATTAGGACATTCATGTATATTGTATATATTTGATAAATATATATACATAATATGTAAAGTCCTGTCATGTCTTCTGTAATTGTGTTTTGAATTCATACATATATTTTCATGAAGAGAATGACTGTTTTTTCACATTCTCAGTGATGATGCCACCCCATTTCTCCAGGGTAGTCCCCACATATATGCCTGCTTGTAACTTTTGTCCCTACATAAATATTATTATACTGTTGGTGCAAACAAGTCATTTGGTTGGAAAGAACTGTGAGAATTCCAAATCAATTTATAAAACTTTTGTCTGCCTTTGAAAAGCATTTGCCATACCTTTACTTCTGCTGTTATCAATTCACAGGTATCACACCAGAAAAAAAATGCAGAAAAACACTTGTATTTTCTCATGTGGCTACATTTTCATTCCCATTCAAAAAATGACTAAAACAATAAAGATAAAAATCCAGAAGTCAGGAAAAACAGTGCTTCATGATAACTAGCAACAGAAAAAGAGTTTAAGAAGATAATATTCAAGTCTCTGGATATGAAAAAGCACTTCATAATGCAAAAAATATATATACAATTCATGGTTAGATAAAAGTATTATGGATCACTTAATAATGAGTTTGTCTGAAAGCACTTTCTAAAGAATAGCAAACTTTAAAGTGATAGTTACAATAAACCAAAATATTACTGTTATTTTGTTGGGAAAACAATATGTACAGGTTCATAATTAAAACACCACCTGCAAATCTCATGTGTTTCTGGATTAAACAAGGGCTATGGAATTTCTGAGAATGAAGTGCTCACTGTAGTTTGTAATTCTCCAAATCTGTCAGCAATTTACAATTTAAAAGATGAATTAAAATAAAATAAGGAGAGAAAAAGGCTTTTCCATGGTCTAGAACAGAAACATAAGGAATGTTGGATGAACTGCATCTAGTAAGTGCAACTTGGTGAGAAAGGGTTAAGTAAAATAGGGTGGATATTGCCAGAAGAAGATGCCTTTCTGATAAGAGCTTTTCCAGAGGACAGAAACAATTGAGAGCTTTTCTGAGAAAAATGGAACACTGTAGTTTTGCTGATAACACCTGATGGTAAAACTAATTTCAGTCCAGCTAATCAGAATAGAACAAGCATACCATACTAAGGAATGTGTATCTGCTCCCCACTACAAGAACTCCATGTAAAATGGAAACTTAATGCCAGCCACTCAGAACATTTCTTTACTTGCTTCCACATTAACCCTATATGAACTCCCTCTTTTCACTCTTGTTAGATTTCCTTCAACATTCTGAAGGGATTCTGCCTGACTCTATAAATCTGTGAGATCCCAAATTTCATGAAAAGTTTCTTTCATTGGAGGATTTATGGAGCAAACAAAATGTAACTTAAAAAATGGCATGGGACAATTTGAGACTGAAATTTGAACATATTAAAGGAATTATCATTTTCTATACAGAAAGCATGAATCCTTTCAAGATTTTTGAACAAGTCACAACATGAAAGCAATATGTAAAGCAAAATTAAGACGTGTTTACTTGTAATGATATGGTTCTTTTTGATTCACCAACAATACTGGGTAGAAGAATTCAGATTCCTCAATGTAATGAAAATTGATCTGGAAATCATTAAAATTTCCCTTGGAAATTATTAGATTGTTGTTTCTCCCACAAGCCTTTTCTCTCTTCTCTGGCTTTGTTTTGAATATTTTGGTTAAAGGGTCTTGACCAGCTGTTGCTCACTTACTTTCACAACTACTCTGACATAACAAAGACTACAAACAAGATCTGGCAGGGACCCCAGATTTTATTCTTTTCCTGCTTTTGTCACTCTGATCACTTAAAACTTCCTCACACATACTCTGCCCTGGTTTCATCCCTTCCTGCTTTGTTTTGCTCACTACTGTAATTCCTATTTCCTTTCATCTATGCACATTAGGGACCACCAATTCTTTTCTGTGAATAAAAAGAACAAGGTGAACATTTTCAGATCCCATGATGGTGCCATGTTGTTTCTTTAGCTTTCAAAAAATGCACTATAATTATATATTTCTTTCCTTCACCACCAAGAACTAAGTTGGTAGGTTAAAAATTATAGCTGGCTGGAGGTTTTCAGTCTAAAACTGTTTTATTTTAAATTGCAGAAATATTTTGTCAATTATGTGTACTACCATCAACACAAGGGCACATAATGGAGTAAAATACATTTTGTTGATGTTTAGAGTTTTCTTTTCTTCTGGCTGCCAAAAAATGTTAAAAACCCTGGAAGAGAGCCCTATTTCAATTATGGTTTAAAATTGGTATTTGGACAAAAGTTATTTGCTGAAGAAAGATTTAATTAAATTGCAAAAGTAATGTTACAGCACAGTATGTAAAATTGCCTTCCAAGATTAAATTTTTAACTTGTTCTATAAATTTTACATTATTTATGTAATGCTAATTAAAAGGTAATGAAGTAATGCTGCTCATAACAAATGCTTCTCATTTCATAAACTACAGTTCTATTTCATAATATGCTAATTACAGATTACTTGTCTGTAGTATTACAAAGTATTAGAATTTAATGGGAAAATTTACAAGAGATTTAAGGTTTTATTAAAATTGTATTTAAACACTGAATCAATTTCTACTATGGATGTGGTCCTTTTTCAATATAAATATCTTCAAAAAGAACTACTGAAGACAAATCTAATGACATTCTCAAATTTTAAAGCCTCACTGTTTTATAGGGTAAAAGCAAACATATTAACTCAACATATAAGATCCTTTACAACATGTCTCTAAATCAGGAATTTCCCAAACACTGCATGAGATAAACCACTGAGGTGTCAGAATAACACAATGTTTAGTCTCACTTTTTCACTATTTTGTTCATTTTACAGTAGGTTTATAGTGATGACATCTACACAATTATACTTAAGCTTCATACTGAGCATTCAGTATATGTGCTCAAGTCTCTGAGTGACACTGCACAGAATCAAATCCCAAGACCCCTGCTATAGACTCTAGCAAACACTACATTCTTTCACTCACCAGCCACAAGAAGTTCCATGATTTGCATTATATCATAGCATATCCTTTCCCTAAAGTGCCTTCCTTGCTGTCCTAAACTAGAAGAACTCAGTTTATCCTTTAAGGCTCAGCTCAAATGACATCTCTTTCATCATCTTCTACAGAGCTGCATTCTCACATGTGTTCCAGAAGCTACCTTGCTGCATGGGAACTCATTTCCCTGGTTTGCTTCTGTGCACACTTCAGAGCTCCTCCAGATGAAGAGGTTAAATCCTCATTTATATATTCTCCAGCATGCAGCCCAAAACATGCCCCCCCCACCCCCCAGCAACAACAGTGTGAAATGAATTTTTTTTAAAATCCAAGTCAGAGGATGAACTGCCATCTCCAATACAGAATACTTTTTAAATAGTGCAATAATTCTCAAAATGCAGGCTCTGGTTGCATTAGAAGCACCTGAAACTTGTTAAAAATGCAAATAATGGGCATCCTGTTGCCCAGTGCTGAGTGGGAAAGCATGGGGTGAGGTCAGCAATGTGAGTTTTAACCAGCTCTCCAGGTGATCCTGATGCACACTGCAGTGTGAGAATGCCCAGTCATTTCAACAAATACACTTCAGGTGTGATGACCAAACAGTTTTGGTTTTCAGCTTTGCTCAGGCAATGACCCCCAGTGTCCCTGTTCAGTTTCACAAGTGTCCCAGTTTGGACAACACATGAAGTCATCCCTAGATGAGAAAATACATTTGTGCCTCCCATAATAACACTTGAGAGAAATAATTTTTTATATTCATGCCAAAACAACCTCCAAGTATTTAGCAACAAAATCTGAAAATGAACTTAGAACAAAACTGGCTGCACACTGTTCTTGAGAGCAGATGCCCAGGCTGGTCCCCATGTTCTCAGGGGCCTGCTCTCAAGTGGCAGCAAAACCTTCCCTGCCCCCTGGGGCACCTCAACACGAATCCCCTTTCCCTACATGCATGCCCTGTTCTCTTGCTCACCCCCAGGCCCATGAAGCACAAGAGTTTTTCTCTTATTCACTCCTTTCCTCCCGGTGGCTAAGATGGGGCCTGGACCACAAAGTATGCTTGACACTCCAGGGCAGAAGAAGCCCCAAACTCAATATGCCTCGAGGGACTGGCTCTAGGACCAGGACTTCTTTCCAGAACCCAGCTCCAAGGATTTTCAGGGTGATTCCCTTGTGCACTGTGCCGCCCACACCTCTCCCTCTGCAACCCGAAGCCCCGCATCCCCAGGTCCCAGGTCTTGCCCCTGGCCACCCCCACTGCCCAAAGCCTGCACTCCTCAGACCTTAACCCTTGAAGCCAGCGGCCCTCACCCAGTAGCCTCTCAGCCCGGAGCTCCCGCTGCCCCGTACTTCTCAGACCTTTCCCCTCAGCCCTCACCTCGCAGCTCCTGCAGCTTCCGCAGCTCCTACAGCTTCCACACCACCGCGCTAAATCCCCGCTCCTCACCCTCAGCGGCAGTAACGGTCACGGCTGTGCCACTGTTTTGTGGGCCTCCAGGGTTCCTCATCGCCAGAACTTCATGCCCAGCACAGGGCCCCGCTATGGACCCCAGGAGCTTCTCGGTACTGCAAAGCCGCACTACCGTCAGCCCCTTCACCTTCACCCTGGGGTTCTATCCTGCAGGGATGAGGGGTCGTGAGTGCTGAGTGCAAGTGGGCATGGCCCTCTTTTTCTGGGCGGATGGACACTGCATCCAGTACTAGGCCTCTGTTTCGGAGTGCACGTGACACCGGAGTTTGCCAAGTGGGCAGCACCTGTGCTGAGTCCTGATTGGCTGCTCCGAGGGCAGCGGTTTGGCACAGGAACAGGGAAGGGGGGGGAAGGGGTTATGCCCTGGTGAGCTCTGCCCAAGCTTCTTTTGGGGAGTGGACTGTGAGTCTTGGTGGTGACCAGATGGGCTTTGAGCAATCCTCTGGGACTAGCAGACTTGGTCCTTGGTTGATTCTTAGAATTAGAAGCTATTTCATTCATCAGATGTAGAAGCGACCTTTGCATTTTGCACTCAAAGAAAATAAAGGATGATCCAGGTGGCCATATACATAAACATTTATCCAGTCAGTTAATGGATATTTGCATGCTTGTGGGCAAGGAAGATGTCTCTAACTTTACCTGCTTCAAATCCCCTGAAGGGCTGGTCGAAACACAGATAGTTAGCCCCAAGCCCTAGAGATTCTGACACCACATGTCTGGGGTAGGACCTAAAAACCTGTTTTCAACAAGCTGCAGGTCATGGTGAGGCAGTGCTGCAGCTGCTCTTGGATTAGATGTCATCAACAGGAGCTTATTCCCTCATTGAGGCTAAAAACCAACCCAAAGACAGCAACTGGAGATACTGTAAAATAACAGTCACTTGTCAAGCTGGGAAAGGGGACTGATGCTGATTATTATGTTCCTACCTCACTGCAGTGGCAGTTCAGTAGTTTCTATATAAGAGAGATTGTGGGCATAGTGTAATATCGTTGCCTCTAGAGTATAGTTTTTTTATCTTTTTTAAATGCATTTTTAAAATTCTGTTTTAATGAGAAATATTCACATACCATACAATCATCCATTGTTTACAATCAACTGTTCACAGTACCACCATATAGCTGTGCATTCATCACCCCAATCTATTTTTGAACATTTTCCTTACACCAGAAATAATCAGAAAAAGAATAAAAAATAAAAATAAAAAAGAACACCCAAATTGCCCCCCCATTACAACCTATTTTTCACTTTCCACAAGGTTTTCACAATTGTACTGTCATCCCTTGTAAGCTACGTTGTATTACAATCATCTTCAATAGTCAAGGCTAATGGGTTGGAGTTTGGTAGTTTCAGGTATTTACTTCTAGCTATTCCAATATATTAAAACCCAAAAAGTGTTATTTATATAGTGCATAACAATGTCTATCAGAGTGACCTCTTGACTCAATTTGAAATCTCTCAGCCACTGAAGTTTTATTTTGTTTCATTTTGCATCACCCTCATTGTAAAAAATATATTCTCAATCCCACTATGCCAGGTCCAGATTCATCCCTGGAGTAATATCCTGCATTGCCAGGGAGACTTACACCCTTGCGAGTCAGATCACATGTAGGGGGGAGGGAAGTGAGATCACCTGCAAAGGTGACTTACAGACAGAGGACCACATCTGAGCAAAAAGAGACACTCATGGGGAGACACTTAGGCACAATTATAAGCAGGTTTAGCATCTCTTTGCAGCAACAAGCTTCATAGGGGCCAGCCCCAAGACAGAGGTCTCAGCACATCAAGCTGTCAGTCCCCAATGTTTGTGAGAAAATCAGCAACAATCCAGGTGAGGAAGTCCAACAACACTGCATCCTCCTCCAGTTCTTCAAGGGGGTCCCAAATATGTATTTTTATTCTCCACCCAAATTACTTTAGGATGTGTTGCTAAGGCATTCTGATCTATATGGACCTAATATAGCTCACTTTCTATTCAAAGTTCCATATAATTGTAGTGTTTTAACAAACTGAATGTAGCAGTTGTATTGTTTAGAAATATAGATCCTACACCAAATTAACATTGTTTAGAAAATATAGCTCCTACAACAAATTAACATCTCTTTCCTTGGTTTCACATGGAATTCGAAGTTTAACATGCAGCCAGTTACAACCTTTACCCTTTGGGATGATTTATTCTAGTCTTAACCAGATCTGCTTTATTCATATCTCTAATTAAGTCTGGGTTCTAGTTCAGCTTTTTTTTTAACAGTTGCTGTATGTGTTAGTACAGATATTCATATCTGCTGAGTTCCAGCTCTGAGTTTCATGTGTAACACAGATACCCAATGTTCCAGAGACCAGTTTATACACTAAGTGATCAATATCTCAGATTTTGGAGGTCACCATTACAATTCAAGAATAGATTTGACATCTGTAAGAGCTTACCATATAGGGCCACTGCAATAATCATTTCCCTGTTATGCTGTGCTCTAAGATTCAATTCTGAGTTTACACACTGTAGTTGGGCCATATTAGTGAAGCATTATAGTGTCTGCCTTTGTTTTTGGTGTACTTCACCCAACATGCAGTCTACAGGATCCATTCACTTTGTCATATGTCTTACAGCTTCACTCATTCTCATGGTTGTTCAGTATTCCATCATATGCATACACCACAGTTCACCATTCTGTTCCTCAGTCAAGGCACCCATTGGTCACCTCTAAACATTGCAAATCCTAAATACTCCCTCCATAAACACCAAGGTGCAATTGTCCATTCATGTCTCTGCTCTCATATCTTCCAAATACATATCCCATAATGAGGTTTTTGGACCTTATGGCCCAACATACTTAGCTTCTTGTGGAGTCACCACTGTGACCTCCAGGAAGGCTACACCATTCGGTCTCCTTATCAACAGTAAATATATACATCACTCTCTCCATGTTTTCTCCAGCACTTTTACCTCTATTTGTATTTTTTCCTATAACCTAATAGAGATATATTCACATAACATGCAACCATCCACAGTGTACAATCAGTTGTTCATGGCATCATCACATAGTTGTACAATTATCACCACAGTCAGCCCTTGAATATACTGATTATTATAAAAAAGTTTGTTTTGGTGAATAATAAAAAACAATGAAAAGAAAAATAAAAATGTCATATGATACAATACAATAGTAAGGACAGAAAACAGCACCACCACCAAGAATCCCACATCCCTCCCCCATATTCCCCTCTCATACACATTTAACTGTGTTATATTGCCTTTGGTATATTTAATGGAAGCATTTTGGAATGCTATTGTTGACCATAGACTCCAGTTTGCTTTGATTATGTTTTTTTTCCAAAATACTATCTCCTTTTCAACACTCTGCATGGCTGAGATTCATTGTTCTCCCACATGTGAGAAAATTTTTATATTTGTACATTTAGCAACAGTCATTGTCCACTCCAGAGTTTGCCAAATAATACAGTCCCAGTCTTCATCATCTATCTTTACATCTGGTATCATACATTCCCCTATCCCACCTCATTCAGCTTTACTCACAGACATCTTTGTTCCATGTGCTTACAATATTGTGCTACCATTATACAGTATTATGCTACCTAATTCTAGATCTACACATTCAGTCCTGCTGAACATTTCTGTAGTCTTTCAGCATCAAATGCCTGATCTCTACCCACTTTCTTTCTCCTGGTAGCCTGAGTTATAAGCTTTTAACTCTCAGAATTTGCTCATTAATGTTGGTTCATATTAGTGAGACCATACAGTATTTGTCCTTTTTTTGGGGAGGGCTAACTTGTCTCAACATAATGTCCTCACGGTTCATCCAGGTTATCATATGTTCCATGCCTTTGTTCTGTCTTACAGCTGCATAATATTCCATCTTGTGTATATACCACAGTTTGTTTATCCACTCATCCATTGACGGACATTTGGGCTGCTTCCATTTCTTGGCAATCATGAATAGTGCTGCAGTAAACATCAGTTTACAAATGTCTATTTGTATCTTAACTTTCAGTTCCTTTGAATATATACCTAGCAATGGAATAGCTGTGTCATATGGCAAATCTATACTTAGCTTCCAGAGGAACATCCACACTGACTTCCAGAGTGGTTGCATCATTCTACATTCCCACCAGCAATGAATAATTGTGCCTCTCTCTCCACATCCTCTCCAGCACTTGTCATTTCCTGTTCTTTGGATAATGGCTATTCTAGAAGTTGTGAGATCATATCTCACAGTTATTTTGATTTACATTACCCTATTAGAAAGTGAAGTTGAGCTTTTCTTCATATGTCTTTGAGATATTTGTATTTCCTCTTTGGAAACATATCTGTCCATGTTTTTGCCCATTTTTAAATTGGGTTATTGGTCTTTCTGTCATTGAGTTTTAGGATTGTTTTACATAGTCAGGATATTAAACCCTTATTTATTATGCTGTTTTGGAATATTCTCTCCCATTGTGTAGGCCCACCTTTAACTCTTCTAAGAAAGTCCTTTGATGTACAAAAGTGTTTGATTTTGTGTAGATTCCATTTGTCTATTTGGTTTTGGTTGCTTGTGCTTTGGGTGTAAGGTCTAGGAAACAATCTCCTATCACAGGATTTTTAAGATAGTGCCCTACTTATTCTTCTAAGAGTCTTATGGTCTTAGCATTTATGTTTAAGTATTTGATCCAATTAGAGTTAATTTTTGTATGAGGTGTGAGGTACAAGTCCTCTTTCATTCTTTTGGAAATGGATATCCAGTTCTCCAAACACCATTTATTGAAGAGGCTGCTCTGTCCCAGATGATTAGTCTCAAATATCTTATCAAAGATCAATTGTCCATAGATGCAAGAGTCTACTTCTGAACACTCAACTCATTTCCATTGGTTGTTATCTCTCTCCTTTTGCCATTACCATGCTGTTTTGAGCATTGTAGCTTTGTAATATGCTTCAAAGTCAGGTAGTGTGAGACCTCCCACTTTGTTCCTCTTTCTCAAGATATTTTTGACTATTTGGGGCACCTTGCCCTTCCAAATAAATTTGATTACTGGTTACTCTATTTCTGCAAAGTAAGTTGGGATTTTAACTGATATTGCATTGAATCTATAAATCAGTTTAGGCAGAGTTGACATCGTAACTATATTTAGTCTTCCAATCCATGAATACCATATGTTCTTCTGTTTTTTAGGTCCTTTTCAAATTCTTTTAGCAGTTGCTTGTAATTTTCTTTATATAGATCTTTTGTGGCATTTGTTAAGTTTATTCATAAATACTTGATTTTTTGTTTGCTATTTTAAATGGAATTTTTTTATTTCTTCCTCTTGTAGCACACTACTTGTGTATAAGAACACTATAGATTTTTGCATGTTGATCTTGTAGTCTGCCACTTTGCTGCATTAATTCATTAGCTCTAATAGCTTTGCCATAGATATTTCTGGATTTTCTATGTATAGAATCATGTCCTCTGCCAACAGTGAAATTTTTACTTCCTCCTCTCCAATTTGGATGCCTTTTATTCCTTTCTGTTGCCTGATTGCTCTAGATAGAACTTCCAGCACAATGTTGTATAATAATTGTGACAGTGGGCATTTTTCTTGTTCCTTATCTTAGATAGAAAGCTTTCAGTCTCTCCCCATTGAGTACAATGTTAGCTGTGAATTTTTCATATATTTGCTTTACCATATTGAAAAAATTCCATTCTATTCCTATCCTTTGAAGTGTTTTCATCAAGGAAGGATGTTGAATTTTGTCAAATGCCTTTTCTGCATTGATCACCATGACCATGTGCTTTTTGCTTTGATTTATTCATGTGGGGTTTTACATTAATTGATTTTCTTATGTTGAACCAGTCTTGCATACCTGGAATAAGCCCCACTTGGTTGTGTTGTATAATTCTTTGATTGTGCAACTGGATTCTATTTGTGAGTATTTTTTGAGGATTTTTACATCTATATTCATTAAAGGTATTGATCAATAATTTTCTCTTTTGTAGTGTCTTTCCTTTTGCATTCAGCTGGTGTTGACTTCATAGAATGAATTGGGTAGTTTTCCCTCCTATTCAATAGTTTTGAAGAGTTTTAGCAGGATTGGATGCAGTTCTTTCTTGAATGCTTGGCAGAATTTACATGTGAAGCCATCCGGTCCTTGGCTTTTCTTTTTTGGGAGCTTTTTGATATTGACTCAGTCTCTTTGCTTGTGATTGGTTTGTTTAGGTCCTCTATTTCTTCTTGGTTCTATGTGGGTTGTTTATGCTTTTCTAGACATTTGTCCATTTCATGTAAGTTTTCCTGTTTATTAGCATATAGTTGCTCATAGTATCAGCTATTTATCTCCTTTATTGCTGCAGGATCAGTAGTTATGTTTCCTATCCCTTTTCTGATTGCATTTCTCTGAATCTGCTATTTTTGTTTGTTCGCCTAACTAGGGATCAATCAATTTGTTGATTTTTTGAAGAACCAGCTTCTGGTTTTCTTGATTCCCTCTATTGTTTTAATGTTCTCAGTTTCATTTATTTCTGCTCTGATCTTTGTTATTTCTTTCCTTCTGTTTGCTTTGGGGTTTTTTGCTGTTCTTTCTCTAGTTCCTCCAAGTGGGCACTTAATTCCTCAATTTTTGCTCTTTTCTCTTTTAATATAGGCATTAATGGCAATAAATTTCCCTCTCAGCACCACCTTTGCTGCATCCCATAAGTTTTGATATGTTGTGTTTTCATTGTCATTTGCCTTGAGGTATTTACTAATTTCTCTTGGAATTTCTTCCTTTACCCAATGGTTTTCTAGGAGTGTGTTGTTTAGTCTGCATATATTTGTGAATTTTACAGTCTTCTGCCTGTTATTTATTTCCAACTTCATTCCATTATGATCCAAGATACTGATTTTCATAATATCAGTATTTTTAAATTTGTCAAGGCTTTCTTGGTGACCCAGCATGTGGTCTATCCTAGAAAATGTTCCATGAGCACTTGAGAAGAATGTGTATAATGTTTTTGTGCAGTGTAGTGTTCTACAAATGTCTGTCAAGTCTAGTTCATTTATCATAAAATTCAGCACCTCCATTTCCTTGTTGAACCTGTTTAGATATTCTATCCATTGATGACAGTGGTGTATTGAAGTCTCCAAATATTATTGTGGAGTTATCTACTTCTACTTTCAGTGTACTCAGTGTCTGCCTCATAAATTTTGGGGCCAGATGTGCCCCAAAATTATTTATGATTGTTATGTTTCTTCATGAATTGACACTTTTAGTAATATATAGTGTCCTTCTTTGTCTCTTAATTGTTGTTTACATTTGAATTCTACTTTGATATTAATATAGCTACTCCTGCTTTTTCCTGTTTGCTGTTTTCATGCAATATCTTCTTCTAAACTTTCACATTCAGCCTGTTTTTTTCCTTGTGTCTAAGGTGAGTTTTTTGTAGACAGCATATTCATGGGTCCCATTATTTAGTCCATTCTGCCAGTCTGTGTCTTTTTATTGGATTGTGTAATCCATTAACTTTTAGCATTATTACCATAATGACAGTACTTTCTTCTATCATTTTGTCTTTTGGATTTTATATGTGCATCTTATTTTTTCCTCTCTCTCTTTTTACCCTTCCTGATAACCTTCATTTCTACACTCTTCTCCAAACCATTTTCTCCCATCTTTTCCTATCAGCCTGTAGCACTCCCTTTAGTATATTCTCTAGCACCAGTCTTGTATTCATGAACCCTCTCATTGTGTGTTTTTCTGAAAATATTTTAATCTCTTTCTCATTTTTGAAGGACAGTTTTGCTGGATATAGAATTATTCTCTTCATTATTTTCAATATAGCATACCACTGTCTTCTTGCCTCCATTGTTTCTGCAGAGCAATCTGTACATAGTCTTATTGAGCTTCCCTTGAATGTGACGGATTGCTTTTCTCTTGCCACATTCAGAATTCTCTCTTTGTCTTTGACATTGGACAATCTGATCAGTATCTTGAAGTACATCTATTGGGTCTACTCTGTTTGGGTTGCACTGTACTTCTTGAATCTCTAATTTTCTGTCTTTCATAAGAGTTGGGAAAGATTCAATGGTTCTTTCTTCTATTATTCTTTCTGCCCCTTTCCCCCACTCTTCTCCTTCTGGGACATACATAACATGTATGTTTGTGCATTTTGTGTTGTCACACAGCTCCTTATGAATGTGCTTATATGTTCCCATACTTTTCACCATCTGTTCTTTCATTTGTGTGAATTCAGATGTCTGGTCTTCCAATTCACTGATCCTTTCTTCTGCCTGTTCAAATCTACTGTTGTATACATCCATTGTCTTTTTTATCTCCTCCATTATGCCCTTCATTCACATAAGTGCTGTCATTTGTTTTTTCAAGTTGATGAAATCTTTCTTATGGTTATCCAGTGTCCTTCTTATATCTTTCACCTCTTTTGTTATGTGTTCCCTCAGTTCATTGACTTGATTTTTCTGTTGATTTAGATTTGTTTGAAAATCTCCAACTAGTTCTTCCATCAGTTCACTGAATTGATTCAGCAATAGTTGCTTCACCTCCTGTATCTCAGCTGAACTATTGGTTTATTCCTTTGTCTGGTCCACATTTTCATGTTTCCTCATGTTTCATTATCTTAAGCTGTCTAGGCACCTGACTTTCTTGATTACTTTATTCTGGAACTAGTTTTCACTGTTTTACCTAGGATTTTCTTGTTTGTTGGCTTTGCTCTCTAACTTTGGTGCTCAGTTCAGCTTTCTCTGGGACTTTAACTTAGATTCTGTTTAATTAACAAGTGCTTTTCACCTCTTATTTTCCTGGTTCTTGCCCTGCATCTATGTAGCCTTTTTGTGTGGTGATCTCCTCTGATACAGTCAGCCCCTGTCAGATATTCCTAGTCCAGAGAGGCCCAGGTCTTGGGAGGATGGTATGGAGTTTCCTTGAAAATGAGACCCTCCTGTGAGTCCTTTACAGTCTGTGCTTTTCCTATGCTGTCTAGCAAGTGGTGCTTGCCAGCCTGAAGATGCCCCACCAGTGTAAGGAGTCAGGGAGCCTTTAGATCCCCAGGTGACCCTGACCCTGTCTGGTGCATGGCTGAGCCAAGCTAGTTTCTGAATTCCAACTCATGGGATCTGAGTTCCCACAAGTGCTAGAAGTTATGGTGTTTAGTGAATTTTCTCCTCCACTAGACTTATTGCTTTGTCTCTCAGAGCTATCTTAGCTCTGTTCTTGCCTGGGCCCAATTCACAAACCTTTGAGTCTTTCTGTAGTGGGCTTCTTAGTGTGATTATTTTAGAACAAGAGAAAAAACTGTAAAAAAAAAATACGGGCCCAGTATTGACTATTTACAGTCCTTGCAGAACTAATGTACTATTGAAATGCTAAAAGACCAGGAGTTCAGTGTGATTAAGGAGCAATCAAGAAAGCAGAGAAGCTGGCTTTTCAGACAAGAGCTTTCCCTCCCTGGATTTACATATGCATCTGATTCTGTTTGAGCCCTGCCCTTCTCTGTATTATGTTCACCTTCACCTTACTCCAAAAAATGTGTGTTTTATTTTGTTTTCTTTTTTTTTTTTTTTTTTTTTTTTGCTGTTTTGCTAGCTTGATCCCCTCTCCACTAGACTGATGGCTCCCAGATTTTCAGGTGCCTACTTTCAGTTTATCTATGATTGAACCTTTGATTCACCCTAGTGGTTTCCAGCATGGATGGCCCCTCCTCCCTTGGGATTCTGCCTGACAGGGAGGAGCACAGGCACTTGGGCCAGAACTTACAGATTCTGCTGATCTCAGGTGTTCTAAATGTTTGAGAGTGTTGTATGAAGTTTGTCCAATCTAAAAATCCTCTGTGGTGTGTGGTCCATGCAGTTCCTGGCTTTCTACCAACTGCCCAAGAGGAGTAACTACAACCTAGACCTCACCACTCTGCCATCTTGCTCAACTTCTGTGTTGTCTTTTTATCCATTGGTTTGCTAAATCTGCTAGAATACAATGTACCAGAAATGGGTTGGCTTTTTAAACAGGTATTTATTATGTTACAAGTTACAGTTTTAGGCAATAAAATGTCCAAATTAAGGCATTAAGAGGATATCTTCTCTGAAGAAAGGCTGCTGGCATCTGGAATTCCTCAGTCAGGTAACAGGGTACATGTTACAAACCTAGGTTCCATTTCTTTCAAATTCTGATTCCAGCAGAATTCTCTCTGACCATCTGTTGGTTGTCTCAGTATCTTCTGGGTGTTTCTCTCTCTTTAAGCTCTCCCCAGTGTCTCTGTTTTACACTCTCATAAAGAACTCCAGTAAACTTTTGAACCCAACTTGTATGGGCTGGGTCACATCTCAACTGATAAAACCTAACTGAAATGTCCCACCCACAATAGATCCGTACCACAAGAATGGATTAAAAGAACATGGCTTTTTCTGGTGTACATAAAAGCTCCAAACTACCGCAGCATGGCTATTGCATAAATGGGAAAATATATTGAAGGGAAACTACTCACACCTGCATGTGTGTATTAGGCAAGTACTCCCCAATCCATAGATAACAATGAATAATCCTAAAGAAGGAAAAAAGGAAAATATAATAATCAGGTATATTTGACTCTTTCTTATAAATTTATGGAATTTATGGAACTCTGAGATGCTTTAACCACTCTTAACATAGGTCAATTCTTCCAGTTTATTTGTTATCACCAAGTCAATTCTGTCAGTTTACTCATTCCATATGTAACATTTCTCAAGACCTGAGTTCCTAACAAATACCACAAAGCACAAGAAACCAAAAATGACTGCACAGTCCTTTCTGATATTAGAAGAGAATATTTGGGTTCACTGGGCTTAAGAATATATCCACAGAAGTGGAAAGACATCTACACATCTGCACAAAACAATGAAAAAAGAATTTTAATGGGAGTGAAGTATACCCATTTCAATAAACTTATATATATATATATATATATATATATATATATATATATATATACACATATGCATATATATATATATTTAGAGAGAGAACAATGTGAAAAGAGAAATGAATAATAAGAAATAATACATTTATCTGACTTACAAAAATGATAGATAAAATAAATCAAGTGAAGTATGAGAAAATATTGTGGAGAAAACTTAAAGACCTAAAAATAATAAATAGCTATTTGAAAAATAGAATAAAACAGAAACTTGACAATGATTACTAAATTAAGAGTGCCAATATCTGGAAAAAATATGAAAACAGAGAGAAGGGAAGGATGTATACTAAAAATAAATATGAACTTTACATTGGTAAAAAAGACATGCTCTTCCATGTATAATGGCATATGGAAATTTTTGAAAATCCTACACAATTGATTATGATCTTTCAAGCACTAAAGTTAAAGAAATGTCAAAAACAAGATCATAAACAAGAAACTATGAATCAGGTATTACATAAAATAATGTCAGAAATTTCAGTATTCCACTCTATAATACCCAAGTACACATTTTTATGATATTACATGATTGAAATTGCTATGAGAGGTACAATTCAAAAGACTGATGAAGAGAAGAATTATTCAGATAGAGGCACATGAGACATATAATGTTCCAAATTAGAAAAGAGGATAGGGAGCTATAGGAGGAAGTCAGGAGAAAATGGATCTTGATAAAACAGAAGAGGTTTATATTCAAGAAATATGGAATTTCAAAAATAAAAAAGAGTGATACAAAAATACAATATATCATGACAAAATTGTGTTTTTCCCAGAAAATAAGTGATTAAATTTTAAAAATTAAATATAATACATGATTACCACAACTGAGGTTAAAATTTAAAAAGTAAATGGTACTTCTTCATAGAAGAGGTATCTTTTCCAATAAAATAGTTAACCATTATGAAAATTATCAAAGATTTAGAAGGAAAATTTCTTTCTCTGTAAAAATAGTTACTCTGAAAAGTAAATATTCAAAGGTAAACCTCCTAATTCAAGCATCACAGAACTGTAAATGTGCATGGTACAGGCATCCATTGATAAAGAACTGGACTAAGTCCAATCTTAAATTTATTACATAACATATGAAATAAGAAAAGAAAAGAAAATATATAAGCAACTGGAAATAAGAAAAAGAACTTGCATTAGAAGCAGATTTAATGTGAAATTTAAGGATAAATAAAATCTGCACACTTATGAAAATAATATTTGGAAATGGTTTGAGAAGGCAATATGATGCAAAATTCAATAAAGTATAAATTAATAGGATAAATAGAAAGTGGATTTTAAATGAAACTATTGAAAATAGCATGAAAATATATATAGGAATAGCAGAAATGTATAAGATCTTCTGGAGAAAATCTAAAATATCTTTCAGAGATATTAAAGAAGTAATCTAATGGAGCAATTGCCCAAATTTGTTGATTGAAAGACTCAACATTATTAACACCAGCATACATATTTCTTGAGAATTTGACATATTCACCTCAAAAATTCATAAGAATCAAATATTATAAATATTTCAAATGAAGAAAAAGTAGAAGGATTTTTTTAACACATTTCATCTTACTAAAAAATAAATGTAATTAAACATGGCCTTGTTGCAGAAGCAGACAAGTAACCAACACAATAGCATAGGGGTTACATATAGAAGACTCAACATATACAGATGTAGCAAAATACTGTGTGGAAATTGCATATACATATACAATTAGATTTTTAAAATTTGATATAATTTCAGTGAAAAATTATATATAGAACTGTAGAAGTTATAGTCAGAAGAGGTATATTGTATTCTAATAAAATTTAGATTTCAGTCTAATTTCTGTAACTATGTTCTGAGATACATATCTACATCTATCTATATCTACATCTATATCTATATCTATATATCTCAGTACATATTCACAGAAGCTAGACTAAAAATTGAAAAATAAAATTGCATTCATTTTTTTCTGATCCTACACAAAACAAGCCTAAGAAGATCAAAAAACAAAATGTGAAAATTGTTTAATGTCTCAGAAGATATCTTTTTAACCATAAACTATGAAATAAACTTTCAAAGGTTGAAGGAGGAAGAAGAGGAAAAGAAATAAAAATACATGAAACATTTTTGCATTTGATTGCTATAAAATGAAGGTATTTAGTCTCTAGGCCTAACAAGAACACAGTAATGAAAACTTCAAAGTGAGGGGAAAAATGTAACTCTTCCTTTAAAAGAATGTCAAATAGGTAGAAAAATAAATATTTCGTTTATATGTTATGATGTGTTCTGCACCATTAGTATAAGGAAAATAAATATTACAACCAAAATAGGTTCTGCTAAAAATTCAGTAGATTGGAAAAAAACAAATCAGGAAACACAAACTGTTGGTATGGATGTGGCACAAAGGAAATGCTTTAAAATACTGTATGTGTGTATAAGTTGGTACAGCTTCTTTGGAAAACTGACAGTGCATCACTCAACTATGACTACTTCATGTTGCAGTACTGAAAAACCTTTTCTTTGTGCTGAGAGCCACAAAGATGATTTTCAACTTGAGACACACATCCTTTACATCATTTCCATGTTGGCTAAAGATTTACTCCACAATGTGCATACTCTAGACCCAGACTATTAGAGCAGCCTTTATATTGTAAGTTATTTGTTATCTTGGCAGATTGAAAAGATAGTGTAATGAAGTGCATATATGTTATCTCTTAATTACACATTTTTTATTGCTTTCAGTTTATTGGCAAAAATATATAAAGTGGCCATACTGGCCAAAATGAATTGTGACATTCATTTGAATTGTGGTCCAGAATAGACTCTCATTATTAATTTGCAAAATATGTGCTACCAGTGTACATTTACAATCAGAGGAGTGGTTAACTCTGAAGTGAAACAAAAGATCATAAAAATATTGAGGAACAGAGAAAACATCTGGGATTCTGAGGTTTTCACCTTTGAACCATTTTTAAAATTATGTGTTTAAAACTGATTAGGAATATAACATATTCCTCATTTCCAATTAACAATATATAGTCACACTATTCTCCTGAATTAAGATTAAATTTAGAGTACTAAAATTAGTTCAACAAAGTAATGGCATATCAATTAACATTTATTGTTCTAATATGCTTACTTCATTAAATTAAATTATATTTGCTACTAATTTCTGAACAATCTACATTCTAATTGAATCAATATTCATTACCATTGAGGAGTCCAGCTTTTCATATAACCTTATGTGTTTATTCCATCCTGGCTAAAGGCAATTATAAGGATTTACAGGACATGTAAGACAGGGGAAAGTGAACCACCCCATACCAGACTTGGTGCACAGCTGATTACAGTCTGAAGGAAATTACAGTCAAGGACTCAGGTGTCACTGCCCAAATATGGTTCTCTGCATAACTGCATTCCTATCCAAAATCTCCATAAAAACTCCATATTAGGGGCCCACAATGGAAGCCTTCCTCAGGGTCCCTGCTGAGAACTTATTTTTGGAGGGAGGAAGGGGAGATACTGAGGATGCTTTCTCCTCTCTGATTCACTACACAGTATTATATAACCCTAGGCCCTGGATCCATAAAAATGCAGGAGCCTTTTGATCAGTGATCCCTCAGCTATGAGAAGACACTGTATCTGTACTGATCCATCTGACCCTCCACTGGTGGCCATGTTCCATAGGGAAATGGAACAGATGTGAGTTAGCAACTTTCCTTGATAGACCCTGTTGCTTTTATTGTCATACTAAGTGATTTAAGTGTCACTGTTTACTTCCATTTTGGCTTTGACACTTTTATATAACCAATACCTGGCAGCTTAGCTCATCTCTTGACAACACCAACACAGGGAGTAGTGTAGACAGTTAAACACAATGCCATTCTGGAAAAGAAGAAGACATGGAGTCACTGTGGGATACTTATGGGCAGAACTACAAAAGGATGCAGGATATTCTGGAGGAATTCTAGAAGAACATTTGCAAGAGTTTCAGGGTTCCATGGGACATTTCCCAATAAGATGGTAGAGGAATCCACTGGGTATTCTCAAGGGTGCTGTGGAGGCATATCTGATGCAACACCAATGGGTCTGGGGAAATGTTAGTAGAAGCCAAGGCATGTTCTTGAAGAATGATAACAAATGGCATTTATAAACTCCGTGGTTCATGGGGTGTCATTGGACCTTCCCTTTAGTCCCAAGCTACCTGGTAGACCTTGCTCACTGTTTCAGATTAGTGATTCAACAGAGGGATTTGAGAAAGTCTAGTAATTCAGATCCCTAGTCACTGTTCAAGGCCCTCAAACAATGGTAATTGAAGTTCATGGGTACCCATGAGTAGAGCAAATCTCAGCAGTACCCTGAGCCTGCTAGATGCCTTATGGCTCAAGGAGTTCTTGAAATCTCAGGAAAAAATAAAGTATAGCCCTTCTGGATCACTTTTGTCAAGATACCAAGGAGAATTTTAGAGATTTAATTTGCTTCCACGAAATAGAGGTAATCTTGGTAAAGTTAGTTATTTGAGGACTGCCTTGTGGGGGACAAGTGACATTCTTGCAGCCATTCATATTTCCCAGGCAACAACAAATGCAAAGATAAAATTGTAGAGACTAAAGGGGTTCTGGGGTGATCCTCCTCCAAGTTTCCTTGCAGAGAAATGGCTCATGCTCCACTTCTTTGAACAGTGGCCAGAGCAGACTTCTCTGCAGCTTCAGGCAGAGGTGTTGGGATTGTCAGGTGGCCACATTGGTCTCTATGGGAGACTGACAGGACTTCCCCCTGCCTATGTGTGCCCAGGGCTACTAGGACTTACTAAAGTGCAGAAAGAGAAAGAGGCTTAAGATAACAAGTAAACTCCCTACTCAACCCCCAAGTAGTTTCTCAGCATAAGTTTTCTTGCCCCTTCTCTCCCTTCCCAAGAAGACAGAGCTCTACCCAAACCAGAATGTCTGGCTCTTCCAGTTTGCTAATGGTGCCATTATACAAAATACCAGAAATGGATTGGCTTTTATAAAGGGGGTTTTCAGATTCCAAATTTACTTTCCTAAGGCCATGAAAGTGTCCAAACTAAGGCATCAAGAGGGTAACTTCACTGAACAAATGCTGATTACATCCAGAATATCTCTCTCAGTTGGGAAGGCCTATGGCTGGAATCTTCTGGTCCTTTGCTCCTGGGTTGTGTTTCTCTCTAAGCATCTGTGGTTCCTTTCTTAGCTTCTATTGGGCTAACTCTGAACTTCTTCATTTAGCTTGCATCTCCAAACACCTTTCTGTCTGTATCTCCAAGTGTCTCCAAGCATCAGCATCTGTGTTTGTTCTCTCAGTTTCTCTGGGCCCTGGCTTAGCATATCCAAGGGCATTTCATCTCTCTGCTCTCTTTAAAGGACACCAGATATAATTAAGGTCCACCCTGAGTGGGCAGGGTCACATCTTCATGGAAATATCTAACCAAAATTTTTCACCTACATCTGGGTGAGTCCCATCTCCTTGGAAACAAAATGTGGATGAAAACATGTCCCTCTTTTTATAAACTTTTGGTTACCCATGTGGATACTCAAGAGAAAGGAACCTATGCTGATGAAAAAAACATAGCTGACAAACAGACCATGCTTATCAGGTAAATGTATATACTGAATTGCTCTCCACCCTAGGGCAAAGAGTTGTACAAGTGGATTTACAATCTGTCATCTCCTGGATCCATGAGAGGACATCCATGTGATTCAGACAAAATCTGAATGAGATCCTGCATGAATGGACTGTCATTGCATCAGAAGATCTGGAACAAAATGAAAAATGTATCCCAGCTGCTGGATCCTGCCCAGAGACAGATTTCCAATGCAATAGGCCAGAACAATCTGAGCAGGTAGACCATGTTGGGCATCTCATCATATCCGGATTGTAAAACTGACTGCAATTGACAGTTTTTCCAGATTTGGTTTAGCTAGTCCCATGAGTTCAACTTACATAGGCCATATTATCCAGGCTACAAAAATATATTTGTTTCCTATTTGGTATTTCTAAAATGTTGCATCTAGAAATGACCAAAGATTAGAGACACAAGCTACCCATCAGTGACCCAATCATGGGACATCCAAAGGACTTTCCATATTCCATATTCCCTGAAACTCTCATGTATGATTGAGCATCTTGGACAATTAAAGGACAGGCTTCAGTGACTGATTGATGGTGACAAGATAACCTGAGTTTGGATTACCAATCTCAGTTGACCTGTCTAGGGTCTCACTTCAGTACTTCCCAGAAAGGGCACTTCACATCTGTGCATAAGTTTGATCAGAATACCTGTACCTCTAATTTAATTATATAGCTTTCTTTACAGTTATTGACAACCTGGTCTTCATACGGGCCCTGCAAGAACCTTCTTTCCCCTCCAATACATCAACAAATAGTATAATTGATGGGAGAAAAAGATAAATATCAATTTTCAAAGTGTGAGCAATCTCAGACTTTGTTTACACAGTATTGCCTTATATGTAGGTACTATGTTAACCTGAACAACTGTAGTATCACAACCTCTATTCAACAAAATTTATGGACCCATAGCTAGGCTATCAAAATAGAGAGTGGATGCAAGTAGAAGCAATCAGAAATGGGAAGGGAAACATAACTACTGACCATGAAGAAACAAAGTAGATAATGTGAAGATACTTTTAACAACTATATGCTAATAAACTAGACAACTTACATGGAATGGATAACTTCCTAGAAAAGCATAAACAACCAGCATTTCCCTGAGAAGACATGGACAGCCTCAACAAAACAATCAAAAGTACAGGGTTCAGTCAGTCATCAAAAAGCTCTCACATAAAAGAAAAGCTCAGAAATACACAATTTCACATGTGAATTCTATGAAGCATACAAGAAAGAATTAATAACAATCCCACCCAAAATCTTCAGAAAAATTGAAGAAGAAGGAAAGCTACCCAACTCGTTCCATGAAGCCAAAATCAGACACAGATACTACAAAAAATAACAGAAGAATCTCTTTAATTAATATAGATGCAAAAATCTCCAACAAAATACTTGCAAATCCAATACAGCAGCACATTAGAACAATTATAAACTACTACCAAGAGGGGTTTATTCCAGGTATGCAACCCTGGTTAAACACAAGAAAATTAATTTAATGCACCACATCAATAAGTCAAAGCAGAGGAACCACATGATCATTTTGATGGATGCAGAAAGGGCTTTTAACAAAATTGAACATCCTTTCTTAATGAAAACACTTCAAAGGATAGGAATAGAAGTGAATTTTATCAATATGATAAAGGCAAGACATACATGAAAAACCCACAGCTAACATTGTACTTAATGTGAAGACACTGAAAGCTTTCCTTTTAAGATCAATAACAAGACTGGGATGCCCACTGTCACCATTGTTATTCAACAGTGTGCTGGAAGCTCCAGCTAGAACAATTAGGCAAGAAAAAGAAATAAAATGCATACAAATTGGAGAGGAAGAAGTAAAACTTTCATTGTTTGCAGGTGACATGATTCTATGGGTAGAAAATCTAGAAAAATCTACATCAAAGCTATTAGAGCTAATTAATGAGTACAACAAAGGTGCAGACTACAACATCCACACAAAAATCTGTAGTGTTCTTATACACAAGTAATGTGCAACAAGAGGAAGAAATTTTAAAAATCTCATTTACAAGAGCAACCAAAAGAATCAACTATATATGAATAAACTTAATGAAGGCCACAAAATACCTGTACAAAGAAAACTACAAGAAACTGCTAAAAGAGATAGAACAGGACCTGAAAAAAATGGAAAAATTCTCCATGTTCATGGATTGGAAGACTAACTATAATTAAGATGTCAACTCTGCCTAAACTGATTTATAGATTCAATGCAATACCAAATAAAATCCCAAGAACTTGTTTGAAGAAATAGAAAAAAAAAACAATAACAAAATTTATTTGGTGAGAGAGAAACTAAGATGGTGGTTAGCTGAGACAGGGTGAAAAAAATGCCTCCATGAAAAACACTAGCTAAAACCAGAAAATGACCTAGAATACTGATTACAGTGATGCGCCAGCTGGATGAGGGATCCTAGCTCCAGAGGGGCCATATACTTGGTGAAACTGGGAGTCAGCATTCTGAAACAAGTGAGTAAGCTGGCTGGGAGACCTGCAGCCATGCAGTGGGCTGGGGAAGCCAGGGTTCAGTGTTTGGAGACCGGCTGGCTCTTAAAAAAAAAAAAAGGGAAAAACCCAGGAGTGGCTCCAGCTGCGATTGTGGGAACCACACAGTAAAACACAGCAAGAGGGAGCTGGGCAAGCCTCTCAGTGTCTGGCTGGGAAGATAGCCTACAGCAGATACCCTTGGGTCTGGGGGAATGGAGGGGAGAGCTGGAAGCAGAAAGAAACCCCATGGCTAGAAGCTGGCACCCCAGAGGTCTGGATAAACTCCTGCCCAGGGCTGAGCCCATAGCCCAGAGCCCCACCACTTGTCCCAGAGCTGGGAAGGAGGAACTGTGTGAGGAGGAGGGGTCTGAGATGCCCCATTTGGCCATTTTTGCCTCAGTCTGAGAGCACACCACCACACAGCCTGGTGGCCCGGGGCTTCCCTTGAGGGATGGTGCACACTGGAGATGTAGCATGGCATTCTCTTGGCTGAGCTCCTGGAGGAGCATGGCTGGGAGGGGGGATCCACTCTGAGAACCCAGGGATGCTACACCAAGTCTGGTGGTTTGTGGATCAGTGAGAGAGAGGGTCTGGGGCTGAATTGAAATGAAGGCTTAGACTCTTGTGGCAACCTTGAATCTCTGGGATCCTGGGGAATTTGAACATTAAAACTGCCCTTCCTCCCTGGCCACCCATACACATGCCCCAAATTCAGGGCAGATGGCTCCAGCAACACACCCAAACTGAGTTCTCCAACTGAACTGAACAAAAATCATTTCCCCACACACCACAGGAAGAAAGTTGAGAACTGACTTGAGGGATATAGGTGACTCACAGATGCCATCTGCTGCTTAGTTAGAGAAAGTGTACATCACCAAACTGTGTTCCTGAAAAATTAGATCAATATCCATTTTTCTTTACACATTGAAAGAACCCTATCAAGGAAAACAAATGCCAAGAGACCAAAAACAACAGAAAATCTTAATGCATATGATAAAACCAGAAGATATGGAGAATCCAACTCCAAACACACAAATCAAAATATCAGAAGATACATTGTACCTCGCAAAATTAACCAAAGAACTACAATCAAGGAATGAAAACATGGCAAAGGATTTAAAGGACAGAAAGAAGACCATGGCCCAGGATATAAGCTACATAAAGAAGACCCTAGAAGAGCACAAAGAAGACATTGCAAGAGTAAATAAATAAAAAAAGATCTTATGGAAATAAAAGAAATGGTTGGCCAAATTAAAAAGACTCTGGATATTCACAATACAAGACTAGAGGAAGCTGAACAACATCTCAGTGTCCTAGAAGCCCACAGAACAGAAAATGAAAGAACAAAAGAAAGAATGGAGAAAAAAATTGAAAAAATCAAAATGGATCTCAGGGATACAATAGATAAAATAAAACATCCAAACTTAAGACTCATTGCTGACCCCAGAAGGGGAAGAGAAGGGTAAAGGTCTAGAAAGAGTATTCAAAGAAATTGTTGGGGAAAACTTCCCCAACCTTCTACACAATATAAATACACAAAGTATAAATGCCCAGTGAACTCCAAATAGAATAAATCCAAATAAACCCACTCCAAGACATATTCTGATCAGACTGTCAAATACTGAAGAGAAGGAGCAAGTTCTGAAAGCAGCAAGGGAAAAGCAATTCACCACATACAAAGGAAACAACATAAGACTAAGTAGTGACTACTCAGTGGCCACCATGGAGGTGAGAAGGCAGTGGCATGACATATTTAAAATTCTGAGAGAGAAAAATTTCCAGCCAAGAATACTTTATCAAGCAAAACTTTCCTTCAAATTTGAGAGAGAACTTAAATTTTTTCACAGACAAGCAAATGCTGAAAGACTTTGCCGATGAAAGACCTGCCCTACTGCAGATTCTGAGGGGACCCCTGCCAGTGGAGAGACAGGGAAAGGAGAAAGAGATATAGAGAATTTTAGCAAACATATATAGTACCTTACATCCCAAATCACCAGGACACTCATTTTTCTCTAGTGATCACAGATCTTTCTCCAGATGGGACCATAAGCTGGGACATAAAACAAGCCTCAAGAAATTAAAAAAAATAAAAAAATTGAATATACTCAAAGCACATTCTCCAACCACAATGGAATACAAATAGAAGTCAATAATTTTTGAACTGTAATTCCACTATTTACTTCCTAAATGATATAAAATATACAAACTCTAAGGACAAATCAGTGGTTTTGAACTCAATGTAAAATATGTAATTTTAGACAACTATATAAAGGTGGGGGATGAAGGAGTATAGGAACATAGTTTATGTGTCCTATTGAAGTGAAGGTGGTATCAAAGAAAAACAAGATTGATATGGATTTAAAGGTTAATTTTAAGCCCCACAGTAAACACAAAGAAATTATCAGAGAATATAAACATAGAGATGAAAAGTAGAGTTTGGGTTAAGAGAAATGGGGGAAGGGGCAATGGGGAGGTAAGAAATATGTGTAGGGTTGCTGTTTGAGGTGAAGGGAAATTTCTAGCAATGGATGATGGGAAAGAGCATTACAACATTCTAAATGTGATTCATCCCACTAATGAAAGGCTAGGGAGGGGGTGGAATGGGAAGATTTAAGCTGTATATATGTTTCCACAACTAAAAAAAAAAAAGACAGTCTAACTAGATGACAATTGAATGCTAAGAATGAACTTGGATGGAACAGGAGGATAGAGGACAGGTGGCTCAAAGGGACACAGTTGAGACAAGGAAAAGGAAATATAGAATGTAAGCTCAATCATTGTTGAATCTATTGTACTTCTTAGTTGTGCTTAATGGGATTGCCTAAAAGAATGTTCTTGTTCATGGGAAGTGTATACGTGAATTATAGTGTATGCTCAAGGATGTGTGCAGCTAACTCTCATGTCCAGAAGACAGAGCAATAGATTATAGATGATAAATACGGAGGGAGGGAGGGAAAGATATAGCGATGTGAAAGCATGTTAAAGTTGGTGGATTGAGCTATCAGGGGAGGGGGGTCAGGGTATGATGGAATTCTGTGTATGGGGCTAGTATTGTTTTTGCAACTGTTTGTATAACTTTGAATTTATTTCAAAATAAAAATAAAAAAAAATTTATTTGGAAGGGCAAAGTGCCCTGAATAGACAAAAGTATCTTCAGAAATAGGAACAAAGTTGGAGTTCTCACACTACCTAGCTTTGAATCATATTACAAAACTACAGTTCTCAAAATAGCATGGTACTGGCATAAAGACAGAGATACCAACCAATGGAACTGAATTGAGTGTTCAGAAATAGACTGCTGTATCTTTGGACAATTGATTTTTTTTTTCTTTTTAATTTTTATTGGGATTGTTCAGATACCATACAATTATGCAAAGATCCAAAATGTACGATCAGTTACCCCTGGTACCTTCATACCACTGTGCATTCATCACCACACTTAATTTTTATTCAATTTTGAGAAACTTTTCATTAATCCAGACAAGAAATAAAGTGAAAGATGAAAAAAGAAAAAGAAAATAAAAGAAAAGAAACTCAAATCCTCCCACATCCCTAACCAACCCCTCTCAATTGTTGACTCGTAGTGTTGGTATAGTACACTTGTTACTGTTTATGAAAGAATGTTGAAATACTACTAACTGTAGTATATATTTTGCAATAGGTGTATATTTCTTCCCTATATGCCCTGCTATTATTAACTTCTAGTTGTATTGTCATACTTTTGTTCTGGTTCATGGAAGAGTTTTCTAATATTTGTACAGTTAATCATGGACATTACCCACCATAAGATTCAGTTTTACACAGTCCCATCTTTTGACCTCCAACTTTCCTTCTGGTGACATATATGACTCTGAGCTTCCCCTTTCAACCTCATTCATGCATCATTGGCACTGTTAGTTATTCTCACATCTTACTACTGACACCACTGTTCATTTCCACACATTTAAGTTCATCCTAATTGAACATTCTGCTCATACTAAGCAATTGTTCCCCATTCTTAAGCCTTGTCCTATATTTTTGAACCTTATTTTTCATGTCTATGAGTTTACATATTATAATTAGTTCTTTTTTTAAAAAAGTGAACAGTTCAGTGGTTTTTATTTATTTTTATTTATTTTTATTTTTTTATTTTTTTAATCTTCATTTTATTGAGATATATTCACATACCACGCAGTCATACAAAACAAATCGTACTTTCGATTGTTCACAGTACCATTACATAGTTGTACATTCATCACCTAAATCAATCCCTGACACCTTCATTAGCATACACACAAAAATAACAAGAATAATAATTAGAGTGAAAAAGAGCAATTGAAGTAAAAAAAGAACACTGGGTACCTTTGTCTGTTTGTTTCCTTCCCCTATTTTTCTACTCATCTATCCATAAACTAGACAAAGTGGAGTGTGGTCCTTATGGCTTTCCCAATCCCATTGTCACCCCTCATAAGCTACATTTTTATACAACTGTCTTCGAGATTCATGGGTTCTGGGTTGTAGTTTGATAGTTTCAGGTATCCACCACCAGCTACCCCAATTCTTTAGAACCTAAAAAGGGTTGTCTAAAGTGTGCGTAAGAGTGCCCACCAGAGTGACCTCTCAGTTCCTTTTGGAATCTCTCTGCTACTGAAGCTTATTTCATTTCCTTTCACATTCCCCTTTTGGTCAAGAAGATGTTCTCCATCCCACAATGCCAGGTCTACATTCATATTCCACGTTGCCAGGGAGATTCACTCCCCTGGGTGTCTGATCCCATGTCAGAGGGAGGGCAGTGATTTCACCTTTCAAGTTGGCTTAGCCAGAGAGAGAGGGCCACATCTGAGCAACAAAGAGGCATTCGGGAGGAGGCTCTTAGGCACAACCATAGGGAGGTCTTAGTTCTTGTCAGTGAGAACCTGAAATATTTGTCCTTCTATGTCTGGCTTATTTCACTCAGTATATTGCCCTTGAGATTTTGTCATCAACCCATTTTTTAATGGTTTTGTTCACCCACCATACATTCCTTCCTAAGTAAACAATCAATGGTTCTCTGTATGGTCATGTATTTATGTGTTCACCACCTTCACCACTATCTATATAAGGGCATCTACATTTCTTCCACAAGGCAGGAGAGAGAGTCAAATAAGGTAGAGAGGCAAAAGAAAGAGGAAAAAAATGACAGCTAGGAAGTAGCAAAATGAAAAGTAAACTTAAAGTAGAGTAAAGAGACAGACAACACCACAAATGTCAACTGTTTAACATGCCTCCCCTGTCCCTCTTCTTATCTGCATTTACCTTGGTATATCACGTTTGTTACATTAAAAGAAACATAATACAATGATTCTGTCAGTTACAGTCTCTAGTTTACGTTGATTGCTTTCCCTCCCCCAATGCCTCCCCATTTTTAACATCCTGCAAGTTTGACATTTGCTTGTTCTCTCTCATAAAATAACGTATTTGTACATTTTATCACAATTGTTGAACACTCTAGATTTCATGAAGTTACACAGTCCCATTCTTTATCTTTCCTCCTTTCTTCTGGTGTCGCACATGCTCCCAACCACTTACTTTGCTGTGCTACCATCTCCCAAAATTATGTTCCAAACCACACACTCCGTCTTCTCCTTTCACTCTGTAATGCTACCTTTAGTATTTCCTGTAGGGCAGGTGTCTTGTTCACAAAGTCTCTCATTGTCTGTTTGTCAGAAAATATTTTGAGCTCTCCCTCATATTTGAAGGACAGCTTTGCTGGATATAGGATTCTTGGTTGGCAGTTTTTCTCTTTCAGTATCTTAAATATATCACACCACTTCCTTCTTGCCTCCATGGTTTCTGCTGGGAGATCTGCATATAGTCTTATTAAGCTTCCTTTGTATGTGATGGATTGCTTTTCTCTTGCTGCTTTCAAGAGTCTCTCCTTGTCTTTGACATTTGGCAATCTGATTATTAAGTGTCTTGGCATAGGCCTACTCAGATCTATTCTGTTTGGGGCATGATGCACTTCTTGGATCTGTAATTTTATGTCTTTCATAAGAGATGGGAAATTTTCATTGACTATTTCCTCTATTATTGCCTCTGTCCCTTTTCCCTTCTCTTCTCCTTCTGGGACACCAATCATATGTACATTCTTGTACCTTGTTTCCTCCTTAAGTTCCCAGGGATTTTGATCAAATATTTTCATTCTTTTCTTCATCTGTTCCTTTGCATGTAGGCTTTCAGGTGTTTTGTTCTCCAGTTCTTGAGTGTTTTCTTCTGCCTCTTGAGATCTGCTGTTGTATGTTTCCATTGTGTCTTTCATCTCTTGTGTCATGCCTTTGATTTCCATAGATTCTACAGTTGTTTTTTTGAACTTTTGATTTCTGCCTTACTTATGCCCAGTGTTTACTTTTCAGCCTCTATCTCTTTTGCAAAATATTCTCTAAACTTTTTGAATTGATTTAGCATTAGTTGTTTAAATTCCTGTATCTCATTTGAAGTGTATGTTTGTTCCTTTGAATGGGCCATAGGTTCATTTTACTTAGTGTAGGTGGTAGTTTTCTGTTATCTAGGCATCTGACCTCCTAGGCCATCCTGATCAGGTTTTCCCAGATGAGAACAGGCTCACGTCACAGTAAAAATTCAGTATCTGGTTTACCTGGTGGTTTTTCTTAGAGGATTGATACACCTGTGCTTTCCTGCCCAGCAGGTGCAACAGTCAGCCTGTCCCTGGCTGGTGTAAGAAGGTGTGACCTGTGGCTCTTCTCCTCCAGCCTTTGGGGTCTGGTTCCAGAAAGCAGGCATTAGAGCTGGGCCCCTCTCTTTCCTCTTGGAAGCTATTCCCCCTCCAGAGAGGTCAATTGCACATCAATAAGTTCTTTGTTTCTCTGACTCTGCTGATCAAATATTGTGATTTTAAAATGGCTGAGGCTCTCTTTACTGCAAAGTGCTGTGGGCTGAAAATGGCTGAGGCTTTCTCCACAGAGAGAGAAATGGACAGAAAAGCTCCCAGTTTCACTCATCAGCCAGAGATAGCACCCAATTATCTGGGCTCCTGAGACAGATATGTCCTCTGATTCTCCCAAGGTCAATTGTCACAAAAAGACTCTGTCTGCTTGTTGATGATTTGCTCTCTGTATTGAGCAGTTGACATTAAAACCCCAGTTGGTGCTGGGCTGAGAGACTGCTGCTCTCTAGCACTGTGAGGTTTCCATGAGGGATGGGCTCTCATCTCTTGCCTCTCAGCATGGGTCTGCAGTTTTACCTATAGATTTTATGCTGCAATCCTGGGCATTCCTCCCAATTCAGGTTGGTGTATGAGTGGACAGTCATGTTTGTCTCCCTGCAGTTATTCCAGGTTATTTACTAGCTTTTCAGGAATTTATGAATTGTTCTGGGGGGGGGGGACTAACAGTCTTCCACTCCTCCCTATTCTGCCATCTTAGCTCCTCCCAGTGACAATTTATTTTTGATAATACAGTCAAGCCAAAACAACTGGGAGAGAGCAGCCTCTTCAATAAATGGTGTTTGGAGAACTGGCTATCCATTTCCAAAAGAATGAGAGTGGAACCCTATCTCACACTTGTAGAAAAACTAACTCATAGTGGATCAAAGACCTAAATGTAAGTGCTAAGAATATAAGACTCTTAGAAGAAAATATCTTAAAGATCTTGTGATAGGAGATGGTTTTTTATACATTACACCTAAATTGTGAGCAACCAAAGAACATATAGACAAATGGGATATCCTCAAAATTAAACAATTTTGTATATCAGAACTCATTGTCAGAAAGGTAAAATGACAGTCTACACAATAGAGAGAATATTTGGAAATGACATATCAGATAAGGTTTCATATCCCAAATGTAAAGAATGATCCTACAATTCAACAACAGAAAGACAAAAAAAACAATTTAAATTGGCAAGAGACATGGACAGAAACTTTTCTGAAGAGGAAATACAAACAACTCAAAAACATGAAAAAATGATCAACTTCATTTGTTATTAGGGAAATGCAAATCAAAGTCACAATGAAATATAATCTCACACCTACCAGAATGGCCATTATCCAAAAAAACAGAAAGTTACAAGTGCTTGAGAGGATGTGGAGAAAGAGGCACACTTATTCACTTTTGCTGAGAATGTAGAATGGTGCAACCATTCTGGAAGGCAGTGTGGCATTTCCTCAGGAATCTAAGTATTGATGTGCAATATGACCCAGCTATTCCATTACTAGGTATATACTCAGAGGAGCTGACAGTTGACACAAATTGATATTTTTAAACTGATGTTTATTGTGGCATTATTCATGATATCCAAGAGATGGAAACAGCCCAAATTTCCATCAACTGATCAGTGGATAAACAAACTGGTACATACATATGATGGAATATTGCACAGCTGTATGACAGAACAAAATCATGGAACATATAATAATGTGGATGAACCTTGAGGATGTTGTGTTGAGCAAAGTTAGCCAGAAACAGAAGGACAAATACTATATGGTCTCACTTATAAGAACTAACATTAATGACAAACTTTGAGAGTTAAAAGCTGATAACACAGGCTATCAGGAGATAGAAAGAGGGTCAAGATCAGGCATTTGATGCTGAAGGACTACAGAATGTTCAGCAGGATTGACTGTATAGATCCAGCAATAGATACCATAATACTGTGTGATGGCAGCACAATACTGTATGTACCCTGAACAAAGATATCCACGTGTAAAGCTGGAATAAGTGGGCTAGTTATATGTATGACACCTGAGATAATGATAGAAGATAAAGACTGAGACTTTTTAACTCTGCAAAAACCAGAGTGGATTATGATTTTGACTAAATGTACAAATATTAAAATGTTCTTTCCTGTGGGGGAACAAATGAATGTCAACCATGCAGAGTGTTGGAAAGGGGAGGGTAGTGTGGACATAATATAATCAAAGCAAACTGGAGCCTATGGTCAACAGTAACAGTGTAATATGCTTCCTTTAAATATAACAAAGACAACATGCCAAAGTTAAATGTGTATGAGGGCTCACTCTCTGCTTCTCTTTGCTTCAGAGAAGATGGCAGTACAGCCACCCAAGTTGGTGTTGTTCGTATGTCTGGGTAACATTTGTTGATCACCCATTGCAGAAGCAGTTTCCGAAAAACTCATAACTGATCAAAACATTTCAGATAATTGGAGGATAGACAGTGTTGCAACACCCACTTATGAGATAGGAAATCCTCCTGATTATCAAGGGCAAAATTGCATGAAGAAGTATGATATTCCTATGAATCATGTGGCCTGGCAGGTTATCAAAGAAGACTTTGTCACATTTGATTATATACTATGTATGGATGAAAGCAATCTTGGATATTTGAATAGAAAAGTTAGTGAAGTTAAAAACCACGAAGTGAAAATTGAACTACTTGGGAGATATGATCCACAAAAAAACAAATTATTGAGGATCCCTATTATGGAAATGACTCCAACTTTGAGACTGTTTACAAGCAGTGTGTTAGCTGCTGCAAAGCATTTTTGGAGAAGTCACAGTAAAGCTACATCCATTCATTGCTGAAGGCCAAAAATGATTCACACCTTAAACAGTGATGCTCTAGGTTTTCAATCAGTGTGTTAGAAGTGCAATGCTTCATAGCTCATGGTCACAACTTTTTTCAATTTTTTATCTTAAAAAAATAATTGTAGATGGAAATCAATGTTGTGTTTGGCATAAGAATTAATAATTTTTGATGCAGTCAATATATGGGGTACATGAAATGTTAAACAAGCTGGAACACTTATCTTGCCCCAATTACAAAAATAGTGGAACAAGCAAAACAGTCAAACCACAAAATACTATGTTCCGTGTCTGTTTTATAACAACCATTTCTTTCCAGTGCTTAAACTTAAGGTAATAATCCAGTGATGGTTAGCATTCTAATATGCTTAATAAGTAATTAAAACATCACTTTCAGGCCCAAGTCAATATCTGAGCCTGTTGAGACTTTTACACAATCTACCTCTTTATTAAGTAGATAAGTATAACTTGATGGACAGATGTCCTCTATTCACCTATACTACCTCTCTTTTTACCCCAGGGTGTCTTACTGAATTAGAAATCCTTAGTCATAGAGCTCCACAACCTTGATTGGAAGTATTTTGATTCACACATGCTCTGAGTGCACAGTTGTATGTTAGAAGGATAGGAAAGAAAAATGACTTATGGTATGGAAAAATCTTTAACATTATTCTTATTTTTGTTTATCTAGTTTATTTTATGAAGAAGTCAGTTTTTTGCTTCCATTTTTGCTCCCTTGCCACTGAAAATTTATATCCAGAAAGGACATTGTATGCTGTTTCATCTTAAGCTCACTTTTGACAAATGTGTCTGATTTATATGCACATATAACTCAAATGTCAAATATTACTTATTGGGTTAGATGGGAAAAATAGTTTAAACAGCTGGGAAAAGAGAATTCTGTTATGTTGAAGTCCTTAAATAATATGTTAACTGTTCTTTTACCACTGTTTCATTTATTGGAGAATATAGGTAATTTCTGTGTACTTTGAGATAATTTTTATTTCAAATTCATTTGGATATATGTATATATCAGAGAAGGTTGTTTTCAAAATACACTGGGGAGTATAAAAATATAATTATGAATATGGTGTCTACCTTCCTTTTTATTGACAAATGAAGAAGTATTAAAGCCAATGCCTCTATTTTCCCTTTCAATTGATGTGTGATGTTGCATGAGCATATTTATCTTTGATATTAGGAAGCAAAATGATGAAAGTGAGCACATTGCTTCCACACGTAATAATGTCTAACTTGTGAAGGAAGTTAGAGATCATTGAAACCAGAATGTGCTATATTATTTGTATTGCCTATTACCATTAGTGGAGTATGATAGTTTCCTCATTTGATTACACCTTCCCTCTCTTCCAACTTATATATGGTACCTCCCAAATTATACCCCCATGTAGCACAATTAGGTAATTGACTATATTAATTTGCTAAGCTTCTGCATTCATAGTGATCTGAAATCCTAAGAAAACTTGAAAACCCAATATTCATCCAAAGGCTAAAAGAATATGAAGAGATTTAAAAGAATAAATGATGAGAAACTTTGGTTAGGGCATTTATTTCTCCTGGGTCCCATTTGGCATGTATGGAACACTTATATCTTAAAACACAGTTGTGCCTGAATGTTTAATTTGTCCTTTATGATGAGAGTTATCTTTCCTGCCACTCCACCAAGAAAAACATGAGAAGAAAAAATGACCACAGTAATGTGATTACTGAAAGATTTGGTAACCATTTTTCTAGCTCCATAGTAATTTCAGTGACCTAATGGAATTACTTGATGACAATCTTACTCTAAAAAACTATTCCTAGGAGATGAAAAAAATTGAATTTGATCACTGTACCCCTAAAATGTAAAGATTCAGAAGAAAGTGTCAAGTAATTACCTGCAATTAGAAAGTAAAATTAAGGATGCTTCAAAAATTACACCCTGCCCTATCATTTTAGTAATTGCTTAATGAATCCCAAAGAAATTTCTTACTTTTTTCTGTGCATTTATGTTTATAGATAAAATCATATATTTGTTTAAATTTTACATAGCTAATTTTAAATATTTATATTCAAATTAATTATCATACATTAATGTTAAGTTTGTCCTTGTGGTTATATCCAGTTCCATCTGTTTATAAGATCATAGGAACATAGAAACTCATTGCTCTGCTGAATTCACATTAACCTTTTAAAATTGGATCCAGTCAGATGAATTTAAAATATACCTACATGTAAAAATCTGGGACTATTTAGAAATTTTATGGTCTCTTAATTTTGTTCTTTCGTAATTACAAAATCATGGGAAATTCAGGGATGCAAGCTTATGTGAATACTCACTATCAGATCAGGTTCTATTGTCTTTCTTAATAAATCCTGTCACCACTTTGTAATGGCCTCTACAGTTAAAAAAATGAATTTAATTGTCAATTACAGGAATTTTTTAGCCCTTTAAGTTTCATTTATTTATGCTTTATATATTCTGTAGCATTCTCTGGGTGTAATTATCTCAAATGATTTGTTGATCAGGGATTTCCAATAATTACCTTTTTAGAGAGGAAGTAAAGAATCACCTTGAAGATGACTCATTATAACAAACACTCCAGTTATTGTGTTCATTTATGGTATTTACATATTGCACAATAGCTGGAATACTAATTTACAATTATTTTACAAAGAACAATTGAAATTAGTTTTGACATGGTTGTTCACAGATTTATACTCTACTCTCTCCAAAATAAGACTGATGTTTTCTTTTTCATTCATGCAATTTCAAATAATACTCTGGAAATTTAATTTCAAAAGTGCCAAATCTTAGTATAAACTGTATGAAAATATAGTTCCACGTTCTGCTTATGTTTCTAAAGACATACTCTGTAATTTCAACTAGTCAGGAAAAAGTGTCATTTATGGAACTGTATGTTAAATGTGGAGTGTTATCTTTTTCTAAAACAAAGAGTAGTATTACTGTAAGGTATACTAATGTATAGACATATTTGCAAACTGTCAACAACATACAAAACTCAAAGGAATTATGGAAGAATGTCTGCAAAATAAATCTCTTGCTCATAAGGGAATATATTTATAATGTTAAGATCTATTTATCTGTTGGATTCCAAGGCACTTCATATGGTTCTTGGTGTGTTGCTCCTTTACCACTCATTGCTGAAAATAAAGACATTAATTGTAAAATTTAAAAAAATATGTATGAGAGGGGTATATAAGGGAGGGATGAGGGATTCTTGGTAGTGGTGTTGTCTGACACTACTCTTCTATGAATTGTATAATATTTTGCTTTACTTTTTATTATCTTTTTTATTATTTGTTTAAGAAAAAATATTTTTCTGTAGTAATCAATATGTTCAAGTACTGACATGGAGAACTGGTGTTTGGTGTGCTAAGTCCTCTATCTCAGGACTTGCCCTTATGAAGCTCATTACTGTAGAGTAGAGGCTAAACCTGCTTGTAGTTGTGCCTGGGAATCTCCCCTTGAGTGCCTTTTTGTTGCTCAAATGTGGCCCTCTCTTTCTAGCCAAGACAAATGGGGAGATTCACTCACTGCTCTCCCTCTATGTGGGATCTGAACCCCAGGGTTGTAAATCTCCTGGCAATGAAGGATATGATTCCAAAGGAAGAATCTTGACCTGACCTCATGGGATTGAGAACATCTTCTTGACCAAAAGGATGTGAAATGAAACAAAAAGTTTGAGTGGCTGAGAGATTTCAAATGGAGTTGAGAGATCACTCTGGTGGGCATTATTATGTACTATGTAGATATCTTTTTTAGGTTTTAATGCATTGGAATAGCTAGAAGTAAATACCTGAAACTATCAACCTCAACCCAGTAGCCTTGACCCTTGAAGATGATTATATGACAATGAGGCTTACAATTGTGACATTGTGGTTGTGAAAACCTTTGGGATCACATTCCCCTTAATCACTCTATGAATGGATGAGTAGAAAAATGAGGACAAAATCTGACTGAAAAATAGGGTGGGAGGGGGGATAGTTTGGGTGTTATTTTTTACTTTTATTTTTTACTCTCATTCTTGTTTTCTCTGATATAAGGAAAATATTCAAAACATAAATTGGTGTGATAAATGCACAACTATATCAGGATACTGTGAACAGTTGATTGTACAACATGAGTGACTGTATGATTTGTGAATATATCTCAATAAACATGAATTTAAAAAATAAAAATATAAACAGAGGGATACAGGTGCTGGAGAAAATGTGGAGAGGGATTTTCCATTGCCTGTTGGTGGGGAAGTATACTGGTGCAGACCATCTGGAAGACAGTGTGGTGGTTCCACAGGAAGCTAAGAATGGGTTTCCCATGTGGTCCTGTAACTCTTTTGTTGGGTATGTACTTGGAAGAACTGAGAGTGGGACACAAATGGACACTTGAATGCTGGTGTTTTCAGCAACAATATTCAAGAATTTCAATGGATGGAGGTGGCCTAAGGTACATCAAATGATAAAAACAATGGTGAACTGTGCTGTACATATATGATGGAACATTGAGCAGCTGCAAGAGAGAATGAAACTGTGAGGTATGCAACTAGGTGAATGGAACTTGAGGGCAGAATGCTGAGTGAAAAAAGCCAGAATCAAAAAGAAAAACAATGCCTTACTAATATGGATTAACTATAATGTGCAGACTGAGAATTTAATCTGAGAGCATAGTTTATTAAGGGAAGGCTTATTGTAAATGTTCCTAGATTGTAAACTCTTACAGAAGTCACATCCATTCATGAGTTGTAATGGTTATTTCTAAATTCTGAGATGCTGAGCTGTTTTATGTATATCCAGGTCAGTCCCTGGAACTTTGGGTATTTGTGTGATACCTGAGACTCAGGGCCAGAGTTTGACAGCTATGAATATCAGCATTAACCCATACAGCAAATGTTAAAACAGCTGAAAAAGAGATTAGACTTCAATTAGATATATGTAAAAATTAGATACATGGACTTGGTTGGGACTAAGGTAAATCAGAATAAAGTGTAAAGGGTGATATTGGCTGTGTTTTAAAACTTCAACTTCTATGTGAGACCAAAGGAAGAGATGTTTCTTTGGTGCAAAATCTGTATTTCCTGTGGCACACTATATAATTTAACTAGTAGGGTCAGTTTATTAAAAATATAATTACATGGGAGCTTGAATAAGGAGTGAGATCTGGCTAGATTGTACAGGTTAGTGTAAAGACTCAATACATCCCAGTGTATTGTGAATAGAGATTAAAAAGTATTTGCAAAACCACCTTGAAATATTAAACTTCATTACCTGGAGAATTCTTGATAGCCTTACAAGTATTGAGGACTACCAGTTTAGTAGACTGAGCTCTTGATATTGGGGCTTTCCCTTATGTAGGTTGTTACTTCAGAGAAGATGTTAAGCCTACTTAAAATTGTGCCTGAGTCACCCCCATAGACACTCTTTTGATGTTCTGATGTGACCTCTGTCTCTAAGCCAACTCTGCAGATAAACTCACTGCCCTCCACACTATGTGGTACAGGACCTAAAGGAATGTAAATCTCCCTGGCAACTTGGGACATGACTCCTGGGAATAAGCCTGAACATGGCATCATAGAATTGAGAAAGACTTCTTGTCCGAAAGTGGGAAGAGAAATGAAACAAAATACAGTTTCAGTGGCTGGAAGAGTCAAACGGGTTTGAGAGGTCATTCTGGAGGTTTTACTTATGCATTATAGAGATACCTCTGTTAGTTTTCAGTTTATTAGAAAGCTAAATGTAAATACCTGAAACTGCAGAATTGCACCCAAGTTGTCTTGATTCTTGAAGATTATCATATAAGTATATAGCTTACACAGTGTGACTGCTTGATTGTGAAAATGTTTTGGATCACACTCCTTTCATCCAGTGTATGGATAGATGAGTATAAAACAGGGGACCAAAGGTAAATGAATATAGGGGTAGAAGGGATATGAAATATTTTGGGTACTGTTTTTTAAATTTTTGTTGTTATTTTTATTCTAATTCTTATTTTTATTTATATTTTTGGAGTAACAAAAATGGTCAAAAATTGATTATGCTGATGAATGAATGACTACATGATGATACTGTGAACAATTGATTGTACACTTCATATGGTTGTATGGTATGTGAATAGATCCCATAAAATTCCATTAAAAGAAAACAATCTGAACACTGACTTACAGATGTCTGCTCCATTGAAGCACCTAGGAATCAAAATATTAGTGTTGGCAGGAGAAGAAAAACTCTGATGACCTATATTCTTTGTCCAGGTCAAGAAATACCAAAATCGGCCACAGATGGATGGGCAAAGATAAATCAATGTGATCACAATAAGTTTTCCTTTCTGAGTTGTCACAACCAATTGATAAAGTAGAGCATCATTCATGAATGTTTTCACATTTAGTCATATATATATATGATAAATGCTTCCCTTATGACTGGAGGAACCAATGATAAGATAACATATAGCTCAGAAAATATCTTCTGACTGAAGGGACTCATGAAATTCACCATCTCTTTGACGACACATACCTCTGTAGGAGAATGAATCTAGGGAGATTCAGAAAAGGAAGTCCTGAGAAGAAGGTCTGTGTTTTCCAGGAATAGGATTCCCAATTTCAATAGTCAGGTGTAGAATGTTTTCTGTGATCTCTTTTAGCAACTTTGGGGTTTCAGTATCAGATTCATCTGTCTTCCATCTGAGGTACAAATAAATAAAAATAAAGTTTCCTGTGTATCTGATTGTTATTTTGAGTAAATTCATTTCAATTCCAAGTACTCATAAGTCTCATGTTTTAGGAGTTCACAGAGCAGGGTCCACATTTGATAATGCTATGCTACAAAGTAGAGTTCCATAATGATTTCAAAGGAGAATAAAGATAACAGCAGATTAACAATATGATGGTTCAAGGCTACTATGTGGATTTGGCTACTTGGATGATTAACATACTACATTTGGGGTGAAAGATGAAATTGCTGAATCTATCAATACCAAGAAGTCTTATACATACCTAGTTCATAATGTACTTCTACAGCTTCTACTCAAATGGAACTAGTAGTACCAGCCAAATAGCTGAGACTTATATGCTTGAACCCAGCCAGTCAGGCCAGCTTTTCCTCCATTGGTTAAAAGATTCCACATACAAACATTTATCTAACCTGAGCTGATATCAACCTCAATACTAGGGTTAATTTTGTGGCAGCCACATTTAACTGTGAGCATGGGGAGATAGAGTTGGGGGAGAGTGAAAGAATAATTACAGCAAAATATGCATTATAAATGAGACCAAGGAGATTAGCTTCCATGTGTCTTATTATCGTAGACCTTGTCATTAGCACATTAACTATAGTTTTTACCTTGTTTGATTCATGATACCTCCATGCAACCTTAAGTTAGTTTGAGTAGATATCTTGTTGGCAAACAAAATAACTAACTTAAATAAGGGCCAAATAGCTTCAGGACATCTTAAACATGATCATTCAAGATCAGTTGTAGTTGTGACTATTCATGGTCATTAGAAGTTTTTCATGGTTGGTGGTAGGGGAGAAAAAGTAGCAGTTCTCCAAGGTGATTCCATGTTCAATCAAAAGTCTTGAAGGAATGAGAAATAGAACACAGAGTACCACATCAGAAGACTTAAGTTTGCTGTTCTAAGAATGAAGTATGATGTTAGGGTACTTTGGCTTCAAGTAAGAGAAAAGGACTCTAGTTGATTTAAAGGGCTTGTAGGAAGGATATTGGGGTAGCTGAAAGAATTGAAAAGTTAAATACTGAGTTAAGAAAGGCAAGGCCAGGGTTTCTCTGCATTTCTAGGATCCATGAGACTCAAAGACCCAAGAAAAAATATCTGACAACTGGTCTAAGGATGAAGCTCCACTGTTTTCTTTGTGAGGGGAGTATACTGTGATTGACAGCTAAATTTCAACAAAGGTGATAGGAAAGAAAACATTCCTAAACCTCTAATGTTCAGAAGGTAACATACTGTCTGAGATTCATGTCAAATAAATATATGATCCATGTTTCTTCTGCATGATGGTGGTTATTTTAAACCCTTGAAAGTAGGTACCATCTATGAATTTTAAAAGCTATAAACAAATGGATAAACAAAATGTGATATATCCATATAATGGATTATTCAGCTATAAAAGGCCTGAAATTTTGATCTATGCTGCAACATGAATGAATCTTGAAGACATCATGCTGACTGAAATTAGCCATCACAAAAGGACAAATACTTAATAATTTCACTTATGAAGTATCTAAAATAAGAAAATTTGGAGACAGAAGGTAGATTAGAGGTTAACTGGGGCTGTGATGAGTGGGAGGAAGGGGAGTTTTTGAATAATGGGTATGGAGTTTGGGGTGATAAAAAATTTTGGTATTGGAAGGAGGTGATGGCCCTTCCAATTATGAACATAGTATCACTGCATTGTGCACTTAACAGTTAAAATGCCAATTTATTTTCTATTTGTTACTACTGTACAAAAAAATAAGCCTCCATACTAAAAAGGCTCATTTTTCTTTGTAGCAATGTGACAAGGAAACAGAACTCAATGATATCTTGCTCCACTAAGTAGATGAAATCCTGTGACAGCAACACATCCTGAGAACATGGCTTTAAACCTGGTGTTGATCTGTCAGGCCTCTGTAAGAAACAAAGCCAAAGATCACAGTCTTACCCCACAAAGCAGCATTTGAGGTAACCAATTTGATTATCCCACAGATATGACCTCTGACCACTGTAGATTTTCTTACTGAATAAGCCATCGGTCCAGCTTGTTTGTTTTAGATTGCATGTTAGTCCAATCTTTGACTAACATAGTTAGTCTTTGACTCATCTTACCCTCCAAAGCAATGGAGAGAATTGATGTGAGAATTGCTTGAAATTCAAAACCAGTGTATGAAAGCCAGATGCTCATGACAGATGCTGCTGGGAACTGAATCATTCCCCCCACAAAAGACATGTTCAAGTCTTAATCTGCATTTCTGTGGATCCTCCTCTAGCTCCTCCTGGACCTTTCCACAATCCAGCTAATTCCTTATGTTCGGGGTTGTCATACCCAAATCTTCATTTCTATTCCTGCTTGTATGAACTCATTTGCAAGCTGGACTTTGGGAAGGTGTTATCTGTTAACTTGTGGCCAAACTGAATCAGGTTAGGTTTTTAATTCACATGACTTGAGGACTTGTAAAGGAGGAAAATTGGAAACAGAGAGAAGCCAGATGTCAGAGAAGGCCACAGAAGGAGGCCAGGATATCACCATGCGATGGAAGCTGGTCAGCAAAAGAATGCTGCCAGATACTTGAGAATGCATGGCTTTGCTGATGCCTTGGCTTGGGACTTCTAGCCTCTCAAACTGTGAGCCAATAAATTTTCATTGTTTAAGCCAATACCCTGTGCAGGTTTATCACAGCAGCCTGGAAATTATGAAAGTTGCCCATGTCAAATTCTTGTTATTTATATTCCCCCAGAGGCTATTACTGAGAAGTAGTTGGGGATGAGAAGGATCATACCTGATGGTCTGGAGGATGCAAGTCTGAAGTCTCAAGGCCTTACAGAGCATCCTTATTCCATTATGCCCCAAATTGTTTTGGCTCAGATCCAGATTGATCAGGCTTTTATTGGTGCTGAGAGCAGAGGAGAGTTCAATGCAACTGAGAGGACTGAGGGAGCATCCACATAGCCTGTTGTCAAAACAAATTAGTTCATTAGTTCAACAAATGCTTGATAACATTCTACATGCCATGCACACTCTTGGGTGCTGGACAATACAGAAATGGCCAATGGAAGACTCTGCCTTCAGGGCTTGTTCCAATAACATAAAATGGTAGCAACTGCAGTATTCTAGGTAGAAGGAAGGAATGAAGATCAAGGGGTAAAAGAAATAGTAGGGGGTGCTAGTAATGATGGTTGAAGAATGCATGAGGGGATGAAGGGAATGAACCATTGAGAGATCTGGACTAAGAATTTGCCAGGTAAAGGAACAGCTTGGACAAAAGCCTTGAGGTTATAAAATATTCACATGACACAGATTTTCAAGATATCCAGCTTTTGAGGGAGCAAGCCAGGGATGGTGGTAAGAGATGAGATCATAAGTAAGAAAGTGTCAGATAAAACAAGGTCCTTGAGCCATGGCAAATTTCAGATTTTACTTGGAGATGGGGAACCACTGAGGGCTTTGAACAGAGAAATGTGACATAAGTTGATTTACATCTCAGAAGTTATTTTTGGTTGAAAAATGGTAGGGGAACAAAGAGGTAGCATGAAAGATGCATTTGTAGTCCATACAATAATACAGATGTTACCACTGGAGGTTGTATGAGGAAAATCAAGATATACAGGACATTGAAATAGATTTACTTTGAGGTTTGAAAGGAAAAGACAATAAAGATAACTCATCAATGACTTTGTTCTGAATAAATAAGATTAAAAATTTTTTTGAGATGCAGAAAGAGTAGGTTTAGGTGGGGAAAAGATCAATTCAGTTTTGTACAAGCATGTTTGTGATGCCTATCAGAATTCCAAGGGGAAATGTCATGTTAGATGCTGGATAAGTGCAGGACAGAGGAGAAAGCTTTCTTTCATCTGGAGTAGGTGAAATGGCCAGAGACAGAGAAACAGAAGATGATAAAATTTCTCAAGGTGTATGTGTGAGTGTATGTGTATTCTACATGGTAAGGCAATAGGTCTTGTGTTCAAGTTTGCTCTAGGACCTAAACTAGAATAAATCTCTCAAATACTTAGCATAATGGCTGGCACAGAGCCCTGTAAAGTCAGTACATATTTCATTATCATAGTCATCTTTTGAGATGGATGCAATTAACCCTATTTCCTAGATTGTATGAGATTATATCCCTAATTCATTATAGCTGCCTAGATAAAGGGTAACCATCCTTCCCCATACCAGTAGAGCTTATGAATAAGGGGCACTTTCTCCCCATTAACCTTACTGATTTCCTGAGAATAGGTACATATTATGAGTTGTAGGAACCAGTGGTTCCCAACCTGTGATTCTGAATTGTTGCTTACTCAATCAACACCTTTAGTGCACTGCAAGTTGCAATTACTCTGAGAGCTTCAAAAATACCAATGCCTAGTCTTAACTCTGGAGATTCTGATTTGATGGATCTGAGATTTTCAAACACACCAACATTTCTACTATGCAGTTTCGGTTGAGAACTACAATTCCACTATATTCTCTTGTACTGTACAGGCTGGGGAAAAACTATCTTGGGTCTTTTGTGGGTGCTTGATTGATGATCCCTAATCCACATAGGATTTGTAAGACATAATAGTCAGAGGCCATTTTTCTGCTCATTGTGACAAAGTTTTCTGTTTCTGTATCTAATTCCTTCTTCTTTGAGTGTTGGAATTAGGGAAGCAGCAACCATTTCTTGATACTTGTGTTCCTGAGGAATTACAGGCTTAAAATTTTTCACTGGGGGTCTATTGATAATCCAGCCTAGAACCTATTCTCTTAGCCATCTCAGTGAGCTAAGAACACTCAATTGGTTATTCAAATTATTTCTGAATTACAGTTGGAAGTATCTGCTGTACCGATATATCATTTGGGACACAGATTAAAATTTAAGAGAATAATTTACTATAGACACTTCAGGTTACACAATAGAACCTTCAAAGCCTCACACAGAGACTTCAGTCCAGTGATTCCTATGTTGTTCAGCCCCAGATCCAAATGAGTTAAACTTGACTTTTCTTTGAGAAGCTTTGAGATATGATTGCAACCAACTTCTGTTATGCTGCAGCACCAAAGCCTAGAAGATAACCACATGGAAAAAAATCTGTTAGTCCTTCCTGGCTTGATGCTCCAAATCCAAAAACCTCCACCCTCAACCCAAGAACATTGAACTGGTTTAGAAATGGAGAAATGGAAATAAAATCATGGGGTGATGTGGTACAGGATATTGTATGTCCACCCACCCACACACACCCCCAAAGAAATCCTGGGATTTAACAACTTAACCAGCCTCATGATTTGGGACATTTATAGGAATTAAGTTTTGTTATATCTTTCCTACTTGGATCCATGTTGTGTGTGTGCATGTGTGTACCTGTATACATATATGTGCTTGTGTACACACACTAAGGCAGCCATATGGTACTTGCACCAGGGTCTGTAGCTTGCATTCAGGGTAACACAAGCTGTCACACAAAAGTTTCACCCCTCCATCCCTGGGGTCATTCTTGGCCAAGCACAGGTGTGTCAGCCTCTGGTTGACAATCAGATCAGAAGCAAGGTCCTGGCAGCAGGCTTCTTTGAGGTGACAGTCTTCCAACCTGCAGAAGCATCACACAAATGGTGAGCTGGTGAGAGCATTTCCAAAGTCCAGACCTCTTGGCTGCCACAAATGCTAGAGTGTCTTCAGCTAGCACCCTACTTGTTAGTTTTCCCTCTTTCTCAAGTGCTAGTGAACACAGACATGAAGGAAAAGCAAGAAAAGGGCATTATGCAGGAGTCATGTACCTGGTAGCAGACATGGAAAGCCCATCTTTTTTATCAATAGACCATCTTTTTATCATGTGGGTTGCCTGGTGGACTGCCAAGGCCAGGTCTTACCACTACCCTTCTCTGCAGAGCCCCAGACTTAAATGGAGATTCCCCACACAAAGAGAGAAGAGACTTATGACAACCTCTGCAAGGAGCACTCTGGGTGGGTCAAAGTCACACAACAATTTCACACCCTCATCAAACAGCTTACTGGATTGAGGTTCAGGCATGTCAGGGACTGGCTGATTTTGAGGGTTGAGAAGAGATCAGCCCATTGCTGAGTGGTGGCTGAACAGGATTCCACTCTGCAGGAGATATGGAAACAAGCCATTCTCAAGAATCCAGATACTGTAGGAATGTCACCCAGTTTTACATCCCACTCACTTCATTATCTTTGGTTTTTTTTTTTTTTTTTTTTTTTGTATTCAATTTTATTGAGATATATTCACATACCATACAATCATCCAAAGTGTATGATCAGTTGTTCACAGTACCATTATATAGTTGTGCATTCATTACCAGAATCAATTTTTGAACATTTTCTTTACCACACACAAAAAAAGAAAGAATATTAAAGTACAAAAGAATACCCAAGACATCCCATCTCCTTCACCCCTCCCTATTATTCATTTTTTTTTTCATTTTTATTGAGATTGTTCAGATACCATACAATTATCCAAAGATCCAAAGTGTACAATCACTTGCCCCTGGGTACCCTCATACAGCTGTGCATCCATCACATTTAATTTTTGTTCAATTTTTAGAAACTTTTCATTACTCCAGACAAGAAATAAAGTGAAAGATGAAAAAAGAAAAAAAGAAAAGGAAACTCTAATCCTCCCCTATCCCTAACCAACCCCCCTCAATTTTTGACTCCTAGTATTGATATAGTACGTTTGTTACTGTTTATGAAAAAATGTTGAAATACTACTAACTGTAGTATATAGTTTGTAATAGGTATATAGTTCTTTCCTATATGCCCCTCTATTATTAACTTCTAATTGTATCGTCACACATTTGTTCTGGTTCATGAAGTGATTTCTAGTATTTGTACAGTTGATCATGGACATTGCCCACCATAGGATTCAGTTTTATACATTTCCAACTTTTGACCTCCAACTTTCCTACTGGTGACATATATGACTCTGAGCTTCCCATTTCCACCTCATTCACACACCATTTGGCACTGTTAGTTATTCTCACGTCTTGCTACCAACACCCCTGTTCATTTCCAAACATTTAAGTTCATCCTAGTTGAACATTCTGCTCATACTAAGCAACCACTCCCCATTCTTAAGCCTCGTCCTATATCCTGGTACTTTATATTTCATGTCTATGAGTTTACATATTGTAATTAGTTCCTATCAGTGAGACCCTGCAATAATTGTCCTAATGTGTCTGGCTTATTTCACTCAGTATATTGCCCTTGAGGTTTTGTCATTGACCCATTTTTTTTCACTCACCATACATTCCATCCCAAGTAAATACTCGATGGTTTTCTGCATGGTCATACATTTATGTGTTCACCACCTTCACCACTATCTATATAAGAGCATCTACATTACTTCCACAAGGCAAGAGGGAGAGTCAAAGAAGGTAGAGAGGCAAAAGAAAGAGGAAAAAAAGAAAATGTCAGCTAGGAAGCAGCAAAAGGAAAAATAACGTTAAATCAAAGTAAAATAAAGAATCAGACAATACCACCAATGTCAAGTGTCTAACATGCCTCTCCTATCCCCCCTCTTATCTGCATTCACCTTGGTATATCACATTTGTTACATTAAAGGAAGCATAATACAATGATTCTATTAGTTACAGTCTCTAGTTTATGCTGATTGCATCCCTCCCCCAATGCCTCCCCATTTTTAACACCTTGCAAGGTTGACATTTGCTTGTTCTCCCTCATAAAAGAACATATTTGTACATTTTATCACAATTGCTGAATACTTTAGATTTCACCAAGTTACACAGTCCCAGTCGTTATCTTTCCTCCTTTCTTGTGGTGTCTCACATGCTCCCCACCTTTCTCTCTCAACCGTATTCATAGTTACCTTTGTTCAGTGTACTTACATTGTTGTGCTACCATCTCCAAAAATTGTGTACCAAGCCACACACTCCTGTCGTCTGTCACCCTGTAGTGCTCCCTGTAGTATTTCCTGTAGGGCAGGTGTCTTGTTAACAAAGTCTCTCATTGTCTGTTTGTCAGAAAATATTTTGAGCTCTCCCTCATATTTGAAGGACAGCTTTGCTGGATACAGGATTCTTGGTTGGTGGTTTTTCTCTTTCAGTATCTTAAATATATCACACCACTTCCTTCTTGCCTCCATGGTTTCTGCTGAGAGATCCGCACATAGTCTTATTAAGCTTCCTTTGTATGTAATGGATTGCTTTTCTCTTGCTGCTTTCAGGATTCTCTCTTTGTCTTTGACATTTGATAATCTGATTATTAAGTGTCTTGGCATAGGCCTATTCATATCTCTTCTGTTTGGAGTACGCTGCGCTTCTTGGATCTGTAATTTTATGTCTTTCATAAGAGATGGGAAATTTTCATTAATTATTTCCTCTATTATTGCTTCTGCCCCCTTTCCCTTCTCTTCTCCTTCTGGGACACCAATGATACATACATTATTGTACTTTGTTTCATCCTTGAGTTCCCGGAGACGTTGCTCATATTTTTTCATTCTTTTCTCCATCTGCTCCTTTGCGTGTAGGCTTTCAGGTGTTTTGTTCTCCAGTTCCTGAGTGTTTTCTTTTGCCTCTTGAGATCTGCTGTTGTATGCTTCCATTGTGTCTTTCATCTCTTGTGTTGTGCCTTTCATTTCCATAGATTCTACTAGTAGGTTTTTTGAACTTTTGATTTCTGCCATATACATGTCCAGTGCTTCCTTTACAGCCTCTATCTCCTTTGCAATATCTTCTCTAAACTTTTTGAATTGATTTAGCATTAGTTGTTTAAATTCCTGTATCTCAGTTGAAGTGTACGTTTGTTCCTTTGACTGGGCCATAACTTTGTTTTTCTTAGTGTAGGTTGTAATTTTCTGTTGTCTAGGCATGGTTTCCTTGGTTATCCAAATCGGGTTTTCCCAGACCAGAACAGGCTCAGGTCCCAGAGGGAAGAAATATTCAGTATCTGGTTTCCCTGTGGGTGTGTCTTAGAAAATTGCTCCACCCTTTGATGCCTTGGGTCACTGTGCTTTTCTGCCCAGCAGGTGGCGCCTGTTAGCCTATAATTCTTGACTGGTGTGAGGAGGTATGGCCGTGTTCCCCCAGGCTCTGGGGTCTGGTTCTGAATGGAAAGGGCCCCACCCCTTTCCTCCTAGAGAAGACAGACCCCCCAGGTGGAGGTCATTAGCATTTCAATAGTCTTGCTCTCTGCTTGTGCTGTCTCCGCCCTTCCCTGAGTCACAGCCCTGGAAACTTAAAATGACTTCGGCTTTCTCCACTGAGAGATTTTATGCTGTGTTCTCGGGAATTCCTCCCAATTCAGGTTGGTGTATGATGAGTGGATGGTCTCGTTTGTCCCCCCACAGTTATTCTGGATTATTTACTAGTTGTTTCTGGTTTTTTGTAGTTGTTCCAGGGGGACTGCTTAGCTTCCACTCCTCTCTATGCCGCCATCTTGCCCCTCCCTTTCATTATCTTTTATACCTTGGCTGGAGTTATTTTGAGCCATATTTCACAAAGTGTGGTCCTTGGACCACCTGCAACTGTATCATCTGGGATCCAGATGGAAATGCAAATTCTCAGCTCTCACCTTTGAAATACTGACTCAAACTCTGGATGTAAAGTCCAGTGATCTATGTTTTAAAATCCCCTACAATCATCTGGAAGACTTGTTAAAAGGATTCCTGGGTCATACAGCAATAATTTGATTCAGAATATCTGGAGTGGGACACAAGATTTGCTTTTTCACAAGTTCCCAAGTGAATCTGCTGCTGCTGATGATCTGGAGACTACAAATTGAGAACCACATAGAAGTCCTATTCAGTATATTATGCAACATAATGCACACTTTATTCCCAGAGACATCATGTACTAATGAAACTTCATTGGAACAGTATAGATTATCACTAAGGACTCTAGACTGAGAGTTTCTCTTAAAATTTGTTTTCTTATTACCAACTCTCATTTGCTATATATGAAATCCTGGGCAAGTTACTTAACTTAATTCAAGCCTCAATTCCTCCAAATTTAATTTGGGAATAAGTTGTAACCTCATGTATCATGTTTAAATTTCACAATTCATGTCATATGCCAACTGGAGTACATGCCCCTAGATAATATTCACTAAAACTCTGCTAAAAACAGTTAGACCCTAAACTATAACAGAGTAACAAATCTAACTAAAAATCTTATTAGCCCCTTCAAATGAAATAAGCATAGAAACACATACAAAAATCCCCTTTCCATATTGAGTGTCAATTTACTCATTGAGAAACACATTAGTGATCAAAATTTTAGAGTCACAGTATGCTTCCCCCTCCCCCCTTGTTAATCCTCATATGAAAAAGAAAAAAGTAATTGATGGTGGTCATAAGGAGGGGAACACATGGGTTTGGACCTTATTTCATTCAATCCCCAAATCCCTATGAGGGATGAATTATATCTTTTAACTTATGAGAAAAAAGACCTGTTAAACAGCCAAAGGTGGTATTAGCAGAGAGAACCAGAATTTGAGGCCAAATTCTCACAAACACTGTCTCTGCTAGTACTCTAGTGGAGTAAAGAGAGAATAAGTACAACCTCATGACTGATCATCTCCAAGCCACCAAATAGGGAACTTCCTTAAGGGAGATCTCTCAAACCCCAAGACTACTGGGGAAAAGGCAACTGGATGCTCCTGAAGGGTGCTTTCCTGGAAGGATGAGGCCAGGGGCTGCTACCCTGAATCATGACATAGGAAACATGAACTATGAATAAACACTTCCTGATGGAAGATAACACCCAGATTCCGGGAATTTCATTGGACTGAAGGATGTTGTGTATGCTTGTCTGTGTTGTTCATTGCTCAAGCCTCTTGTGACTAACCTTCAGTCCATATTCTATTCTAAGTAGTACTGCCTGGAATCAGAATAAGAGATAATTTTAATAATTCACCCAGAAATACTATATAGGCATGTGGCAGCTCTTCTTGGGTGATGAATTTTTGGTGATGGTGAGATATACCTGAGATACTGAATTTTACATTTTGGGTCTCTCAAGACCTCACACAATGATGGAAGCATGCCAATCTGGTCACTGCCTTGAAGGGTTAGATGAGTCAGAGTCTCTTGACTACTGAAAGAGAGGCAGAAGTTCTGATAAGCATCCACAGAGGAGATTTTTTTGAGGCTAGGAAAAGGAAAACAAATGAGATTTTGATCTTCTTTACCTATACTGTGTACAAATAGAAACAAAGGACTACACTATGTTTAATCTTTATAAGATAACAAAAGCTCTAACATTTTTAGTCATCTAAAACTTTTGCAAAAGGAAAATAAGTCATAAGCAGTCATTTCAAACAAAAGCTGTTGTATGGCTTATTGGAAAAGGCAAGGAATTGAATATCTCTTTTCCTGAAGTCTTACCAATAGGCCCATTTCATGAACACTGTGTTTGGCAGAATATTTTATGACTGCAAGGAAATTTCTTGCCCTTAAAATCAGGATCACATGGCAAACATAAGCTTAAATAGAGAAGAGCTTGTATTTCTCTATATCCAGGAAGAAAAACACAAGAGCTTACCTCCAGCTGAAGAAAGTCTCAATGAAATGGAACTTCATTGATATCTAAAGTAACTTCAATGAGCCTGTTGTGTTTAGTTCATCCTTTCCCACCAATATAAATTCAAGGGTCTTTCCCAGCATGTTACCTACACAAAAATTATGTCCACGAAGACACATGAAGTGTTGGCTTATATGGACAAAACCCACTTTGTTCAGGAAGCATTTAAGTGTGTAATTACCTTATTCTGTGTTTTTTTTCTGCAGACCCTCCCTTCCTTACCAACTTCAACAGTTTGTTTCCTGTGTGTGTGTGGTCATTTTTGGATACACATATACCCAATTCAAGTGAAAATCTACTTTACTACTCGGTACTCAGTCTTCATGTTAGCCCAGCATGCTCTTGCCCTATCTCTGCACTGGTGCTTCTCTAGTAGATGTGAGTTTGCACTCTAAGGAACATTATGCAATGAATGCAGACATTTCTTGTTTGTCACAACTGAGGGTAGGGTTGTGTGGAGGAGGTGTTGCTATTGATAGCTAGTAGGCAGAGTCAAGGGAAACTGTTAAAACATCTTACAATGCATGGAACAGTTCCTAGAACAAATTATCCAGAGCATAATGTAATAAAGGTTGAGAATCACCACCTTATATACAATTCAATTGTGGTCATAATAGAATTAAAACTGCTCTCAGAATTTTGATGGACTTTATTGTGTTTTGTGGATGAACTGTATTTCATATTGCATTAAATTATATAATTCTCCCAGTAGATAAATTTAAAGATAGGAACCATTTCAATTACTTGTGTCCTGAGAATCTGGTGGGAGTTCAGGCAAGGGGATCAAATATTGCTCCAAAATTAAAAATGCAAAAAACATGCTCATGCCTTATGGGATTTGAATCTAGGGATTTACTTCTACTTACACCACCTCCTGGAGATTACAGGTGGAAGAGGTTACTTTTTCACAAAGCATTCTCACTGAAGTGTTACTAAGGAAGCTTTCACTGATGTCAAGACATAACGGATTATTATTTGCAGCAAACATGGAGCAAAGTTTCATCCAGAAAGGAAGGATTTGTGATCACTCTGGGCCCTGCAGGGAAGAGATGAAATAGAAAGTTTACTAAATATTGCTGGAGAGGAAGCCAACATTTGCCCATCATGGTGAAAACATTTAGGGCTGCTGTGAACATACACCTCTAATAAATATGTATAACCCTGTAAGTTGGATGAATCACTCATTTAGCATGACAATGGGCAACTCATTGTGTCAGACATATCACTGGAGAAAGAACTAGTGATTCTTAAAACAACAGAAGGAGTTAGAATAATTAAAAATAATAAGCACATCATTCATAAAAGATTGAGATCAATATACAAAGCAGTATGGAATATTTGAATACCTTATCCATTCAGATTATATTTGGCCCAATCTCAAGCTGGTTTACAACTATGGTTGTTTACCTAAAATGATATACACTAATATTTGAGGAAATATTAATTAGTCATATATTCATATAAAAAGACACTTCAGAAAGTATTTGCTTCCTTCTGGTGTTTAGTTCTGAGTGGTGAAGTTTTGTGGGTGATACATAGTTTCTTTATATTTATTAGTCTTGTCTTCATGTTCTGTATATCCATAATATCTTCATAATCACAATAAATTACTTTGATTTTCAGGAAAATGTTGAGGGCAGTTGAAACCATAATATTCCACAAAGTTAAAACAGATTTGAAATGTTGACTAGAGAGTACTATCTGAAGGCTTTCCATGGAGGAAAAAGTACAAGTTTTGAAGGAAAAAATAGGTACTATAAGTTGAATATAATGATAGTGAGTACAATGCAATTGAAAGTAGCAGCTAATATTTAAGCTTTTATATGCAAAGCACTTGGAACAATTTGAGAATAATAAATACATTTACAACACACAAGTCTGAAGTAGGCATTATGGCAACTTGGAGATGATGAAATAGAGGCACGGAAGGTATCTAACTCACTACACAGCTGGTAGAAGAGACAGAATTTAAAGTCAGAAAATCTGACTCCAACATCTATGCTCATTTCCTGCCATCTTCTATCACCAGCTTGTAATTGACTGAAACCTATTTCAAAGCAAGTTAACCTGTTTCCAGAGCCTGAGAATTTCACCTTAACAAATAATCAAAATAATATTTCCAGCACTGCCTCTCACTCTTTTGACACTTTTGACATTGGCCATTCAGCTACTCTAACTTCAGATGGATGACAGCCCCTTTTCCTGAAGAAATGCAAGAAGAATATACAAGACCAAGTTTGAGAAACTTTAACAAAGGCACCAAATGGGAGGGTAATTTGTGCCATTGTGGATCTCACCCCCATACTTAGAAAAGCTCAGAGAGGAAATGAAACATATCTAAAGGCAGGGAGTTTCATTAGCAGTGCTGCTTTAACAGGAAGGGTATACCTACTAGAAATTTTCTAACTTAATTTAGCAAAAGAAAATCAGATGGGACTCAGATTTTCTTAGCTCTGGAGTCCCTTGTGGTGTTCAAACTAGGTTTCATCTTTTGTTTTACTAATGGAGCCTTGCACAATCAAAGCCACATATTCAAAATAAGCCATTTTACTGTAAATCTTTAGGCAACATATATTGCAAAGAGCTGTTAAGCCATAATTTGTGCCTTTTCAAGAAGCATGGTTTAGATTCCCTGGGTAAAAGTTATCAGAAACACTTTAGGGTTATGTTAGCAAAGTTTTATCTTGATAAGGAAATCAAGCCACTAAACCAGCAAACCATTCATTCTGACTTTGCCACTGAAGGAAGTGATCTAATGAGGAAACTTTGTGATTTAAACATCTTGGGAGTTATAGTCCAGCTAGACTGTGGGCCTGCTAAGAAAGAAAAGTGAAAAATGTCAAACAAAAGCAAGCTTTCATTAACAGATATTAACCATATAAACCTAAAGATATCCACAGGATTTGTTCTCTTCTTCCCATGCAGGAGCTTAGCACCAGGTAACCAAACTATGGTTAATTAACAGACATTCAGCATTGGTGCCTTCATTACTTTTAACCATACCAAATTTAATAAAGGAGACTATTGGGTTTGGGAGCTTCAATGAGAGAGAGGGGAATTTATCACAATATTTAGAGAGGGAAAATTTAGAGAAGGTATTCTGTCATTTGAGTGAGAGAAGATGAAAAATATCAGGATATGCATGAAAGGACAATGTCTTTGGATTGCTGGTAATACTGAGGGAAGAGAAATTTTTACACCAAACTCTGATGGATCTGATATTTCCCAAGGGTACTTCAAGATAACAACTCCTTTGTGAGAGAAGAGGGACCATGAGTGAAGGTCAATGGAGTATCAATAAAGGGACCTCCACCAGTAAAAGAGGGAATTTTATTCTGGTACAATAAATATGCTTAAGGATTTCAGATAAGTACTTTGAAAAATAGGTGAGTTGATAAGATTTGTAAGTATGATGGGAAACAATATATATATCAATGTAAGATATTTGGAGTGTGGCCACAACAATTTAAAAGCCAATAGACATGATTTCTTATCCCAGTGAAACATTTTTCTGAAGCCAATTTGTTAACCTGGAGAAAGGTTGACACTCAGATTTGTTGATACTCAAAATACTCATGATAAGTTGATACTCATGATAATATATGTTGATACTCAGATATGTTGATACTCAAGTTATGTTGATACTCAGTGTGATGGTTAGGTTCATGTGTCAACTTGGCCAGGTGATAGTACCCAGCTGTCTGGTCAAGCTAACACTGGCCTAACAATTGCTGTGAGGCCATTTGAGGCTGGCTAATAAACCAACAGGCTGGTTTATTAAATCATCAGTCAATTGACTGCAGCTGTGACTGATGACTCACCAAAGGGCATGCCTTCCACAATGAGAGAATGCAATTGGCTGGATTTAATCCAATTAATCAGTTGAAGACTTATAAGCAAGACAGAGGACCTTCACTTCTTCCTTGGCTGCCCAGTGAAGCATTTTCTGAGGAGTTCCTCGAAGTTGCTGGTTCATTATGTTGATGATATCATGTAGATTGGACCTAGTGAGCAAGAAGTAGCAACTACTCTAGATTTGTTGGTAAGGTATTTGCATGGCAGAGGATGGGAGATAAATCCAACAAAAATACAGGGGCCTTCCACCTCAGTAAAATTTCTAGGTGTCCAGTGGTCTGGGGCCTGTTGAGATATTCCTTGTAAGGTGAAGGATAAGCTGTTGCATCTGGCTCCTCCTACAACCAAAAAAGAGGCACAAAGCTTAGTTAGCCTCTTTGGGTTTTGAAGACAACATATTCCTCATTTAGGTGTGTTACTCTGGCCCATTTACTGAGTGACCAGAAAAGCTTCTAGTTTTGAGTGGGGACTGGAATAAGATGAGGCTCTGCAACAGGTCCAGGCTGCTGTGCAAGCTGCTCTGCCACTTGGACCATATGATCCAGCCGACCCAATGGTGCTGGAAGTGTCAGTGGCAAATAGAGATACTGTTTGGAGCCTTTGGCTGGTTCCTATAGAAGAATCACAATACAGGCCCTTAGAATTTTGGAGTAAAGCTTTACCATCCTCTGCAGATAACTACTCTCCATTTGAGAAAGAGCTGCTGGCCTGCTACTGGGTCTTAGTAGAGACAGAATGCATAACCATGGGCCACCAAGTTACCATGAGACCTGAGTTACCTATCATGAGCTGGGTATTGTCTGACCCACCAAGCCATAAAGTTGGGCATGCACAGCAGCACTCCATCATAAAATGGAAATGGTATATATGAGATAGAGCTTGAGCAGTTCCTTAAAGTACAAGTAAGTTACATGAGGAAGTGGCCCAAATGCCCACGGCCCCCACTCCTTCCACCTTACCTTCTCTTTTCCAGCCCATAGCTATGGCATCTTGGGGAGTTCCTTACAGTCAGTTGACTGAGGAAGAGAAGACTCGGGCCTGGTTTACAGATGGTTCTGCATGATATGCAGGCACCACCCAGAAGCGGACAACTGCAGCACTGCAGCCCCTTTCTGGGATGTCCCTGAAGGACAGTGGTAAGGAAAAATCCCCCCAGTGGGCAGAACTTCAAGTAGTGCACCTGGTTGTTCACTGTGCTTGGAAGGAGAACTGGTCAGAGGTGCATTTGTATACTGATTCCTGGGCTGTTGCCAATTGTTAGGCTGGATGATCAGGGACTTGGAAGGAACATGATTGGAAGATTGGTGACAAAGAAGTCTGGAGAAGGGGTATGTGGATAGAAATTTCTGAGTGGGCAAAAACCATGAAGATATTTGTGTCCCATGTGAATGCTCATCAGAGGGTGACTTCAGCAGAAGAAGATTTTAATAACCAAGTGGGTAAAAAGACCCATTTGGTGGATGTCAATCAGCCTCTTTCCCCAGCCACTCCTGTCATTGCCCAATGGGCTCATGAACAAAGTGGTCATGGCGGTAGGGATAGAGGTTATGCATGGGCTCAGCAACATGGACTTCCACTCACCAAGGCTGACCTGGCCACATCCACTGCTGAGTGTCCAATCTGCCAGCAGCAGAGACCCATACTCAGTCTGCAATATGGCACCATTCCCTGAGGTGATCAGCCTGCTACCTGGTGGCAGGGTGATTACATTGGACCACTTCCATCATGGAAGGGGCAGTGGTTTGTTCTTACAGGAATAGACACATACTCTGGATATGGGTTTGCCTTCCCTGCATGACATGCTTCTGCCAAAACTACCATCCTTGGACTTACAGAATGCCTTATCCATCGTCATGGTATTCCACACAGCATTGCTTCAGACCAAGGAATCCACTTCACAGCAAATGAAGTGAGGGAATGGGCACATGCTCATGGAATTCTGTGGTCTTACCATGTTCCCCATCATCCAAAGGCAGCTGGGTTGATAGAACACTGGAATGGCCTGTTGAAGACTCAGTTATGGCATCAACTAGGTGGCAATACCTTGCAGGGTTGGGGCAGTGCTCTCCAGGAGGTTGTGTATGCTCTGAATCAGCATCCAGTCTATGGTGCTGTTTCTCCCATAGCCAGGATTCATGGGTCCAGGAATCAAGGGGTGGAAACAGGAGTGACACCACTCACTATCATTCCTAGTGATCCACTAGGTAAATTTTTGCTTCCTGTCTCTGTAAGCTTAAGCTCTGCTGGTCTACAGGTCTTGGTTCCAAAAGGAGGAGTGCTTCCACCAGGAAACACAACAATAATCCCACTGAACTGGAAGTTAAGGCTGCCACCTGGCCACTTCAGGCTTCTTATGCCTCTGATTCAACAGGCAAGGAAGAGGATTACTGTACTGGCTGGGGTGATTGATCCTGACTATCAAGGGGAAATAGCACTGCAACTACACATTGGAAGTAAAGAAGAATTTTCCTGGAATACAGGATATCCCCTAGGGTGTCTCTTACTACTACCATGCCCTGTCATTAAAGTCAATGGAAAATGACAACAACTTAATCCAGGCAGGACTGTCAATAGCTAAGAAACTTCAGGAATGAAGGTTTGGATCACCCCACCAGGCAAAGAACCATGACCAGCTGAAGTGCTTGCTGAGGGTAAAGAGAACATAGAATGGGTAGTGGAAGAAGGTAGTGATAAATATGAACTACAGCCACATGACTAGTTACAGAAATGAGGACTATGATGACATGAATATTTCCTCCTCATTTGCTTTCTTCTCTGTCTTATCCCCTTATCATATGGCATAAACCATACTGTTCACTTTGCTGTATTTAAGCTAAAGGAAATCAATTTTAAGAGCAAATGTCACCCAAGGATTTGCACCCCATTCTTGAGAGATTTAGTGCATTTCCAGATGTATGTTGCACAGCAGAGTATTGTTAGGCAAAGTATATGTCTGTTATTGTTATCTACTTAGAGATAAAGTATGGTTTTAGGTGATTTATATAACTGCCAAGTTGACAAGGGGTGGACTGTGATGGTTAGGTTCATGTGTCAACTTGGCCAGGTGATAGTATCCAGCTGTTTGTTCAAGCAAACACTGGCCTAACAATTGCTGTAGAGGCTGTTTGAAGCTAGCTAATAAACCAACAGGCTGGTTTATTAAATCATCAGTCAATTGACTGCAGCTGTGACTGACTCACAAAAGGGCATGCCTTCCACAATGAGGGAATGCAATTGGCTGGATTTAATCCAATTAATCAGTTGAAGACTTATAAGCAAGACAGATAGAGGGCCTTCACTTCTTCTTTGGCTGCCCAGTGAAACAATTCCTGAGGAGTTCATTGAAATTGCTGGTTCATTTCCTGAGGAGCTCAATGGAGATATTCTTGGAGTTGACAGTTTGCTGACTGCTCTACAGAATTTGGACTCTTGCATACCCACAGTTTCATGAGTCACTTTTACAGTTTGATAGTCAGAGACACCTCTCATTGATTCTGTTTCCCTAGAGAACCCTAACTAATACACTCAGTGTTCATCAACATCCTGAACCAATGAATTGAAGTGAATATCAAATGGTGTTGGGGTAGGGAAGAGGGACAGGAAAGAAATAAAAATTAAAGGAGAGTGAAAGGAATTTTTATGTAGGTGATATGAGTACAGTGTTCTTAAAAGTTACTGGAGAACTACAAGAAATGCATAATAGTGGCCTAACAGCCTTTTATTATATCTCAGATAAAATGAGCAGGCTTGGGAAAAAAGGACAAGCATAGTGAAACACATGGTAGTATAGGACAGAAAGGAAATACCTGGGTCTATACATGGATTTGGTTATAGAAACATAATATGGCTCACCTAACTGCAACACAACCAGCTACCATTAGGATTTCCCCAAAGAAAAGCACTCTTTCAAAAGCCAAAACACACATCATAGTATAACAATGTGGTAAAACAGAAAGATGAGTATAGAAGTGTAGATTGGAGAAGTGAAGCAGCTAGCTCTGTGGATCACCCAGCTGATGATACAAACCATCTTCCAGATTCTTGGCCAAAACCTGGGTGAAATTAGTAGAGGATGCAAAGATAGTGACTTGTTTCCATGTAGACATGAAAACACAAGCACATGCCATTGAAAGCTTCCAGTAGTATTACAACTTCTGCTTCTACCTGCTTCTGGCCATTCAATTGAAATTCCCACCATTCACATGTTTAACTCTTTGAAATTGCTGCATTGGGCTGCTGTGGAGACTCACTGGGAATGTAGTGACCCACACTCCCATTGCTTTGATTTCTCTGCAAAGCAGGATAAGCAGAGAAAGTGAAAAATGGAGTCTGTGAATTGAGGGTGATTAAAGAGAGAAAAATGACAAGCTTAGAAAAGACTTGAAATTGAACAACTAATTGAGCCTGGTCTCAGTCAGAACATAGGTGACTTTAACTTTAGAGAAGATATAACATGAAGGATAAAAATTGGTGCATGTAAGCACAAAAGACTCAAGCCCAGAAGCTGAACTAGAATGACTCTAAGAGGCTTTATGTACCAACAAATATGAAAAAGTCTAAGAGGAAGGTGTGCATTAGAGCCAAAAATCATAGAGTTGTTCATGAGTCCATGTAGTTGTAGTGTCATCTATTTGGTTTTCCTTGAAATTCCCTATTTCTCCACATAAAGTCCAAATTCCCCAAAGGAAGAGAAATAAAGACATACAAACACTAGGTCCATTTTATCAGTCAAAACTATCCTTGAGTCTCTAGATACAGGTATTTGCAACCTGGTTAAATCACAGAACCACTGATTACTAAGAAATACATCATTCCCAACTTACAAATGAAAAGACCTGAGATTGCACAAGAGGAAAAGGAGCTGTTCAAGTTATATAAGAAGTCATATTAGAGGCTTCTCTCCAAGTCTGATTCAAATTTTGTAAAAAAAAGGAAATTGACCTGAAACCTCAGTAATCATTTAAGGCCTTATATACAAATTTTCAAAGAAAGGGAGAAGGAATTCTACTGAAAATACTTAACTAAAGGATAAGTATACAGAATAGGAAAATGAAGTAGTGAGCAAGCTGCCACTCACCTCCTCTGTACCTGGTCCTCCCTCTCAGCTGTGAGGGCAAACAGGTATAGACAATCTTCAGTGTAAGAAGGTTTCCTTTCTACCAAGCTCTCTGATTGGCTCCTGGGTCCTAATCCATTTGCTTAGACCTATCTTCACCCACCATGTTTACTGGTAAGTGGAGAAAATTCCCTCAACCTGATTTTCCCTTACTCTCAGCCAAATGTGTATCAACTGGAATGCACAAAATCTCCCCAGATATTCTGATTTACTGGTCAGATCAGGGTGGCCCAGACATTGGGGTTCTTTAAAAACTTCCTGATAACTGTAATTCCAGCCAAGTTTGAGAACCACATTACTGGAGGTCTTTATTTCTTTATGCTGCTTTCAACCACTGCCTGGAGTACTTTTCTTTCTGTCTGAAGAATTCCATTTGGCATGCCTATAATTAATCTCCCTCAGCTTTTGTCTGTGAACATCTTAATCTCTCCCTTTTTTTTGATCTTTAAGGTAAGAGGGACCATTTAATATTCATCTTGGGCTTAAGGAAAAAAACAGTTCTGTACTACATTTCATATCTCTTAAAAATATGATGTTTTAGCAGCTCAAATATTTTCAATTACAATATAAAACTTCTTACACTAGGATTTACTTTGAAAAACAATCTAGAGCTGTAACAATTATGACATACATACACTGGCAATTTAGCACAAGGGCATGCTTTAAACTTAATCTGTAACAATCAATTGCTACATTACCAAGTCTGGGGAATTCTGTCCCTTCTAGTTGCAACTGGGTGTATCCCTCAAGTCTAAGTTACAGAGTATTTACAGAGCCTTTGATTTATGGTACATTCAATGAAGACACATCCTATTTTTGTGTTTGAAATATGGGTGGTGTACTACAAGTGGTGAATCACAGGGGGTGAACCACGGGTGAGTCAAGATCAAAGGAGGGCATTTACAGTGTTATCAGAGATTTAAACTTAACCTTGAATGTCTGCAAAACTTTGCTTAAAATATTTCTATAAATTAAGCTATGACTTCTGTAAGAGTGATATAACATACCTTTTACTTATATAAAAACTAGAAATTAAAAGAGATTACTTTCATTAAATCTAACTTATTAGAATAGTTTTATTTCATTCTATAGTTTAACCACTATATCATGTTGATAAGCATACATTTCATTAAAACTGTATTTAGTCTTGTAACATTACTTATGACTTATCTGTGATTGAAGTAAAAGCTAAAGCCCTAACCTGTTTTCTTTTTCCACAGAGGATAAGATTATTACATGTTATCCATATCAAAGAAGCTTAAGAAAGGCTTTTTGCTTTTCTGAAAATATTCACAGCTTCTACCAGGCTCTGCAAGTCTGTCTCATCCTTCTTGCTTGGGCCTGCTTAGCTTCTCTTTTTGTTACAATTTTCTACTATAGGGCTTGAAGGACATAAATCATTTGTTTCAGTTATTATAAGACCTTTCCACTTTCTATTATTTGGAAACTTTACTTGAATATTTTGGGGTAGAAGTTCTGTTAAATGGACTTTGATATTAAAAGAAATAACTGTTTCTTTGTTATTGAAACTGAAAGCATTAGGTGTTATATGAGAGCAGCAAGGCTCCTCAGCTCTCTGATCCTTACATGGAGAGAAGTAATCAGTGTCTTCATGTTCAGATTCCTCAGTAGATACCATCCTGAAACAACAGGAAAGTAAAATTGTGCAGCTACTGAGGGAAACAATTTTGGTTCCTCACAAATTTAAACCTGGGTTGCTTTCAAAGTCTCTTAAGGCCTGCCACAGATCAATTAATTTAGTATCCCTTAGTAACATCTCAAGTGATTTCAATGTGAGCCCCAAATTAAGGTTGAGTTTCACAGAGGGACCATGGCACATAGGGAGAAAGTGTGAGCAATGGAAGGGAAGGACCCACCCCACTCAGGGTCCCAAGGGCCAATCAGAGAAGTTACACCAACAGAACTCTCTTATTGGAACTTTTCTCTGACTGTAACTTCTGATGAGGTTGGGGTGGGTGGACAGCATCCAAAGGTACTTAAATCTCAATGCCAGACCACATGAGGTACCTGGACAGGATTTCTGGCAAGAGGGCTCCAGCACCCCCTTGACACTGGCCTGGCCAAACACTATCACTGCCTCTGGTGAAGCAAGACCACAGCGGCTGCATGCCCATGGCCATGGGACAACTAGGTGCTGCTGCAAATGACACCCCACAATACTGGGTGCTGCAGACCTCCACCAAACCCCACTTACTGTCCAAGAGTTCACACCAGGCCACACCCCACCCCTGCCTTCCCCACACCCACTGATTGCAGGTGCCATGGGCAGAAACTTCCCCCCTTACTGATGTGAGTACTCATTCTCCTACCTACTTATCTCCTCCACCTCCTCTTTTAAGTGAACAGCAATTATTGGTTGAGTCTTCACTCAGGTCTAATTCTCCAAACTTTATAGAGTAAGATAAAAGGTTTTTGAGACCTCATGTTGAACTCTCCATTTATGAGAAATGAGTTTGTGGGGGACAGCTGATACTGATTTCCTATGTGGTTTATTCCTTCTAAAGCTTTTGATTTTTAAGAATTTTATTAAGGTGTTATTTATGTACCCTAAATTATGCCATGTGAAGCATATAATTCAATGACATTTTTCGTAGTCATATGGAGTGTGCAGCCATCACCACAATCCAGTTTTGGAATATTTCCATCACCCAAAAAAGATCCATCAGCCAATATGCAGTCAACCACATTCCCACTGTAACTTTAACTGGAGCACTACTCTACACCTCAGTCTTTCATTTATAATTTGGACTGTTGTGACTCCTTGATCTTGAAAGAAGAATGCAAACACTGAAGACTTGGAGGATAAAGGAGAGTGCCTATGGTGTTCACAGGTTTGTAACTTTTCTGCTTAAACACCTGTGGTGAAAGAGCTTAAAGGAGAACTGAAAAAATAGGGGCTGATGCTAATTGTGTGAAGAGTCTTTAATAACTTTGCAGTTTTAGGGCTATAATACATTAACTCCTTCTGGTAAATGCATTTGCTTTAATTTTGCAGTGATCCAGAAGCTAAGAGAGGACAAAGTGCCCCTACAGCAACATTTTGAAGAATGCACAGGAGCTGAGAGAGGTGCTGGAAAACATCCCAGGATCAGTAGATGCCAGCCACATGCCTTTCTAGCTGAGAGGTCTTCCAGATGTCATTGGCCTTCCTTTGGTGAAAGTATACTTCTGTTGATGCCTTATTTGAACATTTTCATGGCCTTCAGACTAAATTTGTAAGCAAATAAACCTCCTTTATAAAATCCAATCCATTTCTGGTATTTTGCATAACAGCAGCATTAACAAACTGGAACACATGCTGATCCATGACAGCTGCAAGAAAAAACTTCACAAGGATTAACTCTTCTGTGGTACTGATGCTCAAACACAATCACTGAATTTTGGGATGTATATTCTTCTAGTACTTTCCTATTGAAGGCCATTGTTTCATCTTGCTTCAATTGAAGCACTCTTGAGTTTACCTTTACTTTTTGATTTTTCTTTAGCATGAATATTGTTAATCAGTTCCTAATGATCATTAGCCTATAGTCAGTTGTGCATTGAAATGCTTTGCATAATCATTCTTCTGATTGGCTATCTTCCCCTCCCCACTTATACTTATTAACAATCTATTGCATCTTTTGAATCATCCTTAAGCTTTGCCCATTTACCATCTGAGGATTTAAGGAGTTTTAATTGTTTGGCTCAGGCTGTGTGCTGATGAACAAGAGAACAGGCTGTGGGGTAAAATTGCCTTGATTATCTTGGCTTCAACTTTAGTAGCTGTGTGAACTTGGGCTTTCAGTTTCCCTCAGTTGTCCTCAAATTCTAGCTTTTGTCACAGTCACCTGGAGGGTTTGTTAAAACAGATTGCTGGAGCCACCACAAAGTTTCTGATTTGGTAGGTCTGGGGTGAGGTCTGAGAATCTGCATTTCTAACAAGTTCCCTGGTGATGCTGATGCTAATGGTCAGGGGACCACACATTGAGAATTGCTGCATCAAATTTCTATGTATCACAGATAAGAGAACTTTCCTGGTAAGAGTTACAAGGATTATTTATGGTCTTTGGAAGAGTTTGGAATACTGCTCAGCACATAAAAAATACTCAGATGTTAATTGGCATAATATCTTCTTAAAAAGACAGGGATTACAGAAAAAATTGAGGGAAATTATGCAGATACAGGGTTTTTGTCTATAGTTTGAATATCTTATGTAATCATATTTTGTCCTTTGCCTTGATTCTGTCAAATCTAAGAGAAAAAAACAGTATTTTCCCTTAATTTCTTGACATAGTTACATTGTGTGTATATTTGTGTCTATGTAAATACAACCACTATATGGGCATCTTATAAATATCAACATATATCAATGTATCACATTATATGAATCTAATTAGTGACTATTTGGGTGTGTGTATCTATCAGTATCAGTATCTATCTTTTCCAGGACCACATATATCCACTCTTATCTTTCCCAGTCAAAACTCCCAAGTGTACACATTATTTTGACTTCAACCAGGACAGATTAACTTTGATTGCTATGAATTTATATAAATTAAATTATAGGAAATGTTTTGTATGGCTTCTCTTGAATATACTTTGTCTTCCACATTATTGCCTGAAAAATGTCTCCTGATATTGTCTATGCTTTAGGAAGACATTGAATAGTTACCATTTTCCTTCAGCTGACCCCCTGCTCCCTAATTCTTCTTCAACCCTGAAATCTAAAGTCTCACATTTTGGAAAATAGGAGTTCTCCATAGTAAGCATTTCACCTGCAACCCATTCTGGAGCAGCTGAACATTGATGAACTAAGGAAGTGCACATGTCTACTGAGTTCTCCTGAAAGGTGAGCTACAGCAGATGCCATGGTCTGAGGTGGAAATTGCTAGTGGCAAGTAACTGGCAGAGATTCTGATCAAGGTCTCCCCAAGCTATTTGATGATTGTGATCAAGAATATCTTGGAAAAGATGAACCTCATAGAGTTGGCTAAGCCAGCAAAAGGCTCAAGTCCTTGGTAATTAGAACTCAGTATACACTAGGCATTTGAAAGAAAGAATTAAGTCCCAATGGTTTTAGAAACATCAGGAATATCATTGCAACTTGTAAGAGTTTCATATACACTTGTTGAAATTTCTCTGCAATTTAATGAGTTGAGCACCTTCCCCTGTGCTTATTTTATTGTACTGAATACAAATGCTAGATATTCACAAAGGCTAGTGGTGAGAATGGACCCTGTTTGGGAATTCTGTTTCTGTCTCATAATTTCTATTTACACTAGCCATTCTTTTCCCTGTGCCCTCTCTTGCTGTTGGCCAGTTTACAACACTGCAAGAAATTTTGTGTCCTCATGACTTCATTGGTTATGTATACCAGTTCCTTTCCCAGGTGGCATAAACTCACCCAATTCTATCATGTTAAAAGAAAAGTTCCTCAAGTCAGAAGTTTCTTCTAAGCAGGAGTTAACAAACCTTTCCAGTAAAGGGCTGTATATAAATATTTTAGGAATTATAGGCCATATAGTCTGTGTTTCAAGGGCTCACCTCTACTGGCTTCAGGTGAAAGCAGTCACAGATGATAGTAGATAAGTGGGCATGTCTGTGTTCTAATAAACTTAATTTAAACAAGCAGGCAGCAGACTATATGGTCCATGAACCATAGTTTGCAAATCCCTGTTCCAAAGCCATGAATTTCAAACTGGGCTGCTTATGAAACTGCATAGAGAACTTTAAAAATGCTGCTTTTGTGTGGGTCCTACCCATAGAGATTCTGACTTAATTTGTTTGAAGTTGACTGGGAAATTTTTTAATTTCAACTAATTTTATTGGTGATGAATTTAGGATTTAATAGTTTTTAAAATCTAGGAAACCCCAGCCTCTACCTATAGGAAAACAAAGTATGTCAATTCCTTTGTTATTCCATGTGATATTGACATTGTTTGGATTTAAAAATGAAGTCTGTGTGAAGGTACATTGTTCCATTGCAGATTTCTCCAGCAAATGATTGTGGGTCATATATTCATTACAGTAAACTTATAAAACTTCCTTTTGAGACTTACTGACTTATATATGATGGCCTTTTCTTTTAAATTTTATTTTGAAATAAATTCAAATGTATAGGAACAGTTGCAAAAACAATACAAATCCCATACACAGAACTCCAGCATACCCTGACCCCCCTCCCCTGATACCCCAAGCCACCAAATTTAACATGCTGTCTCACTGCTATTTCTTTCCCTCCCTCCCTCTCTCACTCCCCATCTATCATCCATCATCTATTGCTCTGTCTTCTGAACCTATGAAAGCTAGTTGCACACATTCTTAAACAAAAACTATAATTCACATATACAATTCCCATGAACAAGAGCATTCTTTTAGCAATCCCATTAAATGCAGCTAAGAAGTACAAGAGATTCAACATTGATACAAAGCTTACATTCTATATTTCCTTTTTTTTCCTTATGTCTCAACTGTGTCTCTTTGAGCCTCCTGTCCTCCATCCTCAGATCCCATCCAGGGTCATCCTTGGTATTCAATTGTCATCTATTTAGACTGTCTTCTTTTTTTCTCAATTGTGGAAACATATTTACAGCCTAAATCTTCCCATTCCACCCCTCCCTACCATTCCATTAGTGGAATTAATCACATTTAGATTGTTGTAATGCTATCTCCTTCCCACCATCCATTACTAGAAATTTCCCTTCACCTCAAAAAGCAACCCTACATTTCTTACCTTCCCATTGCCCCTTCTCCCATTTCTCTTAACCCACACTTTACTCTTTATCTCTATGGTCATATTCTCTGATAATTTCTTTGTGTTTACTGTGGGGCTTAAATTTAACCTCTTAAATCCATAACAATCTTGTTTTTCTTTGATACCAACTTAACTTCAATAGGACACTTAAACTATGTTCCTATACTCCTCCATTCCCCCACCTTTATATAGTTCTCGTCAAAAATTACATATTTCACATTGAGTTCAAAACCACTGATTTGTCATTAGAATTTGTGTATTTTATGTCATGTAGGAAGTAAATATTGGAGTTACAATTCAAAAATACTGACTTCTATTTGTATTCCATTGTGGTCAGAAAATGTGCTTCAAATATATTCAATTTCTTTTTTTAATTTATTGAGGCTTGTTTTATGTCCCAGCTTATGGTCCATTCTGGAGAAAGATCCATGATCACTAGAGAAAAATGAGTGTCCTGGTGATTTGGGACGTAAGGTTCTATATTTGTCTGTTAAAATTCTCTATATCTCTTTCTCCTTTCTTTGTTTCTTTGTCAGTAGGGCTCCCTTTAGTATCTGAAGTAAGGCAGGTCTTTTATTGGCAAACTCTCTCAGCATTTGTTTGTGAAAAATTTAAGCTCTCCCTCAAATTCGTAGGGGAGTTTTGCTGGATAAAGTATTCTTGGTTGGAAATTTTTTCTCTCAGAATTTTAAATATGTCATGCCACTACCTTCTCACCTCCATGGTGACCACTGAGTAGTTGCAACTTAGTCTTATGTTGATTCCTTTGTATGTGGTGAATTGCTTTTCTCTTGCTGTTTTCAGAACTTGCTCCTTCTCTTCAGTATTTGAGAGTCTGATTAGAATATGCCTTGGAGTGGGTTTATTTGGATTTATTCTATTTGAAGTTTGCTGGGCATTTATGCTTTGTGTATTTATATTGTGTAGAAGGTTGGGGAAGTTTTCCCCAATAATTTCTTTGAATACTCTTTCTAGACTTTTACCCTTCTCTTCCCCTTCTGGGACACCAATGAGTCTTAAATTTGGATATTTTATTTTATCTATCATATCCCAGAGATCCATTTTGATTTTTTCAATTTTTTCTCCATTCTTTCTTTTTTTCTTTCATTTTCTGTTCTGAGGACTTCTAGGACACTGAGTCATTGTTGAACTTCCTGTAATCTTGTATTATGTGTATCCAGAGTCTTTTTAATTTGGCCAACAGTTTCTTTTATTTCTATAAGTGCTTCTATTTTTTTATTTACTCAAGCAATTTCTTCTTTATGCTCTTCTAGGGTCTTCTTTATGTCCCTTATATCCTGTGCCATTGTCTCCATGTCCTTTATATCCTTTGCCATGTTTTTAGTCCTCAGTTGTAGTTCTTTGATTAATTATGCCAAGTACTGTGTCTCTTCTGGTATTTTGATTTGGATGTTTGGGATTGGGTTCTCCATATAGTCTGGTTTTATCATATGCATTAAGATATTCTGTTGTTTTTGACCTCTTGGCATTTGCTTTGCTTGATAGGGTTCTTTCAAGTTGTAAAAAAAATATGAATCTAATTTTTCAGAAACACAAGTTGGTGGTGTACACTTTCTCTAACTAACCAGCGGATGGCATCTGTGAGTCACCTATACCTCTCAAGTCAGTTCTCCTCAACTTTGTCTTTGTGGTGTGTGGGGAAATGATCCTTGTAGGTTTCAGTTGGTGAACTCAGTTTGGGTGTGTTCTTGGAGCTGTCTGCCCTGAATGTGGGGCATGTGTCTGGGTGGCTAAGGAGGCAGGGCAACTTTAATATTCAAACTTCCCAGGTGTTACCAGAGATTCAAGGCTATTGTGAGAGTCTAAGCCTTCATTTCAGTTTTGCCCCAGATTTTCTCTGTTGCTGACCCAGAAACCACTGACATTGATGTAGCATCCCTGGGTTTTCTGAGCAGGCCCCCCTTCTCAGCTGTGATCTTCCAGGACCTCTGCTGAGGGAAGGCTGTGCTACATCACAAGTGCATGCCATCTCTCAAGGGAAGCCAGGGCCACTGGGCCATGCAGGGTTGCTCTTAGCCTGATGCAAAGATGGCTGAATGGGGCATCTCAAACCCCCCTTTTTGCACAATTCCTCCTTCCCAGCTCTGGGACAACTGGCATGGCTCTGGGCTGTGGTCATGGCCCCAGGCAGGGGTGTCTCCAGCCCACTGGGTAGCCAGCTGCAAGCAGTGGGGTTTCTTTCTCCTTTTGGCTCTCCCCTCTTCTCCCCTGGCCCTGAGGGAATCTACAGCAGGCTATCCTCCATGCCAGAATATGAGAGATTGTCTCAGCCCACTCCTGCCATGCTTCACTGTGTGGTTCCCACTGTCACAACTGCAGCTGCTCCTGGTTTTTTTTTTCCTTTTATTTTAAAAGAACAAGTCTGTCTTCAAATGCCAACCCCTAGCTTCCCCACACTGCAGGGTCTTTCAGCCAGCTTACTCACTCATTTCAGAATGCAGACTCCTGGTTTCACCAAGTGCATGGCCCCTGTGTTTCTAGCAGACCCTGTCCAGTTGGTGCATTGCTGAAACTGGTATTCTGAGTCACCTTCTTGTATTTATCTAGTATTTTTCATGGAGATTTTTTTTGCCCTGTCTCACCTAGCTGCCATCTTAGGTTCTCTTATATGATGGCTTTTTAAAAATCATCCTTCCCCCTCTTGTCTAAATTTCCAACAGATATCTAAAACCACTCTACTTCTCTTACTATCAGTTCTAAAACCAGTGCCATCAGACTATCACTGACACATTAAGTGTGCTCCTGCAGGAAACTCTCAAGGATGACTGAATTTACTTGAAAATGGAAAGCCTGAATTTTAGACTTTGAGTTACTATAGAACAGATATTTAAGATCAGCTGCCTATTTTATATTTTAATACTTTATATCTGGTTTCCATGTCAATTATGTTGTCTTCATTTTCTTCATTTCTACAGGGCTATTAATTCTTTAAGAACTCATATTCTTTTGCCTATTCTTCAAATTAAGTTAATCCCAGTGGGCTGACAAGCTGTTTGCACATTCTGCTTGTCCTGGTTGGTATCTCCTATTAAGCTTTAAACTATACTGACCCTCCCCAAAGAGTATCAGGGGATCTCCCAGCCTGCATTGTTCCCTAAATTTCAGAATATTTTATCAATTTTTTTCTGTATATCTTCACAGTCCCATAGTAACTTCAAGTCCTCCATCAAAATTTGACCACATAATATGCCTCCCTTCTGAGACCACTCATCCTACATTCTTTCCCAGCTTTCATGGTAGTACTACCTGTCTATAAAAGGGTGTGCTACCATGCCTGAGTTAGTTATGTAATATATAAAACAAGCAAATTCATAGAAGCAAAGTAGATAAAATGTTATCAAGGGTTGTGTTTGGGAAAGAGGGAGCTATTTACCAATAGGCACAGTTCCCATTTGGGGTGATTGAAAAGTTTTTGCAATGGATGGTGGTGGTGTTAGCCCAACATTATGAATATATTTAACACAACTGAATCTTAATGGCTAAAATAGACAGTTTTAAGATATCACAATAGAATTTTTATAAAAGAAAACACAAACATTAACAGAGAGGGCTTCTTGCCCACTCTTTGGGTAGAAGCAGGAGTATTGGTGTGAATTTCCAAAAAAAAAAATTGTTTTGAACTGTTTGGTAGAGAGATGTATTGGAAGGAACTCACCCTGTAACCCTGGAATTGTAGCTTACCACATCATTACTATTGCCCTAATGCAGAAGGAGCTTAATTGTTGGGACCCAAGACTGAAGTCAAACCACCTTGAATTCTCTTTGTTTTCCTTGTTTCTCTTTCAATAATGCTGCTGTGACAAGCCCAACTCCACTCTTTCTTCAGAGTACCTGTGGTCCTCAAAAGCACTAGGAGCATACCTATGGGAGACCAGAAAGCATTCAAGTAAAATCAAAATGGGTTTTTGTCAACATCATCAGATGTTGGAGTAAGATGAGTGATGGGGGTCCCCTTTTGCTTCCCCACCCCATGCTAGAGTTATTGCATTCTCTTTAAACCACTTCCTTCCATTGGTTATAGTATCTATTTTGCATAATGAAGGGTGGTTTCTCTTAAACCAGGAGGTTTTATAAGAGAATTCAGCCTCCTGGAAGCCTAAGTGTATATTATATTGAAGTTCAAATCTCCCACTATTACTCAATTTTGTAATCATCCAGAGTTAGCTTATTTCCTAAATACCACATATACTACTTATTCCTTATGGGAAGAAGATTGTGGATATTTATGTATGAATAGAAGCAGCATATTACCTGAATGTGATAACTTTACTAAAGCTAAGAATGTCCTTATGCATGGCAATTTTGGAGACAATTCCTGACCCAAACAGTATACAAGAACAAGTTAAATGTCAATATGAATCACAGTCTTCTCCAGGTTAATTCTGCCTTGATTAGCCAAAATGGACTGTCTCTGAAATTAAAAGTGATTGGGGATGATAGGCATATTCTAAAATGTTCCCTGCACCAATATGTAAACAGGAAAGGAAAATTGAAGAGCCTAAATATAAGGTAAACTCACTATATCAGAAATGCATAGCAGAAGATAAAAACCATCATGTACAGAGTCTTTAGCTCATTAAATGAAAATTTTAGAACTCAGAGAGTAATGCTATTAATATTAAAGGACTTCCAAATGAAGATAAGATAGGGTGATTAGTTAATGAAGTCAATATGTTTAATATACAAATTAAGAGTAAACAAAAGGAAGTAAATCCTTGTCCCTTAAAATGATGATGAAAAAAGCTAACACTCAAAGACTTCAGAAAGTAAGCCTTATGATAGCTAATTCAATGATATCTAAGCTTTCTGACTTAAATGATCATCTGTTAGCTGTGTTTACTAATTTGTTTATTATTTATTTATCTGCTTATTTATTGATATACTAATATTTTTCACCCAATTTGTTATATATATAATTGTAATCTGAATATATAAACTGTGTGAAAATGAGACTTTTCTAATTCAAAGCAGTAATCATTTGCCAGTATATTCCAATGTTCCTAAGTCATAAAGTAAAAGTAATAACCTTTTATCTAAGAATGTATTAGCTAAAAAAAATACTAGAAATATGGCTCTTTATAGTAGGACATTATACATATAGAGAACTTTATGTAATTTAATGTCTTCTGAGATAAAAAAAAAAGGATAACATTGAAGTGAAAATTTAACATGTGGCTGTTTTTATTCCAGTGCAAGAGTAGTGAAATATGAGTTTTCTGGGGAGAAAGAAATTCCTATTTAAAATATAGTGAAATTTCTACCACCCCATCCCTTGTCCCTTTTTCCCTACCCATGGGAGTCCCTCAATTGAAAGCTTGGGTGGCAAAAATGAGCTCCTCTTTCAGGGAAATTGTGGTCATCCTTGAATAAATAGTTTTAGTTTTAGATGATGTCCCTGTGGTGGATTGCACAAACAGTAGTTTACTAACAATGATGAAGAAAAACAGCAAATGCCTCCCTGAACATCTGTGGTATCCACCTTTGATAAATGACTGCTAAGACATCATGATTTCTCCTCAAAATAGAGAAAGAATCATGGGTTTGTTTGCAGTGGTACAGGAGTGATGATGAGAAAGAAAGTCCCTGTCCATTGGAGGCTGTTTTAGGAGAAAAAGGAAGATTTTAAAGGAAATTAAATAGAATAAACATATATCAGGAGATGATAAGGGTGATGCAGAAGTATAAGCAGGAAGCATACAGTGAGGTGGTTGTGGGGAGAAGGGAACTCTTGGAACGGGATGCCAGGAAAGACCTCTCTGAAGAGGAAGTATCTGAACATTCAGGGAACCTGGGGCAAGAACTTAAGTGTGAGGAGCCATTAGAGAAGATGACCCTAACTAGGGATAATCATATGATGGGAGTGAGGAGCAGCAAGAGGCCAGCATTGCTGGAACATAGTGAATGACATTCCAGATAATGGGGTAATGGGTGTCATGTCCTAGATGACTGAGTGCACTGTCACCAGGGTAGATAATTTTGTTTAGTTTCTCATGACTATGACTGCAACATTGGAAAAAGTTTTTTTAAAATGCCAAGGTGTGTACTATGACTATACAGGTTGAGGATAGTGAGGGCTTCATGAACACTGGAAGATTACAGATGGAGATACAGAAATGAGGTCAGATCTAGATACCAAGCTTGTGAGGCTTGCTGATTATTCTGCATGCAAGAGATGCAGGGAGATATGAGTTTGAGAAGGCAAATTGGCAGGGCATGTGCATGAGGGTAGCATTCCATGAAACAAGTATGGCTAGCAGAGGAGAGAACTTAGTGGAATTGGAATGACATATGTGGGAGTAGTGAGGTCTCAGAAGCCCCACAGATATCAGGTTAGATGTATCAAATTTTCTGGATTTTATAAGCAACTTGGGCACAGAGTGATCACAAGGGACAGTAACGATGAGATGAGTCATCATTGAGTGAGGTGAGTATAATAGAGAAGTCTTCTAAATGAGTAAACTCCAGACTCTCCTTGTGGTCAGATCCTTCTTTGGTTTTCCCATCATCAACAACAACACAAGTAGCCTCACCTGTGAACTATCTAAGACTTATTCCACAAGTTAGGGCTTGAGGTTAACATAATCCTCTGTCCAGTCCCTCGCTGTACTACCAGGAAGTACAGAATTCAGATGGCCAATATACATAAAAATACTAACTGGATTAGAAATTAGAAATACTGAATTCATCAACTGTCTTTGTTTTAAATACCATATTTTCAGCATGATTCCTGCCTACTATATAACCAAGCCAAACCTTTCCACATGGTCCACATTCAACATTACAGCTTCAAGGATGTCCATTTTCCATGTCTACCATGCCAAACCCAAACTCTAGAGAGCTCTTCAAACCTGCTACTCCTTGGTCTCCCCCTTATTCCTTGTACATGGATTCCATCCTGACAGATGTTTAGGTCAAACTTTGAGGCCTTTATGGTCTTCTGTCTTTTCACCTCAATTCTATCCTTCAGAAACCCTTCTTGTCTGACCAATCTTTCTTTATGTCCTCCTTGCTAATCTTGTCAGGAAAGCTTTGTATCTTTCAGGATGACTATGCTTGGCTCCGGAACACACTGCTTCTTCTTTTTTATCCCTATAGTTTATTTAGGGCATGAAAAATATGTGTTTTTGCTATTTTTAGTGTCTTACTTATACTCAGTAAGTAGTATTATGCATTACACATTCATTAAGTAAACTATTATTTATGATATTCGATTTGTCTCTAGTCTGGTTGATCTTTTTTCTTCTTATCATATTAGCTGCTGAGAGAGTGGTACCAACATCTATTCAGATTTGGAGTTTCTTTCACATATTTAATTCTGTCAGTTTTCAAAAGCTGTGAACTTTGCATCAGAGCATTTTCATTTAGCATGATTTTAAATTATATTTTTATATAAGAGAATTTGTAGGTTTTCAGAAAATCATGTAAAATATACAATGTTCCTATAACCAACTATTGTAGACATTCTGTATTGGTTTCATGCCATTGTTACAACTGAAGCAAAAATAGTAAAATAGAATTATCAAATATAGTCCATAGTTTACATTAGGTATATTTTCCCATTTACCACCCTATTATTAACAACTTGTATTAGTGTTGTACTTTATAATTCTTGAAAGAACATTCTTATACTTGTACTATTAACCCCAGTCCATTTTCCAAAACAGCATTCACTGTATTATCTGTCCCATGTTTTAACTTCTACCTTTCATTCTAGTAATGTACATCACACAAAATTTCCTCATTCAGTCACATCCACATACATAATTCAGTTCTATTAATTCAACTCACATAAGTATGCTACTATCACTACCATCCATTCCCAAATGTGCACAATCATCCTAAATAGAAGTCCTGTGCATATTAAGCACCAGTTTCCCATTCTCTATGCCAGGCTATCTTCTGGTAACCTCTATGCTAGGTTCTAACACATGATTGTGCTTATTTTAATAGATTCATATAAGTGAGATCATACAATACTTGTCCTTTTATGCCAGACATTTTTTACTCATCATTATGTCCTCAGTTTCATCCATGTTGGTGTATGCATCTGGACTTAATTCTCTTACACATGAGTAATATTCCATCCTATGTATATACCATATTCTGTTTTTCCATTCACCATTTGGTCTCTTGTGTTGTCTCCATCTGTTGGCAGTTGTGAATGTTGCTGCTTGAACATCAGTGCGCAAATATCTGTTCATGTTCCTGCTTTCATTTTTTCTGAGTATATACCTAGTAGCAGAATTTCTGGGTTATATAGTACTTCTATGGATAGTTTCCTGAGGAAGTGTCAAACTTTTCCACAGGACTACACCAGTTTATGTTCCCACCAGCAAATAATGAGTGTCTCTGTTTCCCACTTCCTCTCCAACACTTCTAACATACTGTGTTTTTTTTTTTTTAATATTAGCCTTTCTGCTGTGTGTCAAATGATATCTCATTTTAGTTTTGTTTCACATTTACCTAATTGCAAGTGATGTTGAGCAAATTTTCATGTGCTTTTTATTCCTATTGCATGTCCTCTTTGGAAAAATGTCTATTGAATTTTGAGGCCATTTTTAATGCAATTTTATTGAGATATTTTCACATACCATACAATCGTCCAAAGTGTAGAATCAATTGTTACAGTATAATCATATAGTTGTGCATTCATCACCACATTCAATTTCTTGAACATTTTCATTAATCCAAGAAATAAAGATGAAAATAAGAATAAAATTAAAATTAAAAGTACAAAAGTTCACCCAGAATAGCTCATACTGCTTCCCCACATTATTTGTTTACTTTTTGTCACCCTTTTTCCTACTCATCTGTCCTTACATGATAAAGGGATTGTGAGCCACAATGCATTCACAATCACACAGTCACATCATATGAGCTATATAGTTATATAGTCATCTTCATGAAGCAAGGATACTGGAATGCAATTCAACAATTTCAGGTATTTCCTTCTGGCTATTCAAATACACAAAAAACTAAAAAGAAATATCTATAAAATTCATAAGAATAACTCCCATAATGACCCCTAAACTCCATTTAAAATCAGTCATCCACTAAAACTTTATTTTTCTTCATTTTTCTTCCTTCTTTGTGTCAAGATGGCTTTCTCAATCCCATGATGCTGGGTCCAGGCTCACACTTGGGAGTCATGTCCCATATTGTCAGGGAGAATTACACCCCTGGAAGTCATGTTCCATGTAGGGGGGGAAGGCAGTGAGTTTACCTGCAGTGTTGGCTTAGATAGAGTGGCCACATTTAAGCAATTAAAGTTGTACTCTGGGGGTGGCTCTTAGGCACACTTATAAGTAGGATCAGCCTCTCCTTTGCACTACAAGTTTCAAAAAGGCAAGTGTCAAGATCATGGGCTTAACATATTAAACTGCTAATCCCCAATGCTTACAAGAATGTCAGAAGTTCCCCAGGTGGGTGCATTTAATATTTCCATGGATTTCCCAAGTCCCTCAATGGGGCTTTGCAAATAGCTTTATATTCTCTGCCCAAATACATCAGGATGGTCAAGTCCTATTTAAGGTTCTATGTACTTATGGTGTTTGAATAAGCTGACCATACAAGTTAAATTATATAGCATGATACAGAAAATATAGATTTTCCAGCAAATAAAAGTCTCTTCCTTTGGTCTCACATAGAAGTTGAAGTTTCAGAATATAGTCAATATCATCCTTTTCCCTTTTTTCTGGTTTACCTTAGTTCTAACCAAGTCCATTTTCTTCATATCTGTAAGTAAAATCTGATGTCTTTTTCAGCTTCTTTTATTTTTGCTGTATGGAGTAATGCTGCCATTCATAGCTGCTGAACTCTGGCTCTGAGTCTCAAGTGTCACACAGATATCTGAAATTCCTGGGACTAGCCAAGTTATACAGAAAGACCTTATCTTAGAATTTAGGGAAAAAAAACATTGGAACTAAGGAAGACATGTGGCTGCTGTGAAAGCTTACAATAGAGGAATTTTTAGCATAAGGCTTCCCTGGAAACCTACATTCCCATATTCAGTTCTCAGAGTTTGCACATTATACTTAGTCCATATTAGTGAGGTGTTATAATGTTTATCTTTTTGATTCTGGCTAATTTTTCTCAACATGCTGTCCTCAAGGTCCATTCACCTTCTTGCATATCTCACAACTCCATTTCTTCTTGGCAGCACTCAATAATCCATAGACTGTATATACCCACTTTACCATTCCATTTGTCGGTTGATATGCCCTTAGGTCACCTCCATCCTTTGCATTTTGTGAATACTGCCATGATAGTCACCAATGTGCAATGCCCATTCATGTCTCTGGTCTCAGATCTTCCAAGTGTATGCCCAATAACAGGGTTTCAGGATATACAGCACCCCATAATTAGTTTTCTGTGGAAGCACCACACTGCCCTCCAGATAGGATGCACCATTCTACTTCCCTACCAACAGAAAATAGGTACATCCTTCTCTCCAAATTTTCTCTGGCACTTGAATCCATTTGTTTATTTTAAATGGTTTTGTTCACACATCAACAATCCATTCCAAGTAAACATTCAATTATTCCCACTATAGTCACATAGTTATGCATTCACCTCCATAACCTATATGAGGACATTTCTTCTGCAAAGAAAGAGGAAAAGGAGAAAAATGTAGAATAAAAATTTAAAAGATAGATGAAAAAACTAAAGTAAAATACAATAAGGTCAGACAGCAAAACCACCACCAAGTATTCCATATCACTTCTTTATAACTCCCTCTCATAAGCATTTAGCTTTGGTATATTGCCTCATTTACAATTAATGGAAGCATCTTACAATGTTACCATTAACTATAGACTCTAGTCTGCATTGATTGTACTTTTTCTCTTGTATTATCCAATTTTCAACACATTGCAATTTTGACATTCATTTGTTCTCCCTCTTTTAAAAACATTCTTATATTTGTACATTTAATTGCTATCATTGACCACTCAACATTTCATTAAGTTTTATGATACCAGTTTTTATCTTCTGTCTTTCCTTCTGGTGCCATACATGCCCCTAGCTTTCCTCTATCCAACCACACTCACACTCATCTATGCTCAGAGTACTTACAATACTTACAGTACTGTGCTACCTCACACGATATTATGCTACCCATTTCTGGATCTATACAACAAATCCTGTTTACCATATGTACTCCTTCAGCATCAAATGCACAATCTCTAACCTCTTTCTAACTCATGATGGTCTGTGTTCTCAGCTTTAACTCTCGAATTTCTCTCATCCATATTAGTTCATATTACTGAGTCCATAGAGGACACCTCTTTTGTTTCTGGCTAATTTCACTCAAAGTAATGTCTACTGTCTACCATTTTTACTTTTGGAATTTATATGTCATAACTTATTTTATTTTATTTTCCCTCTCTCACTTTTACCCCTACTGATAATATTCATTTCTATTCTCTTATCTAAAGCTCTCTTTTCTGTCCTTTCCTATCTGTTTGTTGTATTCCCTTTACTATTTCTTGCAGAGCAGATCTCTTGTTCAGAAACTCTCTCAGTGATGTTTGCCTGAAAATATTTTAAACTCACCCTCATTTTGAAGGACAGTTTTTCCAGATATAGAATTCTTGGTTGGCAGATTTTCTCTTTCAGTATCTTAAATATATCTTACCACTGCTTTCTTACCTGCATGGCTTCTACTGAAAAATCTGCATGTAGTCTTATAGAGCTTCCTTTGTATGTGATGGATCACATTTCTCTTGCTGCTTTCAGAATTCTGTCTTCATCATTGACATTTGATAATCTGATTGGAGTAGATCTGTTCAGTTTCTGCTATGCTCTGCTTCTTGGGTCTGCAATTTTTTGTCTTTCATAATAAATTGGAGATTTTCAGTGATTGTTTCCTCCATTATTGTTTCTGCCTCTTTTCCCTTCTCTTCTCCTGGGACACCCATGATATGTACACTCATGTCCTTCATATTGTCATTCAATTCCCTGAGACCCTGCACATATTTTTCCATTCCTTCCCTTATCTGTTCTTTTTGTGTAGTATTTTAGATATCCTGTCCTCTAGTTCCTGAACCCTTTCTTCTGCCTTTTCAAATCTGCTGTTGTATGTCTCCATTGTGTTTTCCACCTCTTCAATATCATAGATTTCATTCCCTTAAGTTCTGCCTATTGGTTTTTTCCAACTTTTTGAAGCTCTTCCTTATGTTCACCCAGTGTTTTCTTTATGTCCTTCAATTATTTTCCATATCTTCCCTCTCCTCATTGATTTGATTTTTGAATTGATTTAGCATATTCATTTGAAGATCTTTAATTAGTTGTTTCAAATCCTGTATCTCATTTGAAGTGTAAGTTTGTTCCTTTGGCTGGGCCATCTTCATTTTTTCTAGTGTGTCATAATTTTTTGTTTAAGCATCTGGTTTCCTTGATTACCCCAATCAGATTTTCCCAGACCAGGCAGACCCAAATCTCAGTCATCTGGTGTAATCAGTATTAGGTTTCCCTGAAGATGAGACCCAGAAAGTTGCCAGAATTTCCTGTGAGGACTCTAGAGACTGTGCTTTTTATATCCTGCCCAGCATGTAATGCTTGTCAGCCCTCAGGTCCCCATGAGCATAAAGAAATGTGTTGCTGTTAATTCTCATTAGACCCTCTCCCTACCAGGGACTGACAATTTCAGAAGCCAAGCATAAGCTGTTTCTGTTTTTTTCTCCAGTCCCTAGGTTATAGTTCTCTGAGAGAGGGCAACTACTTGAGCTGGGACCCACCTACTCATTTTCTTAGGGGAGATAATCCCTTTAGAAATTTACCTCCAACACGTGACTTCTTTCCTTCCATCTCTATCTTAAATCCACCTTTGCCTAGGTCAGCTCTGACAATTGAAAATGCCTGAGGCTTCCTAGAATGAGCTACTTCAAATTAGAGAAAAAAAGGAAAAAATAAAGAAATCCCCTTTGAAGGGTCAGTCCCCAGCCCCCCAGTTACCAGTCAAGAACCAGAATTGGTGCCTGGTTCTCTGTGAGTCTTTTCTTGTCACAGAGCTGATTTGAATTTGATTCTTTTATTTGTCATTATAAATGGAAGTTTTTCCTTGAGATTCTTTTCTGTGCACTCTCTACTGATGTAAGGAAACAGCACAGATTCTTTGGGTGCATTTTTATGCCCTGCCACTTTGCTGAATTTTTTCATTAACCATCAGAGTTTTGCAGTATATTTTTTGAGACTACCTGTATCTAGGATCATGTCATCTGCCAAAAGTGAAATTTTCTTTATCATTTCCATGTTGGATGATTTTCATTTCTATTTTCAACACCTTGTTTAATGTTGTATATCCATTATAATTCAGGAAATAATATTTTTATACTTGTATTATTAACCCCAGCCCATTGTCCAAAAAAAGGATTCACTTTGTTACACTCTCCCATTTTTATCTTCAAACTTTAATTCTATTAACATGCATGATCCAACATATCCCCTTTCAAACACATTCCTGTACATACTAGAGAATTGTTAATTACACTCATGGTATAATTAAATGGTCAAATAATATTTGACCATAACCACTATCCTTATTGAAAACTTTACAGTCAACCTATATGTAAACAAAAATCTCAACCTTGCAGGGTGTCTGTTGTTAAAGAGAGGACATTAATTTGAAAGGAATGGAATCCCAAAAATTGGAATGGGGATATATGGGGTGATAATGATGGCAGTGGGGACATGGAAACCTTAGATTCTGCTGAGTTTTTGAGTCTTTACTAAATAAGCCTGTAATGATCTGAGGAAACAATTATCTGACATCTAGCCTGCCCTGAGGAGAAAGCAACTGGTCTTCCAGCCTGCCTTGAGGAATCTTCCATCCAACATCCATTGGAGAGGTTAACCCTACAGTGCTTGATATACCTGTTACCACCTCCCCTGATGAAAAAGGAGAGATTATTCCTGTTTCAGCAACTGAATCTTCAACATAATGCCCTGAATTAACTGGCTTGAAAGACCCTTCTAATTCTTTTCATGACCCACTCCCATTATCCCTCTGCATTAGTCAGGGTCCTCCAGGAAAACAGAACCACCAGGGGATAGCTGTAATTATTTTGTTCTATAAAAGTGTTCTTTTATTGTATGTTTGTTTTCTTTTTAACTTTTTTTTCATACAGTTGATTTAAAAAAGAAGGGAAAGTTAAAAAAAAAAAGAAAAACAAAGAAAAAAAAAGATGTAGTGCCCCCTTGAGGAGCCTGTGGAGAATGCAGGGGTATTCGCCTACCCCACCTCGATGGTTGCTAACGTGACCACAGACATAGGGGACTGGTGGTTTGATGGGTTGAGCCCTCTACCATAAGTTTTACCCTTGGGAAGACGGTTGCTGCAAAGGAGAGGCTAGGCCTCCCTATGGTTGTGCCTAAGAGCCTCCTTCCGAATGCCTCCTTGTTGCTCAGATGTAGCCCTCTCTCTCTGGCTAAGCCAACTTGAAAGGTGAAATCACTGCCCTCCCCCCTACATGGGATCAGACACCCAGGGGAGTGAATCTCCCTGGCAACGTGGAATATGACTCCCGGGGAGGAATGTAGACCCGGCATCATGGGACGGAGAACATCTTCTTGACCAAAAGGGGGATGTGAAAGGAAATGAAATAAGCTTCAGTAGCAGAGATATTCCAAAAGGAGCCAAGAGGTCACTCTGGTGGGCACTCTTATGCACACTTTAGACAACCCTCTTTAGGTTCCAAAGAATTGGGGTAGCTGGTGGTGGATACCTGAAACTATCAAACTACAACCCAGAACCCATGAATCTCAAAGACAGTTGTATAAAAATGTAGCTTATGAGGGGTGACAATGGGATTGGGAAAGCCATAAGGACCACACTCCACTTTGTCTAGTTTATGGATGGATGAGTAGAAAAATAGGGGAAGGAAACAAATAGACAAAGGTACCCAGTGTTCTTTTTTACTTCAATTGCTCTTTTTCACTGTAATTATTATTCTTGTTATTTTTGTGTGTGTGCTAATGAAGGTGTCAGGGATTGATTTAGGTGATGAATGTACAACTATGTAATGGTACTGTAAACAATCGAAAGTACAATTTGTTTTGTATGACTGTGTGGTATGTGAATATATCTCAATAAAATGAAGATTAAAAAAAAAAAAGTGTCTCAAATGTGCCCAAATTCCATAGGGCAGGTGGTAAACTGGCTACTCTGATGAAGGTCCTTAATGAAATCTGCAGGAGAGGTTGAATGGCTGAAGAAGTGAAAGTGCTTTCTTCTCCCTTAAAATATTCAACTGACTGGATTAAATCCAACTGATTGAATTCTCTCATTGCAGAAGACACTCCCTTATTTGACCATTGTAATAAGACACAGATGCAATCAATTGATGATTTAATAAACCACACTTCTGGTTCATTAACCAGCCATGAAATGTCCTTGCAGGAACAGGCCAGTGCATACTTGACCAGACAACTGAGTGCCATCATGTAGCCAAGTTGACACACGGAACTAACCATCACACCTTCCAGACCTATAACTATATTAAGCCAAACAGGCCCCAAAAGTGAAGTACAAATTGTGACCCATGAAGAGGTACACTATACTCTAAAAGACCTGCATGAGTTTTCCAGTTTATATAGAAAGAAATTGGGGGAATATGTGTGGGAAGGATATTAAGAATGTGGGATAATGCTGGAATGAACATTTGTAGATATGGGTTCATCAAGAAGAGATTCTGGGTACAATATTGTAGCTTGAGAGTTTAGAAAGGGCTTCATCTGGGTGATTGGCTGAAATCCAAAGGTGTCTTCAATTACATGAGGTCAATATGCCAGAACTTCCATGGTATACTTTAGATAAGGGGACCCAAGGGCCTATAGACATTGGAATGTTGGGATGGAGTTATCATGTAAGACCTACTCATCTACACCAGGAATGTGCAGAGGGCACACCTTTCACCATAACTGTGAGGAATAAAGTTGTGAGACTACCTCCATCATCTCTGAAGAGCTCTGTAGTCACTCTTTTCTGAAGGGCAGATATTACTGTGGGAATTTCTGTCACTGAACTGGAATCATTAAACATAATGGAGATGAACAGATCCCAAGTTGTCAGAAGCCACATGGAAGCCCCTAATTTCCAAAGACAAGGAGGTCATGGCCACTGTAATGAACAGAATTTTCAAAGCAGCAATTAAATATTCTGACTTGCAGAGACATGTGGTGTTTTCTAGTGGACCATGGGTTACCTAGAAGAAAACAGATGGATAGTCTACTAAATTCTTACTTGATCTGTATTAGCAGAAAATTTCTAGGTCAGGTGAATAAGTCTAATTTGAATTACAGAATGAGAGAATCATGGCCCCTTAATCAGTTCTCAGACTTGAGACAGTTTACTCTCAGACTCATAGCCCCTTGAATGAGGGGAAAGCTGGGTCTCCTTGAGGAAGGACCCAGTTACAATGTGACTGTTACTCACCTGTCAGAGTAGAAGCTTATAGAGGTCAGGAAACTCATGGAGTTTTATCTCAGGCCCATCTCACATTGGGTCCAGAGGGTCTCCAGACCCATTCTGTGGTTATTTCCCCAGTTCTAGAATGTATTTTTGGGACAGACATAATCAGCCACTGCCACAATCCCCACACTGGTTCCCTAACTTATGCAGTGAAGGATATTATGGTAGGAAAGGCCAAGTGAAAGCCTCTAGACTGGCCCCTATCTAGCAAAATATTAAATCAGAAGTAGTAACAGATTCCTGGAGGTAATTCATATATTAGTGCAATTCTTTAGGACTTGAAGAATTCAGGGCTATTGATTCTCACCACATCCCCGTTTGACTCTCCTCTTTGGCCTGTGCAGAAAACAGATGGGTCTTGGACAAAGACAGTGGGTTATAATAAACTTAACCACGTGGTGACTACAAATGTAGCTCCTGTTACCTGGTATTCAGCTATTGGTCTTTTAAATGCTTTTACTTAACTGCTGTTAGTAAGGGCTAGAAGAAACTGTCTGTTTACAGCCGGCAGAGCCAACAGTATACCTTTACTGTACTACCTCAGAGATATATCAACTCTCCAACCCTGTGTCATAATCTTATCTGCAGGAAATTTGATCATTCTCCCCTCCCACAGGACATAACCCTGGCCCATTATATTGATGAAATCAGGTTGATTTAACCTGGTGGGCAAGAAGTAGCAACTACTCTAGTCTTATTTATAAGGCATTTGTGGGTCAGACGATGGGAGATAAATCCAAGAAAACATGAGGGCCTTCCATCTCAGTGAAATTTCTAGATATTCATTGGTAGTGGGCATGTCAGTGTGAAGGATAAATGGCAACATCTGTTCTTTCCTGTTACCGAAAGCAGGCACAATGCCTAGTTGGCCTCTTTGGATTTGGGAGATAACATATTCCTCATTTAGTTGTTCTACTCTAGCCCATGTACTTATTGACCAGAAATGTTTCTACCTTAAGTGGGAACTGGAACAAGAGGAGGATTTACAACTGACCCAGCATGCTGTGCAAGCTGCTCTGCCACATCACTCATGTGATCCAGCAGATCCAATGGTGTTGGAAGTGTCAGTGGCAAATAGAGACACTGTCTGAAGACTTTGGCAGGGCTCTATAGAATAATCACAATGTAGGCCCTTAGGATTTTGGAGCAAAGCCTCACTATCCTCTATAGACTATTTTTGGCCTGTTACTTTGCCTTAATAGAGACTGAATGCTTAATCATGGCCACAAAGTTACCAGGAGGCCAGATTTGCCTATCATGAGCTGGGTGTTGTTTGACAACCAAGCTATAATGTTGGGCAGGCACAGAAGTGCTTCACCATAAAATGGCAGTGATATTCAAGATAGGACTCAAGCAGGTCCTGAAGGCACAAGTAAGTTAAATGAAGAAATGACCTATATGCACATTACCTCCACTCCTACCACATTATCTTTTCTTTCCCACTTCAAAACTATGGCCTCTTGTACAGTTCATTACAACCAGTTTACTGAAGAGTAGAAAACTTGGATCTGATTTATAGATGGTTCTAAATGATATGCAGGTATCACTTGATAGTAGATAGCAACAACACTGCATCCACTTTCTGGGATGTCCCTGAAGGACAATCATCCCAGTGGGCAGAAGTTTGAGCAGTGCACCAGTTTGTTCATTTTTCTTAGAAGGAGAACTGGCCAGAGGTACATTTGCATACTGATTGAAGGGCTGTTGCTAATGGTTTGGCTAGACAGTCAGGAACTTGGAAGGAACATGATTGATAATAGATGACAAAGAGGTCTGTGGATAGACCATTGTGATTAGGCAAAAAGCATGAAGATATTTGCATCCCATGAGAATGCTCACCAGAAGGTGATTTCAGCAGAGGAAGATTTCAATAATCAAATGGATATGATGACACATTTTATGGATACCAGTCAGCTTCTTTCTTCAGCCCATCCTGTCACTGCTCAATGGGTTCATAAAAAAATGATCATTGTGGTAGGGATGAAGGTTTTCATGGGCTCAGCTACATGGATTTCCACTCACCAAGGTTTACTTGACTACAGCCATTGTTGAGTGCCCAATCTTCCAGCAGGGAGACACACACTAAGTCCCCAATATGGCACCTTTCCCCAAGGTGAACAGCCTGCTACCTGTTGACAGGTTGATTATACTGCATCACTTCCATTATGGAAGGTGTAGCAACATCTTCAATCTGTTATAGGTATATACTCCAGATGTGGGTTTGCCTTCTCTGCACACAATGCTTCTGAAAATACTGCCATCCTTAGTCTTACAGAATGCCTTACCCACCATGGCATTGCTTCTGAACAAGGGTCCCACTTCATAGCAAATGTAGTGTGGGAATGGGCATACACTCAAGGAATTCTCTTGTCCTACAACATTCCTCATCATCCTGAAACAGCTGGATTGATAGAATGATTAAGCCTCATAATCATGATTAAGCCTCAATTATGGCACAAGCTAGGTGATGATACCTTTCATGGCTGGGGCAATTATCTCCAGGAAGCTAGTGTATGTTCTAAACAAACATCCAATATAAGAAGCTGTCTCACCCATACTGGAATTCATGGGTCCAGGAATCAAGGGGTGAAAAATGGGAGTGGCATCACTCATTATTACCCCTAGTGATCCAGTAGAAAACTTTTGCTTTCTGCTTTGCTGGTCTACAAGTTTTAGTTCCAAAAGGAGGAGGACTTCCACCAGGAAACACAATGATGCCATTGAACTGGAAGTTAAGATGTCCATGTACCCACTTTGGGCTTCTTATGCCTCTGAATCACCAAGCAAAGAAGGTGTTTGCTGTACTGGATTGGGTGATTGATCCTGACTCTCAAGGAGAAACAGGGCTGCAGCTACACCATTGAGGTAAAGAAGGGTTTGCCTGGAATACAGTTGATCCCCTAGGGCATCTCTTAGTACCACCATAACCTGTGATTACATCAATGAAAAGTTGCAACAACCAAATTTAGTCAGGGCTACCATTGGCCCAGAAAGTTCTGGAATGAAGATTTAGTTGACCCTAACAGGCATAGAACAACAGCCTATTGAGGTGCTTGCTGATGGTAAAAGGGACATGGAATGTGTAGTGGGAGAAGGTAGTGATAAATATGAACTGCAACCTTGTGACCAGTTACAGAAGTGTGAGTTGTAATGATATGAATATTTCTTCCCTGTTACGAGTATATTTGTATATATATATAAAGCAAATATCTTTGTTTTCTTCTTTATCTTATCCCTTTATATGGCAGAAGTTTTACTGTTCATTTCATAGTGTTTGAGTTGTAGGATATCAAGTTTAAGAGTGTATATTACCCAAAGATGTGCACCATACTCTGAAGAGATATAGTGTATTCCCTGTTGTACACAGGACAGTTGAGTATTGTTAGGCAAAAATATGTCCGTTGTTTTTTATTTAGAGATCCAGTATGGTTTAAGGTGATACATATAGTTGACAAGGGGTAGACTTTGCTCATTAGGTTTCATATGTCAACTTGGCCAGGTATTGGTCCCCAGTGGTCTGGTCAAACAAGCACAAGTCTGTTACTGTGAGGACATTTCATGGACTTAAATCAAGTTGACTGCATTTAGGTTGATTATACTTCCAACAAACTAAGGAGGGTCTCTTCATCAAAGAGAGATGTTTTCATACAATCAGTTGAAGGCTTTAAAAAGAGAAGTGATGTCTTCAGCAATCAGAAGGGAGTATTTTCATCTCTACTTCAATCAGCCAACTTCTCCTGAGGAATTCATTGAAAACTGTCATTGTAGTTCTCAGCCTGCAGCCTGCCTTATGAATTTGGACATGTGCATACCCACAACTGTGTGAGACACTTTTACAAAATCTCCTGATATTTGCAGATACCTCCAATTGTTTCTGTTTCCCTAGAGAATGCTGGCTAATACACTCTATAACACACTGGTTAAAAGTATGTTTTTAATTTCCACATATTTGTGGATTTTACATTTCTTCATCTGTTATTGGGAGTTCAGCATTGAAAACAACCAGGTCTCATCCCATAACAAAGCCATTTCAGTTGAAAAAGAGTTAATATTGAAATCTTCAATGCATGGAAAAAGACGAAAATAAAATTAAGTACTTAAAACCTTAGACATTCTATATACAGAAAGATAAACTTCCAAACTTGGAATAAATAACAAAATATTAAAAATGTATTCCCTTTTTTTGCCTCCTGCTTTCTCTCTTGCACACACACAAACAACTTTTGTAAGTTAAACTAGATAATTACATGAAAGCTAATGAATATATTTTAAAGTAACATCTCATATTTCAAAGCAAACCATATTTTACATCATGAATTAACAGAAATTCATGAATGATCCATTTGTGTCACTCTTTTTGGTGCTATTGACAAATACATGGTTTGAACACTTTGTTTCTGTGGAGGTATTTGATTTGGATTAAAATATCTGCTTTAGAAAATTTACCAAAACTAAAATTAATGAGGGGTTTTTGAATTCTATTTTTAGAGGGCTGATGGTTCCAAGACACACATGCTCACAGTAGTGGATGCTACTTCCCACTGATCCTGGTTGATGAGGTCCCAGGGACACTTGAATATCAACTTTTGTTTCAGAAGACAATGCTTCCAGTTGCTTAGGCTTCTTAAACTTTTGTTGATACTAGGTCTTGTGCTGCAGTTTCTCCTTGAAAGTTAAAAACTGTAGACAGCATTTGGAACACTGGTGAAAAATCTTTTCTCAGTACCCTCTACAATGACAAATGTATGGTTAGGTCTTTGTTTAAAGTTTTAGAAAAAAAAGGACAAAGCAAATTTTTAGAATTTCATGGCATATTCTATAATGTGTTTCCACATCAGCAAAGGCTGATGATCTATAATTGCAAGCCTGTCAAATGTAAGGTTTTCCACCAAGTTTGTGACTGTCATTCATGTGTTGTAAGAGAACCTGGTCTGTTTCAAATGACAATTCACAGATTTTACAGAGAGTGGAGTGTTCCTCAGGGTGTGCACTTTCAATATGGCACTGTAGCTGGAAAGGAGAGGGGAATTGCCAGTGGCCATGTTGGTAAGTGCTATGCCTTTCCCAGCTGTCACCCCTTTGCTTCATGTGGTTCATAAAATTAATATTTTTAGAACTTTAAAGCAGCTTAGGCATTTAAGGTTTGTGTCAGTTCTCTGTTCTGCCTGCCCATTTTCTTTATGTTGTTCATAGTAAAAGTCATGAAGTAACACAATCATGCTTCTTTCTTGGAATCAGCAGTTTCTTGACCTGCTATATTTGAAAAATCTATTTTGCCAGTTCTCCATTTTCCCTGACTGGATTTACAGGCTTGAAACTGTCCTTGGCAAAATATTGTAAAAAGTGCTCCATTCTGAACATGATTTAACAAGATATGGCAAACTTTGGAGGGTACATTTTGCTGACTGTTTTTTGTATGAGATATATCCAACGGGGACAAAGCTAAAGAATGTCCATCACTGAGTTTAGGCCTCTTGGGATTAATGATATTTACTTCAGAAGTGGAAAGTAACTTTAATATACAAGGATTTTCATCTATACATCCTACAGAAAGTGCTGCTCTTCCTGGATGTTGCAATGGACACACAGGAGAAAATAGCTCTGAAGTTATTAGGCATGACTTGTGGTGAATTAATTTTATAATCAGGTTCAAAGTCTCAATAATAATGGGACTACCTGTTGCACTTGATTCAGATTGAGAAACTGGCAAGATGACCACTCTTGATGTAAGGGTCACAGGACTTATATTTGGCAATGCATGACAAGTACCTTGTCACAGGTGACCATACTATCTTCTCCTTGAATTAGACCTGGGGTGACTCTGTTAAAAATGTTTGAAACAACTGGTTTTGAATTTGAAGTTAGTCCAAAAATATCAGCTGAGCATCTTCATTTACATGTTCCACCCCAGCAAAGATCTTCTCATGGTCTTCACCATCCACTTGTTTGGTTTCTTTCACACTTTTCTGAGGTTCTGGCTCTTGTACACACATATCAGTGCTTCCTTTACATAAAATGCAAACTCAAGTGTGCACTGATACTTCTAAATAAATTGAGATATTTCAGGCAGAAGGTCATATCTGGTCCACATCCATGGTGATCCTGGAGCTCCCAGTGGCACACCAGCATTATGGCACTACCCAGCCAAAGACCCTAATGTCTAATTTTTATGGTATTATTATAACTACCCTGAATCTCTTTTAGCTAATACTTGCATGTCACATTTTTTTATCCCTTCACTATCAACCTATTTTATCTTTAAATTTAAGGTGAGTCTCTTGCAGAAATTGGTTTTTTTTTGCATTTTTTATTGTGAAATATAATACATATACTAGAAAATGAAAACTTTCAAAGTAAAATTAAACAGGAATTTAAAGAGCACATTTCAAAGAATTGTATGGGCTACTATTCTGCAATTTCAATTATTTCCTTCTAGCTGTTCTAATACACTAGAAACTAAAAAATGTATGTATATGATCCAGTATTCATGGTCCTTTGTTAAATCCTATCTTATCTATTGCTCCCTTTCCCTCTCATTGGACTACTTTTCAATATTCATGGATATGTGGGTACTGACCAGACTAATTTTTTTATATCATAAAGGGGTGTCAATAGTATGGGAAAGGGGGTGCATCAGGTTGATGTTTTTGAAGAGGCTGTTACCTCTGGGTGTGGGGACATATCTAGCATAGGAATACTCTGGAGGATTTAAATTTCTGAGAAATAAACCTAGTGAGTGAAATTTTAGAGTCTCAGATAGGGACCTGTGTATTCATTAGCATTTTTGGGACTAATGTTGATTTGGGCTTGGCATACTGTGGCCATTTGAAATATTTAGCTGATGCTTGCACCATATTAACCTCTAGGAAAAAACCCTTGACTCTATTTTAAATATCTTAGCCACTGAACCCTTATTCTGTAAACTTTCTTTCCCCCATTTAGGCAAGAAGGCATTCTCAGTCTCTTGATATCTGGGTCCGGCTCCTTCCTGGGAGTCATATCCCACATTGCCAGGAAGATTCACTCCCCTGGAGAGTCATGTCTCATGTAGCAGGTTAGGTAATGAATTTATTTGCAGAGTTGGTCTTAGAGAAAGAAAGGTCACACATAAGCAATAAAAGAGGCTCTCTGGAAGTGATGGTTAGAAATAATTATAGGTAGAATTAGCCTTCACTTTACAGCCATAAGTTTCACAACAGCAAGCCTCAAGATCAAAGGTTTGACGTATTAAATAGGGGGTTACTATTTTCACACAAAACATATTCTGTCCAAGATAAGCAATGTCTCACATTATTTTCACTTTGTTCTTCAATCATCACTCTCACTTTTAAAAAATTATCACAACCCAAAACACCCCAAAGCTCTTATTATGCCTTAATTATTTATTCCTAGTATTATTGTGGTTCTAGGAAGGTATTACTATTAAATATAGTACATGGTATGCCATCGTTAGTTTTCCCCATTTACCACTATGTTCTTAACTCTGTACCAGTGTCATACTTTATAAGCACATCATGCAATCACTTCTTTATATTTGTAGTGCTTATCTGTGGGATACATAGCATTAAGCAACCCCTTTCAATCATGTTCACCTTCAATACAGCACTCTTTTAATCCCATTAATGAGATTTTGTCACCCCTGTCCTTTCCCATTCCTTTAAGTTCAACTTCATTAACAAGTCTGTATATATTAGATAATCATTCCCCTTAACTAGCTTCTGTCTATATCTGGGTCCTCTATATTCTACATTTTAAGACTCTGATTTTACATTATACAAAAAGTTCATATTAGTGATAATATGCGATGTCTCTCACTTTGTGTCAGCATTATGTTTTCAGGCTTCATACATTTTGTCACATATTTCAGGACTTAGTTCCTTCTTCCTTCTGCATAATATTCCATCATATGTATACACCTTTTATTTATCCACTCACCTGTTGAAGCTACTTGGATTGTTTCTATTTTTTGTCAATTGTGGAAAGGCCCCTAAAACATGTGTGAAAATGTCTGTTTGTGTCACTTCTTTCAGATCTTCTAGGTATATACAAAGTACTAGAATTGAAGGATCATAGGGTAACTTAACATTTAGTTTTCTGAGGAACTGCCAGTCTGTCTTCCACAGCATCTGTAAAATTATATATTCCCATCAGAAGTAGATAAGAATTCCAACTTCTCCACATCCTTTCCATCACTTGTAGTTCTCTGTTTAATGGCAGCCATTCTTATTCATATGAGATGATACCTCATTGTGGTTTTGATTTGCATTTCCCTAATTGCTATTAAGATGATTATATTTTCATGTGAATTTTAGCCATTTGTGTTTCCTCTGGAAAAATGTATTTTCATATCCTTTCATAATTGGGATGTTTCTACATTTGTTGTTGAGTTGTAGGATTTCTTTATGTATGCTGGATATCAGTCTCTTACCAGATATACAATTACCAAAATTTTTCTCCCATTGAGTTCTCTGCCTCATTGCCTTTTTGGCAAAATCCTTTGAGCACACCACTTTTTATTTTGAGGGGTTCCTATTTATCTATTTTTTCTTTTTTTTCTTGTGCTTTGGGTTTAAGGTCTAATTAGCTACCTCTTATAAGAATTGTATTGAGGATGTTTCCTTATATTATCTTCTAGAGGTTTTATTGTACTGGGTCTTATATTTAGGTCTTTGATCCAACTTGAATTAATTGTTGTATAGGGTGTAAGGTAAGGGTTATCTTTCATTCTTTTGGATATGTATATCCAGTTCTCCCAGCCTCATTTGTGGAAGAGACTACTCTGTCCTAGTTCAGTGGATTTGGGAGCCTTGTCAAAAATCAGTTTACATAAACCTGGGTGTCTATTTATTATTTCAAGATTTTATTCCATTACAATATGTCTATCTTTGTGCCAGTTCCATGCTCTTTTGACTACTGTGGTTTTCAAGTCAGGAAATATAAGTCCTCCCACTTGATTCTTGTTTGTTAGAATTTTTTTTTTTTTTTTTTGCAATTCAAGTTCCCTCTCTCTTCCAAATAAATTTGATAACTAGCTTTCCAAGTCTGCAAAGTAGGTTGTTTGAATTTTTATTGGCTTGCATTGAGTCAGTAAATCAATTGGCGTAGAATTGACATCTTAATGATGTTTAGCCTTCCTATCCATGAACATGGGATATCTTCCCACCTATATAGGCCCTCTTTGATCTCTTTTAATAAAGTTTTGTAATTTTCTGTGTAGAGGTTCTTTACATCCTGGATTACATTTCTTCCTAGGTACTTGATTCTTATGTGAATGGAATTTTTTTTTGTTGATTGTCTATTCAGTTAGATCATTACTAGTATAAAGAAACATAATCGATTTTTGCACATTAATCTTGTATCCTTCAGATTTTGCTGAATTTATTAGCTCAAGCTTCCATGTTGTCAATTTCTCAGAATTCTCCAAATATACATTCATATCATCTAAAATTAATGAAAGTTTTACTTCCTCCTCTCCAATTTGGATGCATTTATTTCCTTTACTTGCTGGATTGTTCTGGCTGAAACTTCTAGCATGATGTTGAATAGTAGCTGTGACATTGTGCATCCTTATCTCATTCCCAATCTTGAGGGAAGGATTTCATTTTCTCACCACTGAGGACCATGTTGCCTTTGGGTTTTTCACATATGCCCTTTATCACGTTGAAGAAGTTTCCTTCAATTCTGACATTTTGAATAGTTTTTATCAAAAAGGGATGCTGAATTTTGTTAAATGCTTTTGCAGCATCTATCAACTTATCATTTGTTTTCTGCCTTTCAGTTTGTTTATGTGTTGTATTTCTTTGACTGATTTTCTTATGTTGAACCACCTTTGTGTACCTGGAATGAGCCCCACTTGGTTGTGGTGTATGATTCCTTTAATGTGCCTTTGGATTCAACTTGCAATATTTTGTTGAAAATTTTTACATCTATATTCATTAGGAAGCTTGGCCAGTAGTTTTCTCTTCTTGTAGTATCTTTTTATGGTTTTGGTGATAGAGTGATGTTAGCTTCATAAAATTAATTAGGTACCAATCTTTCTTCAACATTTTGAAAGAATTTGAGCATAAATGGTGCCAGCTCTTTTTTGTGTGTTTTGTAAAATTCCCCTGTAAACACATCTGACCCTTGGTTTATATTTGTAAGAGGATGGATCTCTTGGGATTTGTTTATTGAGGTCTCCTATTTCTTCTCAGGTCAGTCTAGGTTTGTTTCCAGGAAATTGTCCATTTCTTCTCAGTTGTCTAGATTGTGGGCATACAGTTATTCATAGTATCCCCTTAAGATTTTTAAAAATTTCTTTGAGATCCATAATGACTTCTCTCTCATTTCTGATTTTGTTTATTTGAATCTTCCTTCTTTCATCTTTGACAGCTGAGTAAGGGTTTGTCAATCTTATTGATCTCAAAGAACCAACTTTTGGTTTTATTTCTTCCCTCTGTTGTTTTTTATTCTCCAGATCATTTATTTCTGCTTATATCTTTGTTATTTCTTTTCTTCTACTAGCATTAGTGTTAAATTTCTCTTCATTCCTTAGTTTATTCTTTTGTTTAGTTAGGCCTTTGGTTTTAGCCCCAACTTCCTTTTTTTATGTATGCATTTGGAGTTATAAATATCCCACCAGGACCTCCTTCACGTCATCCATAGGTTTCATATATTGTGTTCTCATTTGCATTTTTCCAGTTATTTACTGATTTCTTTTGCAATTTCTTTTTTTACCCACTGATTGTTTAAGAGTGTGTTGTTTAACCCCCAATACATATTTTTACTTGCAATTTTATTCAGGTATAATCACATATCATACTGTTATCCAAAGTGTACAATCAAATGTTCACAGTATCATCTTATAGTTGAGTATTCATCACCAGTATCAATTTTTGAACATTTTCATTACTCCAAAGTAGTAAAAATTAAAATTAAAATACAAATAAAAATAAAATTAAAAAGAACATCCAAAACATCCCATGCCCCCCATATTCTCCTATTATTCATTTACTTTTGGTTCCCATTTTTCTAGTCATCTGTCCATACAGTATATGAAGGGAGTGTGAGCCACAAGGATTTCTACCATCACACAATATCACACTATATAAGCTATAAAGTTATACAATTTTCTTCAAGAAATAATGCTACTGTGATGTAGTTCAACAGTTTCAGGTATTTCCCTCTAGCTATTCTAATACACTAAAAACTATAAAGGCATATCTCTGTAATGCATAAGAATAATCCCCAGTATGATCTCTTGACACCATTTGATATCTTTCAGCCCTGGAAACTTTACTTTGTTTCATTTATCTTCCCCTTTTGAGTCAAGAAAGCTTTTACAATTCCATGATCCCTCATATTTGAAGGACAGTCTTGCCAGATGTAGGATTCTTGCTTGGTACTTTTTCTCTTTCAGTATCTCAAATGTATCACCCCACTTCCTTCTTGCCTCCATGATATCTATTGAGAAAGCCACACATAGTCTTATCAAGCTTCTTTTGTATGTGATGTATCACTTTTCTTTTAGTGTTTTCAGGATTCTCTCTTTATCTTTGTTATTTCATGATCATTATTAAGTGTCTTGACCTAGGCCTATTCAGATCTATTCTGTTTGGGGTATAATGCCTTCTTGGATTCATAATTTTATGTCTTTCATAAGAGATGGGAAATTTTCATTATTTACTCTATTATTGCTTCTGCCCCTCTTCCCTTCTCATTTTCTTCTGGGACACCCATGACATGTACAATCCTGCATTTTGTGTTGTCATTCAATTCCCAGAGGTGTTGCTCATATTTTTCCATTCTTTTCTCTATCTCTTATTTGGTGTGAAGGCTTTCAGGTCTCTTTTTCTCCAGTTCCTGAATGTTTTCTTCTGCCCCTTCAGATTGGCTCTTTTATGTCTCCATTGTGTCTTTCATCTCTTGTGTTGTGTCTGTCACTTCCGTAGATTCTGCCCATTGTTTTTTTGAACTTTCAATTTCTACCTTATGTATGTCCAGTGTTTTCATTATGTGCTTTATCCCTTTTGTCAGATCCAGACTTAACCCTTGGAGTCATGTCCCATGTTGCATAGGAGATTTACAACTTACCTCTATACATTTTTGAAAGTTCTTTTTCTTTGGTGGTTATTGATTTCAAGCTGCATTCCATTATGATAAGAGAATGTGGTTTGAATGATTTCAGTCATTTTAAATTGAGACTTGTTTTGTGCCCCAACATTTGATCTTTCCTGGAGAACATTCCATGAGCACTAGAGAAAATATATATACTGTTATTTTGAATGTAATCATATATTTCTATATATATATACATATATATTAAGTGTAATTCATTAATTGTATTGATTTTGCATTTAAAACCTATTTCATCTGATGTTTCTATGGCTACCCCTGTTTTCTTTTGTTACAGTGTCTGTGGAATATTTTTTCCATCCTTTCACTTTCAATCTCTTTGTGCCACTAGGTCTAGGATGAGTCTCTTTTAAACAGCACATCAATGGATCATAGTTTTAAATCCATTTAGTCAGTCTATATCTTTTAATTGAAGAGTTTAATCCATTCCCATTCAAATTCATTACTGTGAAGGCAGTTCTTAAACTAAACACCTTATCATTTTTTTAGTTCTGTCCTACTCTGCTCTCTTTTTTTCCTTTAAGTTATGCTTTCTAGTACTCTTATGTTATGTATTTTTCTCCAGATCTCTCTCTCCTGACTTTTTCTCAGTGGGCAGAACTCCATTCAGTATTTCTTGCAGGGCAGGTCTCTTGTCAACAAATTCTCTCAGCATGTGTTTTTCTGTGAAAATTTTAAACTCTCCCTCATTTTTAAAGTACAGCTTTACTGGATAATGTATTCTTTGCTGGGAATTTTTGATCTTTCAGAATTTTAAATATTTGACACCTCTGCCTTCTCATCTCCATAGTGCCTGTTCACTAGCAGTACTTAGTTTTACATGGTTTCCCTTTTATGTGGTGAATCACTTCTGTCTTGTTTTCAGGACTTTCTCCTTGTCTTCAACATTTGAAAATCAGATTAGTACATGCCTCAGAGTGGTTCCATTTGGATTTATTCTATTTGGAGTTTGTTGGGCTTCTTCCTTTTATATTTATGTCTTTTGTAAGTATCCTCAAATACTCCTCCTAGCACTTTATTTTTCTCTTCTCCTTCTGGGACAACAATTATTGCATTTGTGGACTTCATTTCTGTCCAAGCATGTTTTTCTGGGGTGAATCATCTGTTACTGGGGTCATGGGGGCTTCTAAGGGTGGAGAGCCTGGTGGAAGGGTGTCAGGAATCCCAGAAAATGATGTTACTGGGGTACTTGACAAAGTCCCAGGGGTTACCCCAGAGGTGGCCCCTTCCATAGTGGTTGGAGTCAAGTCCCCAAGTGGAGAATCACCTCCTGGGGAGGCAGAATCTACAGGAGAGTGAGCCATCATGGTCAGTAATCCCCAAGGGGGTCTTTTAACTGCTTGAAGAAACTGATATGCAGCATCTTTAGCCTTCCTCTTTGCTTCAGCCTCCTCTTCCTCCAATTTCTTTTTCATTGCAATGTCATTGCAAAGCTCATCCAGTCTGCTATCCATGTGCCCAGCTTGAATTAGTTCTGCATCTCTTTTCAGTCATCTATGCTTTTCCTGGGTTTCCTTTATTACTTTAATTCCTCAACTTGTTCAGCCATCAGTTTCTGAACAATGAATTCCTCAACAGTTTCCACATCTTCCCCTTTTCCACTGCATTTCTGTTTTGGGGTCTCAGTGGTCTATTGAAGTTCTGAATACTGAGAAGCACAATGTTTTTGAGAGAAACATTCTGGAGGGTGGCCAGGTTCTGAAAAAGGCATGATTGCTCTGTTAACTGATACCTAATTTTGATCTCCATTCATCACAACAGAAGATGCCAAACACAGGTTCTCCTGGAAAGACCATGGCTCTGTGGGGCCAGTACTCAGCAGTTTGTTTGCCCATTCCTGTTGCCTTCTTGGCCCTGAAGTCTCTCTCCCTTATTTTTGAAAGAAAGTTTCACCTGATGTATAATTCTTGGTTGGCAACTGTTTTCTTAAAGTACAATAAGTATTTCAACCCACTTTCTTCTTTCCTTCTTTATTTCTGATGAGAAAGCAGAACTCAAACTAATTGGGACTTGCTTGTACATAACTCATTGCTTTTTTCTCAGAACTTTCAGAAGTCTCTCCTTGTACTTTGTGTTCAGTAATGTGATCAATAAATGAAACGGTTTATTTTTCTTAATGCTTCTGATGTTTGGTGTTTCTGAGCTCATTGGGTGTGTATATTCATATTTTTTATTAAGCTTGGGAAGTTCTCTATCATTATTTCTTTGACTATTTCTTCTTCTCCTTTCTTTCCTCTCCTTTTGGAACTCCTGTAATGTATACCTTGGTACATTTGAAGAGTTCTTAAGTTATTTTCACTTCTCATAAATCTTATATTTGTTTCTCAACCCTATTCATTTCAATTGTCCTGTCATTGTGTTCAGATTCTTTCTTTGGCCAGCACCAATCTGTCCTTGAAACCTTTCTGAACACTTTTTAGTTTTGTTATTATGGTCTTCAACTCCAATAGTTCTGTTGATTCCTTTTAAAATTTCTGTATCTTTACTAATGTTCTCATTTGCTCATTCATTGTTTTCCTTATATCCTTTAGTTCTTTCTCTGTATTTTCCTTCATCTTGAGCATTTTAAGATCATTTTTAAAGGATTTATTTGGCATGTCCACATTCTGGCATTCTTCCTTGTTGGTTGCTGAATTTTTATCCTTTTTCTTTGGATGGGCCATAATTTCCTGTTTCTTTGTCTTGCACTCATTGCACCCTGTGCATTTTAATATGTTAATTCTGATATTTATTCTCCAAAGATACATGTTTCTTGGTGTCGTAACCAGCTGGTGATAAGAGAGAGACTTTATTGAGCTTCATCTTCCCTATCAGGGAGGCCTACACAAAATGAATACAGTGTGCACGTTTCCCCTTGTCATTCTGTGCCTATGTCTGGTCCTGTGATTTTTCTTCTTAGTTGTCTTTGAGTTCTCCTATTTTCAGGAGTTTGTTTGTCCCCTGTTTCCCAGGAGACAGACATCATGCTCATGGGTGTTTGAAGCCCACAAGCCATTTCTCCTGTATCACTGTCTTTATAATTCTTACATGTCTTTTATTGCCTCAAGCTGCTATTGCCTGAAGGGCAAATTCTGAGTTGAGGGATGTGATGAAGCAGACTTTCACAAGTCAGTTTCTTCTGCTAAATCAGGGCCAGTCAACCATGTCAAGTGTACAGACTGGCTCCAAAACACCCTGGGTAGAGGACTACGTAAGTCACCAAGATCTTTCTTCACAACTTTTCAAAGCTGAGCTCTCTTGGTTTGTCCCCAAAATGCAATCCTTCATCTAACTGTCTCATGCAGACCTGTGGAAGGCTAGTTCTTCAGTTCACCTCTAACACTCAGGATGGTTTGAAAAAATAGCTGCCACCACTGCCTCTGTAGGTTGGGTTGAATCAAGGGACACATTTAGAGTGGGGCCCCAGCAATCAAAAGCCATTAATTGAAAGCTGTGATCAGTGCTTAGATGTGCCCTCACTTAGTCTTAGCAAAGATTTTCACATCCCTTTATGTCACCAGCTAGTTTGTGAAGGGTTGGTACCTTTGTGGAGTGAAGCAAGAGTGGGATATGTGTGACAATAACCAACTTGAGATGAGAGCAATTTTCTGTTCTTTACTGTAATTTGTCAGATTCTTACTCCTGCTCTTCCCTGGATGCTGTAGAGTATTGCTTTCATTTGTGGAGATTCAAAATAGCTGTTTCAGACAGGTTCTACCTGTATAATAGTTATGCTGGGAGGACTCAGGCTTGGTGCTTGTTCTGCTTCTCACTATCCACTTGTCACAGGCATCTATTTTTGATCCAGCAATTTATCTCCTACATGCTCAAGAAAAATGAGTGTCTAGGTCCACCAATTCAAGTATAGCAATTTTAAAGGAAATTTATTTTTCACAATAGCTAAAACATGGTAATAAACACAATGTCAAATATTAGGAGAATGAATATCTACAATATGGGCAATAAATCTGGTGGAACATTCCTAGCAAAACAAATCACCCCCAGCCAAAAGTTATGTATATATCTCAAAAGAACTCAACTACAAAAGAATACATACTATATGATTCTATTTATATGGACATTGGGTATTCACAATAGTCAGTGTCTGACATCAAAAAAATGGATACTTATGGAAGTATTAAACAAAGAGCAAAGAAATATATATTCAGACAAACTAAAGCAGAGAAAGTTCAAGGCCATCAACTGGATGGTATAAAAAATGTTAACAGATGGTTTTCAGGCTGAGGGAAATCATTCCAGATGGACACACTGGATGCAGCAAGGAATGAAGGACAATGAAAGGGTAAATATGTGGGTTCAGGAAGTCAAGAAAATATAACTTCCTAGAGTGCACACAACCCTTAAGTTATAGATCCTGCCTAGAAACAAAGGTTGTTTGGCTCTAGAGGCTGCCAGATTAACCACAATTATTTGCCATCCTCTGTATGGGGGTGTTGAGGGAGGGGAAGCCCTATGTGGTAAAGTTTGATTAGAATGAAACAAAATTACTCTTAGGTTCTCAGAACTGTGGCAGTGACATAGCAATCATGAAATTTATTTTTTATGTCATCTAAATGCATATTAAAAACAATCACCTTTAAAATAATTCCAAGACCATGTGGAACAATATCCAGATATTTATTTAGATAATTGTTCATATGAGTGATCTGTTGACTAATGATGGAAATAAGATAGAATACAATAAGTTGAAGACCAACTTTGAAATCTCTAGGGTAATATATAAACTTTTTGAGATAAGATTTTATAATTGAAAATCTACTAGATTGTAAAAAAGGAAAAATACACTTTATCAACTCAATAGAAGAATATTGGACACAGAAATGGTGGGACAAATAGCAAACTAAAAGCATAAGAGTAGACAGAAATTCAACATGTGCTACTAATGACATTAAATTTAAATGAACTGAAAAAGTGTTGGAGAAAACATGGTGAGACGGATGTACCTATCTACTGTTGATGAGCATGTGGAAAGGTGTAGCCTTTCTGAAGGTCAGTGTGGTAGTTCCATAAAAAGTTAAGTATGTGAGCACCATAAGGTCCTGCAATCTCATTATGGGGTATGTCATTTGAAGATCTGAGAGCAGAGACATGAATGGACATTTGCAAACTGTTGTTCATGGAGACAGTAATCATGATTTGCAATGGGTGGAGGTGACCTAAGGGTACATAGACTGAGGAACAGAGTGGTGAACTGTGACATATGCATACAATGGAATATTGGGCAACTACGAGGAGTGAAGCTGTGAGACACACAATGAGGTGAATGAATGCTGTACACAGTACTTGAGTGAAGTATGCCAGAAATAAAGGCAAACACTATAATGTCTCACCAATATAGGCTAACTACAATGTGTAAACTCAGAATTGAATCTTAGAACATAGCCTAATGTGGACATGATTATTGTATTAGTCCCTAAATTGTAAACTCTTACAGCAGTCAACTCTATTCCTGAATTGTAATGCTTATCTCTAAACTTTGAGATGCTGATCCCTTAGTGTATAACCTGATTGGTCTCTAGAACAATGCATATCTCTTAGATACCTGAAACTCAGAGCTAGAGCTCAGCAGATATGAATGTCAGTATTAGTGCATACAGCAAATGAGCATGTGGAAAGGTGTAGCCTTTCTGAAGGTCAGTGTGGTAGTTAAAAAAAAGCTAAGAGCCCAGACTTCAATTAGTGATATGAATGAAGCAGATCTGGTTAAGACTAGTGCAAACCAGGCCAAAGGGTAAGGTCAAAACTGACTGTGTTTTAAAACTTCAACTTCCATGTGAGACCAAGGGAAGAGATGTCTATTTGGTGCAGGATCTATATTTTCTAAACAGTATAACTCTACAGTAAGTTTGTTCAAACACCACAATTACATGGAACTTTGAATAAGAGGTGAGATATGGTAGGTTAGTATAGGTTAGAGTGAAATAGTGAAACATCCCAGAGTAATTTGGGCAGAGAATAAAAAATATATTCACAGACTCCCCCCCACCCTGAGGAGCTGGGGGAAGGTGAAAAAGTTTTGGACTTCCTCACCTGGACTGGTGTTGAAGTTGTCACAAACATTAGGACTGACAGTTTGATGTGCTGAGCCCTTGATCATGGGACTTACCCTTATGAAGCTCGTTACTGCAAAGGAGAGGCTAAACTTGAATATAATTGTGCCTAAGAGTCTTCCCCTGAGTACCCCTTGGTTGCTCAGATGTGGCCCTCTCTCTTTCTAAGTGAGCCACCTTGACAGGTGCACTCACTGCCCTCCCTCTATATGGGATGAAACTCCCAGGGGTGTAAATCTCCCTAGCAATGCAGGATATGACTCCTGGGGATGATCTAGACCTGGCATCATGGGATTGAGAATATCCTTTTGACCAAAATCGGGATGCAAAATGAGATGAAATAGTTTCAGTGGCTGAGAGATTTCAAATGGTGTTGAGAGGTCACTCTGGTGGACATTCTTATGCACTATATAGATAACACCTCTTAGGTTTTAATGTATTGGAATAGCTAGAAGTAAATACCTGAAACTACCAAACTCCAATGCAGTAGTCTGGACTCCTGAAGATGATTATATAATAATGTAGATCACAAGGGGTGACAGTGTGATTGTGAAAACCTTGTGGATCACACTCCCTTTATCTAGTGTATGGATGAATGAGCAGAAAAATGGGGATAAAAACTAAATGAGAAATAGGGTGGTATGGGGGATGGTTTGCATGTTCTTTTCTTATTTTTATTTTTTATTCTTATTCTGATTCTTTCTGATGTAAGGAAAATGTTCAGAAACAGACTGTGGTGGTGAATGCATAACTATATGATCATACTGTGAACAGTTGATTGTATACCATGGATGATTGTATGGTATGTGAATATATTTCAATAAAACTGAATTAAAAAAATTTTAAATGAACTGAAGGACCCAATTATAACACAAAATTTGTCAACTGGAATGAAAGGTAAAATACCCAACTATAAGCTCTTGATAAGTAAAAATACTTAAAATAAGCAGAAAAATATTCAACAAAAATAAAATTTTAAATGAGATGGCAAAATAGACAATGCAAAACAAGCCCCCCCCCAAAAAAAAAAAAAAACAGTCATTAAAGCTATATGGCTTAATTCTAGTAAAAAAATGTAGACCAGATGTAGGAAGTATGGCTCCACATAAAGAGAGATTTTTCTTCATGACAAGGAAGTTGATTTAGTAGGAAGATTTAACAATTACAAATTTGCATGCACTGATGGCATAACTACAAACATACTGCAAGAAATGACATATCACAAAGGAGAATTTTTAAAATTCCAATATCATAGTTGGAGATGTGAATAAAATCTAATTATTATACACAACACTTGAATAACACAATGGGCTAACTTGTCTTAAATATGACACAAAGATTATTGCTCTCTGGGTACATAATTTTCTTCAAGTACATTTTTGGCATATATCAAAATTATCCATTTACTAAGCCAAAAATTAACATGTTCCAGTTGTTAAAATCATAAGGACTATGTTGTCTGAGCATAGCTGAATTAAACTAGAAATCAATGACAGAAATGTAGTTGGAATTTCTAACAACCATGGAAGATATTTTGCTTCTCTAGAGCCATCTCAAGGCAATTAGCTATTTGAAATTACAACAGTGCTCTATTTTTATGCCAAGGTTTACATACCAGGGGGGTTTCTCTAGTGCTGTTTCTTCCCTACATTTTAAACTAAAACTGAACAAAGATGGCCTGGTCATAAAACAGAATGATTACTGCCATGGTCTTAATCATCTCAGGTTCCCACTCACCCTTGTCTGCACCTGAAACATGACTGGATCCTTACCAGAAACTCTGCCTATCCTCTTCAGTGTAAGAGAAGACAGTATTAACTTGTGTTTGATGTTACTGTTTTCTTCTTTTCCTCCTCTTTATCCCCCTCCATGAATCACTACAACTCTCTCCTGCTCTGCTATATTTTAATAAAATTGCAATAGAAAATACTGAGAGGGATGTTACTTACACTATGAGACTAAGCCAATGCATTATATATTATTTATTGAATTGAAAAACTCAGTTCAAGCAGTTTTAAGCAGAATTGATAATTGTTAATGAAAGTTCAGAATGATTGGATTATAGTGACTAGTGGAACCAATGCCAGCAAAACTGGGGGGCTCCTCTTCCTTCCCAAAGTTTCAATATGAAGAATACTAATTTAAATATTTAACTACATTTAATTTTGTTTGCTCCATTTATCTTAAAAATTGCATATTTTATTGTCATTGCCATTTAAAAATACCACAAATATTTGCCTATTATCTTCTCTTTGCTAACCTCTGTGCTACATATTCAGGTGGTCAAAGTAAATAAGTGAAACCCTGTCATGAAAATAAGATAAATACATGAGCCCTTATACTTTGGGTGTAATTCTAGGGATTTCTCATAGCATGTTTTAAAAGAAAATATAAGCATTTTTCTGCAATTCATACACACAGCTTCTAGCAATTTCTGTGCATAATTCACCCCTTAATATTTTGAAATATTGGCTAACTTAGGTATACTAAGTTTTATATAGATGTGTGGATTAAAACTATAAATGGAAAATTATACCAATAATTCTTTATACTGAAAATGCATTCTTTACCTATGCATTAAAATGAATGGTATTTTCCTTTATATTTCTGGGATGGGAACACCTGTGCAGTATTCTAGTTAACTCTGGAAAACATTGCTGTGCAGAGATCACCCTGCCACTTGGCAATCTGCAAGTAAAGAAATGATCTAAGTTTTAAAATCGGTATACAAATCATTTCAGAACACTTTATAATGTCATAATCTTTTTAAAAGAAAATACCATTATCAAATGCAGAGCCCTGGATTTTCCTCTTGCATCTTTTTGTGTGTTTAAAAACAATAGTACTATGGGTTTAAAATGGAAGAAATGTAAGTGCTGAAGATATCACATAATTGCTTTTGTCTGTGATTGCTTTTTCCTACCAATTTATTTTTCCTCAACATAGATACCTGTGTCAGATTGAATGTATTATGTCCTCCCATATGCCATTATCTTTGATGTAATCTTGTGTGGGCAGACCTATCAGTGTTAATTAGATTGTAATCCTTTGAATGTTTCCATGGAGATGTGACCTACCCAACCCTGGGTGATGACTCTGATTGGAAAATTTCCATGGAAGTGGTGGCCCACCCAGTCAGGGTGGGACTGAATTAAATTACTGGAGCACTATATAAGATAAGACAGAAGGAGAAAGCTAGTACAGCCAAGAGGGACACGTTGAATAATGCACAAAAGCTGAGCAAGTAGCTGCAGATGAGAAACAGTTTGTAGATGGCCATCAAAAGCAGACTCTTGCTCTGGAGAAGCTGAGAGAGGACAAATATCCCAAGTTCAACTAAAAGTGACATTTTTGAGGAACTGAAGCCTAGAGAGGAACATCCTGGGAGAAAGCCATTCTGAAACCAGAACTTTGGAGCACATGCCAGCCACATGTCTTCCCAGGTAACAGAGGTTTTCCAGACAACTTTGGACATCCTCCAGTGAAGGTACCCAATTGTTGATGACTTACCTTGGACACTTTATGGCCTTAAGACTGTAACTTTGTAACCAAATAAACCCCCATTATAAAAGCCAATCCATTTCTGGTGTTTTGCATTCCAGCAGCATTAGCAAACTAGAACAGATTTTGGTACCAGGAGTGGGGTGTTGGTGCTGCTGTGTTTGCAAATACCAAACATGTTGGAACAGCTTTTTAAATGGATAAGGAGAATATTCTGGAAGAATTGTGAGGCACTTGATAGAAAAGGCCTAAACTGATTTGAGGAGACTGTGGAAATATGGACTCTAAAGACACATCTGAGGAGGCCTTGAAAAGAAATGGTGAATGTGATTTTGCAAACTGGAAGAAAGATGATCCTTGTTTTAAAGTGGCAGAGAATTTGGCAAAATAGAGTCCTGGTGTCATATGGAAGGAATAATTTGAAAGCAACAACCTGAAATAATTAGCTGAGGAGATCTCCAGACTACATGTGGAGGATGTACCCTGACTTCTCCTTGCAGCTTATAGTAAAATGCAAGCAGAGAGAGATAAAATTAGAACTGAACTCTTGAGTTCAAAGAAACCAGAAGCTGATGGCTTGGAAAATTATGGGCTTCCAGGGGGTAGAATCCCAGAAGCTACAGCCCAATGTGAGGATGCAACCAAACATGGAACCCAGCCACCATTTCACTACAAGCCAAGATTGGAGAAGGAGTTAAGCAGAAAGGATTTGTGGAAAGTCCTATTTTCTTATGGTTTGACCCATGTGTTTTATGTGAAGCTAACAGAATTTTTGCAAGATCTTTATAGACAGAGCCATTGCTGGTCTGGACTAGAGGAGACAGACAATGAACAAATTGAAGGAAGAATTTCTTCAAAGATAGAGTAATGGAGGTGGAGGTCTAGAGTCAAGAGGCCTTGAGCTGGGAGAGCAGAGTGGCACACATGCATGGAAAGGGTGAGTTTGCCCTGGAGGTCAAGGGTGGGCATTCTGCCTCAATGCTGTGGAAGAGTTTTACCACCCCAGTTCCCAAAGTTGAGCATATTCCCAGGGAATTGGGGAGAGCCTGGCTGCCATCCCACTGTTCTAAAGGGGTTGAGCATGTGCCCTGGAGATGGAAGGGTATCTGGTGCTGCCCTGATGTTTGAGGAGAGTGGGGCCAAGAAGTTGGTCTCCCCAATGTGTAGATATGTTGGAAAACTCACCTCAGCATTTGGAGAGGAAAGGGCTGCCAAAAGGCCCTTATAAAGTGTTCAACTCCCACTCTCTCAAGCCCCAAGTCTGCAATGTCATTCTGTTAGTTACTCTCAGACTTCAAAATCCAATGGAGTTTGTCCTGCAGGTTTTAGGAACTGTTTTGGTCCCATTAACCCTGTTTTCCTTACTGTTTCTCCTTATGGCAATGGGAATGTTTATCCTATGAATGTCTCTCCTTTGTATATTGGAAGCACATAACTTGTTCTAAGTTCACAGATCCACAACTAAAGGAGAATTAAGCCTTAGGACTGACCATGCTTATAATTTATTTTGTTGGGATCTTATTACTGAAATGATTTAAGTTTTTGTGATATTGTTTTGGGATGAATGTATTTTGTGTATGGAAAGATAGTGTCATTTTGGGGTCCAGGGGGTGGAATGTGCCAGTTTGAATATACTATGTCCCCTCAAATATCATTATTTTTGATGTAATCTTGGGTGGGCAGACCTATCAGTGTTAATTAGATTGTAATCCTTTGAGTGTTTCCATGGAGATGTGTTCCACCCAGTTGTGGGTGATGACTGTAACTGGATAATTTCCATGGAGGTGTTGGCCTGCCCTCTCAGGGTGGGTCTGAATTAAATTACTGGAGAACTATATAAGATCAGACAGAAGAAGCAAGCTAGTACAGCCAAGAGTGGCACTTTGAAGAATGCACAGAAGCTGAGAGAGTAGCTGCAGATGAGATACAGTTTGAAGGAGGCCATTGAAAGCAGACTCTTGCTCCAGAGAAGCTAAGAGAGGACAAAGACCCCAAAAGCAACTGAGAGTGACATTTTTGAGGAACTGCAGCCTCGAGAGGAACATCCTTGGAGAAAGCCATTTTGAAACCAGAACTTTGGAGCAGATGCCAACCATGTGCCTTTCCCAGCTAACAGAGGTTTTGCAGACACCATTAGCCATGCTCCCATGAAGGTACCTGATTGTTGATGACTTCCCTTGGACAACTTATGACCTAAGCCTGTAACTTTGTAACCAATGAAACTCCTATTATAAGAGCTGATCCATTTCTGGTGTTTTTGCATTCCAGCAGCCTTAGCAAACTAAAACAGTACCATTTTGAGAACTGGCTCTATTTGGAGTACTTTCTAAATTTTTAATTCATAAGGACTTTATTATTACAAATTTTCTATGTAAGGAAGTTATATATCAAAGACAATCAAAATTTCTCAGGACTATGAGGCAAGTGAATGGCAGAGTTGAGGCATAAAACATATCTTCCTATGATGGAATGACATTTTAACTGTTGTACTGTCACACATAAATTAAAGCTAGACTTAACATTGATTAATGAGTGCAACATAAGAAAAGTTTTTATTCTGTGTTCAATCAAAGCCTGTTGTATTTCTATAATATGACAGTAGTAGTTTGATAATTGGCTTGAAAGGATAGTCTGATATGTAGAAAATGTTAAGAAAATCTTCCTGAGGTGACTACCTACAGCATGGAACCAGTTTTACTAAGTTAAATCTATTTTAAATATTGAAGTGGCCATTTTTAACCAAATTATTCATATGTTTCAGTAAAAAGATTGGCATAAAACAGAAACAACAAGAAAAAGAAAACTTCTTAGTGAACACTTTCAAATGTTCCTGAACTAAAGTCCCTCAAGGAGGGGAAAATGAGAGAATTTATGGTCTTGCAAGCAGGAGGTCAGTCTGAAAGTAATTGCTTTCTGGCAGTAGTCAGAGGTTCTCTGTTATAAATGGTCATATGGATCACAAGAAAAATGGAACAATAAAATCAGAATGTGAAGTGTGGGCCTCATTAATGTTCCTTTAGAGAAGTTGAAGATGGAAGGATAAGCAGATTTGGAAAGGTCTATTCCACATTTTCAAGTCATCAAGGAAAATAGTTTAAGCAAGTCCAGAAGAATATGTGCTGTTCATGAGGGTATATTAAGAGTTTACCCTAGGGGCCCATAAGTGAAGGGGCTTCAAATACAGGTTAAAATTTCACAACTTATTGTTTTACTCATAAAAAGGAACATTAATCAGGAATTTGCTGTGAATCATCATCTATTTATTATTCACAGATTTACCACCAATACATATGTTTACACATATACATAAAACAATCTTTTTATGTCTCAGCTTATTCACATTCTGCATTATGTTCAGCTTGTATGGTGAAACATAATATTTTACACAAAACAGAAGACTCAATACATTTTGTCTTTTTCAACTTCACAATGTTATTAAATAATTACTGATTCTTACAAATAATATCAAATTTCATAAGTGGAAAGGAAAGATGCCAGCAGCTGTTATTCTTATTTTATAGGCCTGTGAAGGTACATTGTGGTAAAATTAATGAATGCATGAATCACCTAATCCATAGATCATTCCATCACATTTTCAGATAAGGTCATCAAACATAGCTACTTTTTACTTCCAAATATAGAAATGCATATTGATAGTAATAAAATGAGTAAAAATTAAAAATATACATAGTACAAATAAAAGTATAATGTAATGCAGAAATCAATCAGGTGAATTCCCACAAAGCATCTAATTTTTAGAATTTTTATAATATGTACAGAGACCTTAATTTTGAAATATTTAGAAATTTTTAAATTAATGGTTTGGAGATGTTTCTAGGAGTCTTTTTCTCAGGATTTCAAATATGCCATATATTGCATCTAGGTTGGTCTTAGTTCAATAACACATTGAGTGAAATTATAAAGTATTTTACAGTACAATGGTGGAGATATAAGAAATACTCAAGTTCAATCAATTTAAAGTAATGAAGAATCTTTCATAAAAAACATTGTGACTGAAGTTTTAAGAGAAGCCAGAAAGGTATACTTTATATATGAGAACAAGGGCAGTTTTATTTCTAAAATAAATTGTGAGATTCATCTTACTTGTTCTGGATTGCTAATGCTGTCATTATGCAAAATACCAGAAGTGGATTGTCTTTTATAAAGGTGGATTTCTTTTGTTACAAAGTTATACAGTCCTAAAGACATAAAAGTGTCCACATTACAGTGGATTGTATACCATGGATGATTGTATGGTGTGTGAATGTATTTCAATAGAACTGAATTTGATTAAAAAAATGTCCACATTAAGTCATTAACAGTTGAAGAAAGATGGCTGATGGCTTCCAGAAAACCTCCATTAGCTGGGAAGGCAGGTGGCTGGCAACTTTTGATCCCAGGTTCTGTTCTAGATTCTCTCTCAGCTCCTGTGCATCCTTGGTTCTTTCTGCCAGGACATTTCTTTTTAAGCACCTGGGGGTTCTGTGTTAGCATATCCCAGGGAAAACTCTGGGCTTCATCTGGTAACTAAATATCCATCTGTCTGCATCTCCAAATATCTCTAAGTGTCAGTGTCAGCTCTTAGTTCTTAGCTTCCATCCAAAATATCCCTCTCTGCTGCTCTGAGTTCATTCTATTTCTGAGTTCTTTTCTAGGATGCCAGTGATTAAATCTAGACCAGTCCTGAATGGCAGGGTCCATATATCCATGGAAAATATTTAATCAGTTGATTGAGACATATCTCCATGGAAACACAATCACAAGTTTCCAACCTAACCAACACTAATACATCTGCCCCCAGAAGGTTGCATTAAAGGATATGGCTTTTGAGGGGACAAAATATATCCAAACTGGCACATTCCACCCCTGATCCCCAAAAGACCTATTCTCTCAAAATACAAAATACATTCATGGCATCACAATATCACAAAAGCTGAAATCCATTCAATAACAATAGGTAAGTACAAGACCTCATCAAAATCAAATCAGTCACTGATGTGGTCTTGTGCTAAAACAAAATTCTTTCCTCTCTGGATGTGGACCTGTGATACCTATAATAAGTTATCTGCTTCCAATATATAAAGGAGAGACTGTCATGGGATAAACATTCCCATTGCCATAAGGAGAAACTGAAAGGAAAACAGGGTTAACAGTATCAAAACAGTTCCTAAAACACACAGGGCATGCTTCATTAGGTTTCAAAGTCTGAGAGTTATTTATCAGATGATGTTTTATCCTTGGGGCTTGTGAGAGCAGGAGTCCAACAATTTCTAAAGTCTTATATGGCAGCCCTTTTCTCTCCAAATGCTAGGGTAAGGCTTCAAAATATCCATGCACTGGGGAAACCACATCTTTCTCAGCCACACCCTCCACAAGCACCAGGGTGGCACCCAAGTCTCTTCCATCTCCAGGGAACATGCTCAACCCTATCTAAACATGCTCACCAAGAAATGTGCTCCAATCTCTCTGAGGTCTCAGGCAGCAGCACTCTTCCTGAGCATTGAGGCAGAAGGCCCACACTCTGACTCCAGGGCAAACTCACTTTTTCCATGGCTTCAGTTGCTCACCTCTCCTTCCCAGAGATTTCTTGACTTCAGATCTCAATTTCCATGGTTCTGTCTTTGAAGAAATTTTTCCTCCAATTTTTTTCTCCTCCATTCCCTACAGCCCAAACTGGCAGTGGTTCCATTTATATAGATATTGCAAACTATTGTTGGCTTGGTGCAAGTATACTGGGGTCAAAACCATCAGAGAATCAGACTTTCCAGAAATCCTTTCTTGATAACACCATCTCCAATCCTGGCTTGTACTGAAATGGCAGTCAGTTTCCATGTACGGTTAAATCCTCACATGGGGCACTATCCCCTGCGGTATCACTTCCTGGTAGCCCAGAATTTTGCAGTCCATTGATTTCTTATTTCTTTGCACCCAAGACTTCAATTCTTAGCATATCCCTTTCCTCTCACATTTTACTATAAGCTGCAAGGGGAAGTCAGGCTGCGTTTTCAACTCTTAGTTTTGAAATCTCTTCAGCTAAGTATCCAAGCTCATCATTTTCAAGTTCTGCCTTCCATCCAAAAGCAGGACTCATCTTACAAAACTCTCTGCCCCTTTAAATCAAGGATAGCCTTTCTTCCATTCAAAATTTCTGTTCAAGTCCACATCAGAGCTATCTTTAGATTCCATGTTTCCAGCCACAGTCTCTTCAAAGCCATACTGGTGAACTGGTGACCAGACTTCAAGTAGCAGGCAGGTGAAAATGCTCGCTTCACTGTGGGTAGCTCATGTGCACAAGCTCCTGCTGTTTCCCAGGCACAGGGAGAGAAAGAAGCACTCCCTGAAGGAACACTGCAGGCAGCTGTGGGGATTGCAGGGACTGCCCAGGTGGCAGCCATGACGGCCACTGCATATGTGCAATATGTTTGGGCTGGTGTTCCTCAAACCCCAGTTGGCCACTATCATGGGTGCAGTTTTTGGTTTCTGGTGCAGCCCTGTGTATCTCTGGAGTTCAGAGATATGGAGTTACTCTTGGAGCCTGTGCTGGTTTCAATGTATTAGGTTGCCAAAAATGCCATGTCTTTGATGCAATCTTCTGGAGGTGGATATATTAGTGTTGATGAGGTTGGAAGCTTTGGATTAGATTGTTTCCAATGATATGTGACCCACCCAACTGTGGATGATTAGACAATTTCCATGTAGATGTGGCCATGTCTATGCAGCATGGTCCTTGATTAGTTTGCTAGAGCCCTTTATAAGAGCTCATACTAGAGTTTCTGCTGCAGCTTACAGACATTTTAAAGACAGCTGTTGAAACCTGATGCTGATATTTGGAGAACACCACTCTGAAACACAATCTGGGAGCAACAGATGTCAGCCACATGCCTTCCTCACTAACAGATTTTTGGGATGCCATTGACCATCCTTCAGTGACGGTATCCTATGGTTGATGCCTTAGCTTGGACATGATTATGTCCTTAAGACAGTAACTTTGTAACCAAATAAACCCACTTTATAAGAGCCCATCAGTTTCTGGTATTTTGCATTCTGGCAGCATTGGCAAACCAGAACAGAGCCCATGGCTGGGAAATGTCATGGAGCAAGTCATGCCCAGAACTGCCAAACACCCATCACCTCAGCCCCTATAGAAAATGGTCCATCATTGCCACTGCCTGAGCCACCCTCCTGGATATAGATAATGGCAACAGATTTTTAATGCATGGCATGAGCAAATGCCTGATCAGAATTCTGGGGATTTTCCCCTCCCATGTCCCCAAATACCCCAGGACTTACAGTCTTATTTTTCTAAGATTTCATTTTATTTCCATTTTAAGTTGAAAGACCAGTAAAAAGATTTAAAAGGGAAAATGTTTGTTTCACCAGAAATGACTCCCAAGTTAACTCTTTATATATCTATGTTCTGTTCATTATTGCTCTGTACATGCTTGTTAACAGTATATAAGAATCATGACAGATCATCTTTGGTTGTACATTTTTCAGTTAACATATAAAGATATTTTCTGATTTAACCTAGTCTTCATAATTATAGTTAGAGCTGTATGAAAAAATAGAAGTTGAAATTTAGAATTTTCAGCCACTGTTTTTACCTCATAAACATGTGCATGTGCTAATCTGTTGAAAAGAACTCTGATTTCCCTGCCTACAGCTCATTACAAAAGTCTGCATTCAACAGTTCCAGATCACCTCACAATCCTACATTTTAATTTGTTTTTCATTAATATGTCAAAAGGAAAATCTCCGAATTCAAGTCTGAATTTTGTTCTAAAGCATTCTTGATACTTTTTTTTTCCCAGTCTGATACTCCTGGTGTGAACTCCAGCCAAACACTTTTTCATCTTGATTTTAGTGTCAAAATTTCCTCAGTATGAGAAATTTAACATTGATGGGTAAATTGAAAACACCAAAGACTTTTCTTCATTCTATGTGTACATAGAATGTATTATACCATGTGAAACTTCACATGTATTCTACACATTTCTTTGTAAGTAAAAAATTTCTCACATTTTTTCATTGAGTAGCCACTTCAACAAGTATTATATCTTATTCTCCTAGAATATTCTTTTCCTAGTAAGGATATTTCTGTCCATTTTTATGGTTTAGGAGTTATTCCTATTCTGAGCTATACTTGTATACCAAAGGATGGAGCTAAGCTGAAATTTATTGTAGGTAGTTACAGACTTTGAGTTCATCCTAAAATAGTAACATCATGTTATTTAAAGATAGATTGTAAACAAAAGTATTTACCCATTTATTACATTGAGAGATATTTATTACACTCATGTGTGAATTCTTTTATTTTAAATGCTAAAGCTATGGCTGAAGACTCTTCCATATGCAAAACATATTTAATGAGTTCTCTGATGTCCAATAGCAGAATAATGTCTAACAGTTTTCCTATTTAGATGGTAGAAATGTTTTCTCCCCACTGTTAATTACCTTATGTCATCTGAGGCTATCAGTGAAGCATTTCCCACATACATGGCAGGTGCATAGTTTCTTCTCACTGTGAGTTCTTTCATATAACCACAGTTTACCACATAAATGGAAGGATTTCCCACACAGATGGCAGACTTATAGTTTCCCCCCAGTGTGAGTTTTCTCATGTTGCCTATGTTTATCATGTACATAGAAGGATTTCCCACATATATTGCAGACATATGGTCTCTCCCCAGTGTGAATTCTTTCATGCCACCTAAGGTTACCAGAAAGACTGAAGGATTTCCCACATGTACTGCAGACATATGGTTTCTCCCCAGTGTGAGTTCTCTCATGCTGTCTGTGTGTAGAACTATCAGTGAAGTCTTTCCCACATACATGGCAGACATATGCTTTTACTTCAGTATGAGTTCTCTCACATTGTCTAAGTGTGGTACTATCTGTGAAATCTTTCCCACATCTGTGGCAGGCATACAGTTTCTCCACAGTGTGAATTCTTTCATGTTGTCTGTGGGTGGATCTACCAGTGAAGTCTTTCCCACATGGATGGTAGCCATATGGCTTTTCTCCAGTGTGTATTTTCTCAAGTTGTCTAAGGCCAGAACTACTTCTGAAGACTTTTCCACATAGATGACAGTTATATGACTTACATCCAGTTTGAATTTTATTTTGATAAATGAATGAATGATGATTGAAAACTCTTTGAAATTGTGTGTTTACATTGGGTTTCTTTCCCATGTCATTCATTGTGGAGTGAGTAAAATATTCTCCCAAATCTTTACTTTCCTGGGAATCCTCTTCAGTGTGAGAAATCTACTGGTGTAAATGACAACAGAGACTGTTAATGATGTGTCCACATATATTTATTAACATAATTCTCTAGTCCAATCATTCAGAGAGTCTCCAGTTATCCTTCATTATAATAGTTCCATGTACATGGGGTACTACATTCTTACATGCACAGATTTTCTCTTGTATCATCTCAAATGCCAAGCTAATTAATTTTGAAAACTTCATTATGTTTCAAAGAAGAGGTATACGAATGATGTTTATGCAATTGTCCTTTTATAAGACTTCAGGTTATGGTTTTGAACTTAGGTTAATTTTTTGCTTAATTGAAACTTTTCACAAATTTTTGATGGGAGAGTGAATAATATCATCTATAATTATTCAGGTGATTGTGATGATCTCCTAAATTATTGAATCCTATCTCTCTAATTAGGAGACAAATGTTCACAATCATGAAATTTACCTTTATCTTGTTGGTAGATGTGTCCTTCTTAGAGATATGTTGTATGGTTATCATTTCTTCATTTTTATAGTCACTTTCTCTGCCTGGAACAATTTTAAAAGCATTATAGAGTGGCATAAGCAGAATGAAATATTTGAAAACCCTCAATTATCATGTGATTATTTTTCAAATATTGTCCTTTAGATTGGACAATGATGTAAAATTAAGGTGTACTTTAGGAGGTAGAAACACTTTTCTGGAAATTGAGAAATAAAACATTTTCAGCATTAAGGTCAGGGAAAATAAGAAGATAAGAAGATGCAATATTCAGTGGTAAGGAGAAGGAAAATCCTCAAACAGGAGGACCAGAACACAGGCCATTATGTGAAAGTTTAACTCCCATAAGTAAACAAATATACTTTTCCTAAGTAAAAGACAATCACAGATGGATTCTTGAATAGAAATTGATACATGTATGGAAAAATTACAAATTTGAGTAAATTTTACCCCAAATTCATAGCCTACATTTCAGAGAACATCACTCATTTCAGGAAATCTTCTGTTGATACTTCTAAGGACCTGCTCATTCAGTGACAATGCCCCTCCTCATAGTGAAGCACAGAGTCTTAGAACTCACCTGGACTCTGTACTTGGAGAAACCTTAATCCTTCTCTCCACATTTCTCCTTGTTCTGACTGTGAAAGCACTTCTGATATGCTGACATGATACCCTATTTATGAGAAACAGAAGCATAGATTTTGAGATCTATAGTGATATAAGTTCATGATCATCCAGGGCAAACTATGAGGAACAGAAAGTAAGCTCTTATAAACAGCACAAGGAAATGTAATTTAAATACAGTATATTGAAAATCCTTTTCCTGAAAATGATGATTCTTGATCTTCAGTCAAAAACACTAAGGATATATTGATGCCCATGCCTAAATTCCTGGACTACAGTAGCCTCAATATATTCATACCAGGAGAAATTATGATTCCAAAATGGTTGAAGTATATTTTATAAAAGTTTCCAAAAAACATAAGCTCAACCAAAACAATCTATGTTCTATGTGGAAAATACTAGCCTTCTCTGTGCCAAAACTTCACTACAGTCCCTAGTGGATAATAATTATCTAGAGAATATTTATTTTTTTCTACAGAAATAAAATTTATTGCATTCTCACATAGTTATTAATGTTGGAGATTGAGCAGCAAAAAACACCTGAAATTTTAGAGCAGAAAATCACATGCCACTAGTGGGACACATAAGACTTAAGGAATAAACAAAAACACAAAGTTTCTTTTAAGTACCCATAAGAGATATGAAAGAATCAGAGTAGAGATCAGTGTGGCATATGGGGCCATTGTCTAGATACTTGAACAACTTGATGCTGGATTAAATAGATAGATGGATGGATGAATAGATAGCTGTATATAGATAGAATACTTTGAGAAACTCACCCATGAACACCAGATGTCTGATATTCTCCAGCATAACATCTCTGAACATCTTTCTCTGGTTCATGTCCAGCATGGCCCACTCTTTCTTGGTAAAGTTGATAGCTACATCATTGAAGGTCATGGATACCTAAAATGACATAGGCATTTTGTTCAGTCAATGTCATCCCTACCAGTATCCAGAGTACATTGGATGAAATGAGAACCCTGAGGAAGGGTGGTGGTTGTGTACAAAATGCTCAAATGGTGTTTGGGATTCCAGCTAGATTATTCTTACTGCTTACCCAGCATCTATCAGATACACTCACAGAGACATATACACTCTGAATACATAAAACTTCACCGTAAGGCAATGTTGCATAACACGTGGAATGATGTAACCTGAAAATTTGCCAAAAAATCTGAAAATAATAACTTCCAGTTGTTGATCATAAAATTTTCTCTTGAGAATTCATAACTAAATCTCTTTCATCAAATTCAAGTAAATCCACAGACTCATCATAAGGGATATTTTGTGTTATGCCTCAGAATATATCTTATTTTGGCCAAGACACTTGCCTCATCACTGACCTTTGGGCTAGCAAAGAATTTTCTGTCCCTGCAGACATAACTTCCCAGGTTTCAAACCTAAATCTTTGGTCATCAGCCTCATCACTGACATGCTTCACCCAGAATGCACAGGTGGCCCCAAATTGTAAGGTAATCATCCACACAACCATGGGTCCCTGAGTACCCTTTCCTTTTCACAGGTATTTGCTTTAAACCAACTAATCACTGACTCCTCTGGGAAATCTACTAACTTACACTTTTGGCCCATATTAAAATCACGATAACAAGGGTCCCTTTTGCTCAACTGTGTGCTGCCCACACAGAATCAGGGCTATTCATGTTTCTCACTGGCTCCACATGGCAACCCTCTCTCCCTAGAGTCTTGGAGTAATGAAGTACTTTTTCAGGTATTATTCTTGCACTCCCCAATTATGTAATACCTCATGTGCACTCGGATATAAATTTAAAATCCAATTTCACCAATTTGAGGCATCTTCAATGACCTCAGTTTCCCTGTCTAGGAAATGTTTTAACAAAATGCAACAAGTTTTGAAAAATCCAATGAGCTGATGATTCCTATGTAACCAACAATTGTTAAGCAAAAGTGATAAATCTATTATTCATTAAAATGGAAGATATAACTGAAGTGAAGTATGTAACTCTGCAGAAGTATACAGTCTTTATACAGAAATTCAGAAGAGTATTATTCCTCTATCACCTCTAAAATTCTCAGGTTTTTATTGAGATATGAGGGTAAGCTGTTTAGTAGGAAAAACCAGGGCCCCCTGAGACTACTATACTAAGGGGAAGTCCTAGGGTGACTGTTCCTATAGTAGAAGTCCTCCCATACTCAATAATTACCTGGATCTCAAACTGGAGCTTACATTGTGTCTCCTGTATACTCATCTTGATTCTGTTCAGTGACAAATAGACTTGTTATTTGCTCTGTACTCTTGAGAGTTCTTCAAATATTTTCACTGGTTCTAAAATTTTACTATACATAGAATACCCCTCCTGTGTGCACAACTTAAAATAAGGAAACAATATTCCCTGTTCATTGCTTCCACTTACAAAGTTGTACAAATGTTTTTTAAGAGAAAAATGGTTAACTGGGGACAAGATGGTAATGAGAATTTGCAACATCTTTTCAAAATGTGAATATACTCTCTCAAAACTGTAAGAAGTATAAGACAAAATAAATACATTCCTTTTCATTGTCTTTACTGTCCTCTTTCTTGTGCTGTCATGAACATGGAATAGTCCTGAACCAGCATTCATAACACTGGACTCATTGAGCTCAGCTGATGAAACTTATGCCTCCATATTGGAGTAAGTTGTGCAATTTCTCATCTCTATCCCTTATGTTCACCATAATCCTAAGCACAGCACTACCACTAAAATAGTGATTGAGTGAATTACTTCCACACTGAGGCCATAGGATGTATGAAGAAAATAAATCCTCTCATATCTCTTCTGTGAATACACAGCTTTAATAGAGATTGGACAAATTAGTGTAAATGGTGGAGAGAAGATTATTTTTTACCCGCTCCCTTGCCCACCATAATTATAGCAGAGTCCTGGGTATACACAAGTGGATCTCAAATATGTGAGTATCCCATGAGTGTACTTAGAATGTACCAGACAAGTATGGGAAATCTTCATATCTTGGAAAGGGTTAAATTTCAGTAGAAATAACAATTCCCTACTCACCACTGGTTTCAATGTCAGTAGTTCTGCCACCAACTATCTTCATCTGGGTTTTCACTATCAGACAGTCCAAGCACTAAGCATCCAAGCTGACGATGGAGTGAGAAGCCATGAGAATCAAAACTTGTCCTCTTACATATACCCAATCCTTCACCTGGAAATACCCCACCCAGTTCAACCAAGAGAAACATGTAGTCTACTCAAAGAGAAACAGGAGAAGGCCCTCATCTCCTAAACTCATATATAAAAAGGCTATGGATTATGTTGCTAATAATGAAAATGTGACTACAGATATATTATAAATAATAACATAAAAATCATTGTGTTTCATGTGTTAATTATCCCATGGTGCTCAAAGTCTTTCAATTTCTCCATGATTCAAAAATAGATATCTCACTTGAAGAGTTAGACTTTTCTGCATCTACCCAGCATCTAGGACTAATTACAGTTTCTTAATTCGGCTGCAAATGAACTCCCTTAGGCATTTGGTAACCATGTAGCCAGCAGTTCAAGACTAGGAATCCCTGAAGTGGGTAAAAGGGCAGACTGTTATCTGGAGGTGTAAGTGTATGTTTTGGAGGGAGAGGCATCTCATTCTGGGCACTGGGAGGCACATTTAAGAAATCCCAAATCAAAATAGTGTCATCATGGGAGCTGTTGATGATTTGAAACTCATCAAACTGAAGCTGAAGCACCTGACCAGAATGCTCCACCAACATGCACAAACACAAAGGGCATGCTGGTGTACAGGGGTCAAGAGCAGCTTGCAAGTTCCAAACTATAATTTTCCCATCATGGGCCCTGCTGACAATCCTCTTGTTATCAAAGTGCATGCATTGGACCAATTATTAATGTCCCTCTAGGACTGTTAAACAGATGCCACACTTGATATTCCATAGCCTAATGGTATTATCTGATGATCCCCTAACAAGTAGCTGATCCCTGTACAGGAGGTAGGGAATGTCTCACTTGTGCCCATTTGGAATAGAAATTCACAGGTACCCATGCCTCACACCTTGATGGTTCTGTCACCAGAGGCACACATGATTTACTTATCATCAAAGTCTACCACATTGACAGTAGTGTAGTAGCCAACCAGGACATGGCATAAAGTGACATCAGTGGCAGAAGCCATGTTCCACATGGTGATGGAGTTGTCCTTAGAACAGGTCACCATGAGTCCATGGCTAAAGTGTAAGTGCAATACGGCCTCATTGTAGTGGATCAGTGTATTCAGAACTTCACTTGTGTTCACATTCCATACTCTTACTGTAGAGCCAGTTACAATGACATGTTCATCATACTGGAGACAAAGGACAGCGTCTCATTAACACTTTCAAACATTCCAAGCTGGTTTTATCCCAAATCTTAATAGAATTATCTCATAGGCCACTGATAATTTTTTCATCACCATACTGTAAACAGTAGACACCTTTTCTATTTTCAGAGTGACACTGAATCCTCTGCAAGTTGTGTCATCCACACCACCTATTAGATTCTATAGTCTCTATATCCTGGATAATCTTTGGGTATAATGACCTACAAAATGAATTTGGAAGGTCATCTGTGAGTCTGTTTTTAAACAGGTACTGATCCTACCCTCTTTTTTCTGAAAGTCCCTTCCATAGAGGATCTGTGCATACAATTCATTCAATCATCTTCTAAAGCATTCCTTCTGAGATCACTCATTGCCATTCTTTACAAACCAGCTCTGCTGCACACAGAGACCTGTAATCCAGGTAGGAAAGAAAGTTTTCTGCTACGTGATCTTAGCCTTGCTCTGGTAAAGCAGTAATAAAGTCCTACTGCAACATGGACTTCAGGTAAGAGTTAATATGTCCATGCTGATAGTGACACTCATGAAATAAAATGTTCCACAAATTCCACTTGATCTGATTCAGAGCACTGGTCAAAATATTTAATAAAGAAGTCTTTTGTCTTTTTGATACTTTCCATCTGATGGTCTCTTTCTGGAAATGATCACAGTTGATGTTCCATTAATTATCTGGAAAATATTTTGTGCTTCAGATCCACCAATCCAGAATGAATGGGTGTATTCCCTTTCAGACTAGTCTGAAAAAAGACAGCAGTCAAGCAACTTCCAAGATTCTTTCTGTTTATAGTATCCAGCTTTCTTCAACAAAATGCCAAAAATACACTCTGGCAACATGAACTCAATTGTCTTGTCCTCATTCACTGAGTCAGGCTCCATGGTGGCCCCAGCAGCACTGCCTCACTCTCTCCACACAGCAGTGAATGGCTCTGGTGGAAGAGGTAACAGCAGAGGAAGCAGAGGCCTAAAGTTTTCTTTTAAATCAATGAGGGAGAAAAAGATAACCTGTAATAGAAAAATGAGATAATGATATAAAGAAAGGATTAATAGAAAAAAATAAAAATGGGAAATGGAAAAAGAAAAATTTAGCTTTATTAATGAAATAAATGTAAATTAGCATAGTAAAAAGTAGGTATCTCTAACTGATACTGCATGTGGGTTTTTGTCTTCTCATGCACATAAATATTGTGCAAATTCTCAGATTTATGTATTTTTCATTTATGCTCTAGCATAGGTCCTCCAAGACTATCCATGCCCTCTGGACCCTCACTCCATTCCTGCTCTATCCTTCCCTGGCCTTTTGTATGCACTTGCTGTAAGTCATCTTGGTTCAACTCCTTGGGGTTTTGGAAAGACCACTCTCTCAACCCCCTTGTCATTGATTTTCAGAACTTTCCCTATTGGATTTTCATATTGTGCAAGATTGAAACTGTTTTGGACCCCAGAAGAGCCACAATCTTTAATCTAATCTTGTTGGGTGAGATGATTGATTGTTTTTTTTTTCCCTGGAGGTGTGACCACATCCACTTAGGGTAGGTCTTAATTAGATCACCTGAGTCCTTTAGATAGCTGAGATCCCACACAGACCCAGAGACCTGAGTTGTTGGGGGTGCAAATAAATGTATATTTGAAGATGCTAAAATGAGAGATGAAGCATAGAGTTTGTACCAAAGATGCGAAGAGAGCACCCCCAGATGCTTAGAGAGAAATGCCCTGGAAGAGTAAGCAAGGATGCAGAGGAATGAAGAGAGAGAAACTACAAGAGACAGAAGCCCAGAGACATTTTGGAGAAATCTATTTTGAAACCAGAACCAAGGAGCAAAGGAAGAGCAGACTCCAGCCATGTGCCTCTCCAGCTGACAGATGTGTTCTGGATACCACCCACTTTTCTTTGGTGCAGGTATCCTCTTTTTGATGCTTTAGTTTGGACACTTGGGTGGCTTTAGAACTGTAAGTTTGTAACCTAATGAATCCCATTTATAAAAGCCAATCCAGGGAGGCTTCTGGAAGATGGCAGTTAGGAGAGACAGGGTCCTGGGAATATCACAGGAGATGTGATAGAAATATTTCTGGAATGTTTTTTGCTACAAACTCAATGTCCTCAACCAATACAGGTCTATTCACTGTTTCCTCAGTGAACTGTGGCAGTTTCTACCTTCAAATTAATTTGTCTATTTCTTCTAAGTTGTTAACTATAGGCCATGAAATTGAGATTTTCTAAATGATCCTTGAGGCCCCCATGACTGAGGCCAAGATACCCTATACATAGGAACCATTCTGGGCCACTGGCCCCAAACCCTCAGCACCTGCCCTCAAACCATGCACACAAGGGGAGTGCCTGCCATGGATAGCAGAGGCCTTCACTACCTTCCCTGTCATGACAGATTTGAGACAAGGCTACATTCCTTTCCTTGGCACCTGGGAACCACACTCCAGGCTTCCCATGCCCTCCAGACCCCAGGACACAAGATCCACCCAGCCAGCCCTCACACCCCTTTGAGGATGATGGGTGTGTGTGGCTGGGGAATGCTCTCAGGAAACCTAGTGACTCTATGAGCCACCTCCACATGGCCATTCTGCTGACAGTGCAAAGGGAAACTGTGCCGGTTTGAATGTATTGTGTCCCCCAAATGCCATTATCTTTGTGGTCTTGTGGGACAGACGTTTTGGTGCTGGTTAGATTTGCTTGGAATGTGCCCCACCCAGCTGTGGGTGGTGACTTCGGTGGGATACTCCTATGGAGGTGTGACCCCACCCATTCAGGGTGGGCCTTGATCAGTGGAGCCATATAAAACATACTGACTCAAAGAGACTGAACAGAGTGCAGCTGTGAGTGACGTTTTGAAGAAGAGCAAGCTTGCTAGAGAGGAACATCCTGGGAGAAGGCCATTTTGAAACCAGAACTTTGGAGCAGATGCCAGCCACATGCCTTCCCAGCTAACAGAGGTTTTCCGGACGCCATTGGCCGTCCTCCAGTGAAGGTACCCGATTGCTGATGTGTTACCTTGGATGTTTTGTGGCCTTAAGACTGTAACTGTGTAGTGAAATAAACCCCCATTTTATAAAAGCCTATCCATCTCTGGTGTTTTGCATTCTGCAGCATTAGCAAACTAAAACAGAAACCATCAAGTAGCCTGGGAAACAAAGACAGATGCAACTCAGGGTCCCATAAGTCTTCCCAGAGTGGCTGGCAGAACCAGATGGAAGGCACACAACAGAGACCATGGTGGAGTCCATGGTGGCAGCACCACACATCTGGGGCCACCTCAGCTGATTCCCATCAGCAGGGCAGTGACTTCCATTCCAGGCCCAGCGCTAACATGAGCTCCTGGCTTGGTTCACCAGAGTCTGTTCACAAGTCATCTTTCCTTGCACAATGGCCAGCAACTGGCCCAGAGTGACCATGTCCTTGTCTGTAGGTTTGGGCTCCAGCCCATCTGGCAGCACCCCTGGGCTTTCTAGTCTCGGGGTAGGAGGGCCCAAGCTGACTGCCTGTCTCCTACAAGCATGATCACCTGTTGGTATGGGAGGGGAGAGGAATGAGTCACTGGCTCTCAGGCTCCTTAATGACAAGTGGGTGGAGCCAAGATGACGAAAGGGACAAGGGAGTCACTCTAGCCTTGGGGAGGTTTGCAGAGGGACAGCTCAGGCCTGGGAGATCTGAGAAGCACACACTGTCTCCACCCCCAACTGATACCCTAATGGGAGTAGGAACCCAAGGTGGGTTCCTCCATGGCCCTGGATGCCTTCGACAAGTCTTGGAAACCACACCCATCATCTTCCCATGACCCTGGGCTGCATCTTTTTGGGAGTTCTGTGGCTGTCTGGGTCAGAATCCACAGTAGCCTGGAGGCCTAGCTGGTGTGGTGCTAGGTGGGGGTGGGGAGGGGAAGAATGAGTGCTAGAGGGGTTCTGGGGTGGCCGGGCAGGATCCGCCACAAGGTCGCCAAAAACAAGTGAGTGGCAGCCTCTGCGCTCCACGGGCCTTAGCAGAGAACCTGCCCACAGGCCGTCCAGGAGCCTGAAGTGTGTATGAGGCTCCACCCACTGTCCCACAGAGCTGCAGCCGCCGGTGCAGGGAGTGTGTGGCGTGCAAGCAGGTCTCGGGCTTTCTCCTCACCCTTGTCTGCCCTGGTGCCCTCTGTCCAGTCCACTACTCTTGCAAGGCAGGGATGGATGGGCAGGGTCACAGCTTGCCACCCTGCAATTAGGGGACTGGTTAGGGGACTGGAGAAAGCAGATTCTGGGCATGTGCGGGCAGGTAGGGTTTTGATGGGGTTGTGCATGGTGACTGGGTGATGTTAGGGTTGGTGGTGTCCCTCTAGGGACTGAACTGAGCAGAGCAGTGCTGTCCTGTGCTAGTGGTCCTTTGTACAGCTCTACTGCCTGAACATGCTGGTTCTTGTGTGATCCTTAAAGCTAATCAGGTTCAAGCCTGGTTACTATTTGGATGGGAGGCCATCTGGGAATACTGGGTGCTGTAGGATTTTGCCAGGCATATTGAGTCCCCTTGGCTCCCTCACTGCTTCTTCTTTTCACCACTGCCCAGACCATGGTTCCTCCCTGTGAATACCTGGAGCCCTCCTGCCACAAGCAAATACCTGCATGGACACCCACTGCCCTAGCTCCTGCCATTACAAGTTCAGGCAGGCAGATGGCTGTGACCCAGCACATCCATATGTGTAGCAACCCAGAAGAAACCCAGGCCTGGCATGGGCTGGGCTCAGACCACTCCTAGGGCCAAGGTCAAGACCCCTTACCCTCTAGACATCTTTTCATCCCTCCACCCCTGTACATTCACACCTGCATTCAAACCCTGCACATCATGAGCACTCTCAACCTGGACTTGGCTGCCTTTCCTGGCACAGCAGTGATGAGGTGAGGGAACATAAATTACTTTGGCACCTGGGGCACACTATCCAGTCTTCCTGTTCACTCCAGGTCCAAGAGTATAGGACACACTCAGCCACCTCTCCAGCCCCTTTGAGCACAATCAGGGACCTCTGCTCTCCAGAAACTACATGGGGCATTCTGCTCCTCCCAATCCTCTCTGCAGAGGAAACAAACCTACCAAAGACAAGACAAATTTCAGGTCTCCACTGGTCTTCCCACTTATCCACCCCAGCTGGCTGATCTGCTGTTATCCCTATCCTGCTATCCCTATCCTAGGATCAGAATCCCTTCTCTGACTGCACTTTCCACAAAGTTTTTGACCAGCTCCTTTTTTTTAAAATTCAGTTTTATTGAAATACATTCACATGCCATACAATCATCCATTGTATACAATCAACTGTCCACAGTAAGATCACATAGCTATGCGTTCATCACCACTATCTATCTCTGAATATTTTCCTTACATCAGAAAGAACCAGAACAAGAATAAAAAATAAAAGTGAAAAAAGAACACCCAAATCATCCCCCATCCCACCCCATTTGTCCTTTAGTTTTTATCCCCATTCCTCCACTCATCCATACACTAGATAAAGGGGGTGTGATCCACAAGGTTTTCACAATCACACTGTCACCCCTTGTGATCTACATTATTATATAATCATCTTCAGGAGTCCAGACTGCTGGGTTGGAGTTTGGTAGTTTCACGTATTTACTTCTAGCTTTTCCAATACATTAAAACCTAAGAGGTGTTATCTATATAGTGCATAAGAATGTCCACCAGAGTGACCTCTCAACTCCATTTGAAATCTCTCAGCCATTGAAACTATTTTGTCTCATTTTGCACCCCCCTTTTGGTCAAGAAGATACTCTCAGTCCCATGATGCTGGGTCCAAATTCATCCCCGGGAGTCACATTCTGCATTGCCAGGGAGATTTACAACCCTGGGAGTTGGGACCCATGTAGAGGGGAGGGCAGTGAGTTCACCTGTTGAGACAGCTCAGTTAGAGAGAGAGAGGTCCACATCTGAGCAACAAAGAGGTACTCAGGGGGAGATTCTTAGGCACAATTATATTCAAGTTTAGCCTCTCCTTTGCAGTAATGAGCTTCATAAGGGCAAGTCCCATGATCAAGGGCTCAGCACATCAAACTGCCAGTCCCAATGTTTGTGACAATATCAACACCAGTCCAGGTGAGGAAGTGCAACACTTCTGCACCTTCCCCCAGATCCTCAGGGCTGGGGGGGACGCTGTAAATATATTTTTTATTATCTGCCCAAATTACTCTGGGATGTGTCACTATTTCACTCCAGCCTATACTAACCTACCATATCTCACTTCTTATTCAAAGTTCCATGCAATTGTGATGTTAGAACAAACCGACTGTGGAGTTGTACCATTTAGAAAATTTAGATCCTGTACCAAATATACATCTCTTCCTTTGTTGACCAGCTCCTTTTGATTATCTTTTACAATCCATGTGTTGCTCCTGTTTTTATTTTATGTTCCTGAATATTTGTTCATTTCTCATTGAATATTATTAAATTCCTATTGTATATTTGTGGTAATAGTCCAATGGAGCTGTTAATGCCCAGACCAAGTTTGTGAAGAGCTCTGGGGAGGTTGGGGGGTTGCTACCAAGACAGTGAAAAACTCACCAGGTATAGAAGCAGGCATAGTTTTATTGGGACTTATGGACAGGAGAAGTTCTCTGGTAGTGGCTGATCAGGAGGTTTAGTGTTTCCATGAGGAATAGGAGTGTGGGGGATGCAGGGTGTTAATATGTGATTTTAGAACATCACATTCCATATAGCATGATGGTGTTGGGTCCCTATTACATTCATTAAAGGGACCTAAAACCTGATGTTTTACCAAGATTAGTGTTTAAGAATAAGATATGATCAATGCTGCTTTTACATCATGGTTATATTTTTCCCCCTCCTGGGAGATTGTTTACCTTCTTGAACTTTGTCCTTGGCTAAAGGTTTCTTACCAGCATTTAGGAGGGGCCACATCTTGGGAACCATGTAATTAGAGAGCAATTTCTTTCTTTCCTTCTCCTTATCAGACCCTAGTTTCACATCCTTTTATGGTTGCATAGATACATGAGCCAGTTTGAATGTATTATGTTCCCCAAATGCCATTATCTTTGATCTAATCTTGTGTGGGCAGACATTATCAGTGTTGATTAGATTGTGATTCTTTGTTTCTTTGGAATGCACCACACCCAGCTGTGGGTGATGACTCTGGATAATTTCCATGGAGGTGTTGCTCTGCCCATTCAGGGTGGGTCTAAGTTGATCAGAGGAGCCATATAAATGAGCTGACATACAGAAGAAAATCACTGCAGCTGTGAGTGACGTTTTGAAGTGGAGCTACAGCCAGTAGGGACACTTTAAAGAAAGCACAGGAGCTGCAGATGAGAGATAGTTTGAAGACAGCCATTGAAAGCAGACTCTTCCTCCAGAGAAGCTGAGAGAGGGTAAATATCCCAAGTACAACTAAGAGTGACAGTTTTGAGGAACTTCAGCCTAGAGAAGAACGTCCTGGGAGAAAGCCATTTTGAAACCAGAACTTTGGAGCAGATGCCAGCCACATGCCTTCCCAACTAACAGAGGTTTTCCGGACACCATTGGCCATCCTCCAGTGAAGGTACCCAATTGCTGAAGTGTTATCTTGGACACTTTATGGCCTTAAGATTGTAACTGTGTAACCAAATAAACCGTGTTTTATAAAAGCCAATCCATCTCTGGTGTTTTGCATTCCTGCAGCATTAGCAAACTAGAACACATGTTTTAGAAGAAACATCAGTACCCTAGGAGATATCGTGTAGCTTGTGCCTTGTTTCCTCCACAGACATATTTCCCATCTGTCCCTGAGTCTTGGTCATTTCACTCCACAGGATTCATACATTTTAAGTAGTTAGCATAGTCTAGTTTAGTTAAATATTCAAATATTCCTGCAGTTATATGTCATTAATTTCCACAGTTCACCATAGTCATTCATGAATTATAAATGCCCACCAACTTGGAGAACTGGGGACCTCTCTGTGCCTGCATGGAACCCTGAGCCCAGCTCCTGCATTTCTAGGCAGTGAAGATGAGTGTGCCAGATATGTGTAGAAGGGGTGGGCCTTAGGCCTGCTCATGCCATTTGTCCTGCCTTCTCACCTCTCTCTTCAAATTGTTTCATGTCTCTCCTTCCTGGTGAGTACTCTCTTCTGGTTTCTCTCTTTTTTCCTCATGCTGCTGTCTGGGCACTATTGCCAGTCTGCTTTGCACCTCTATGTTCCCTCAGCAAACCTGACATTCTGCATGTCTGAATCCCATGTCTTCCCCATGGCATCCACTTCTGCAGGTCTAGAGGAGGTGTGGTTGATGGAGGAGGCCCCAGTGTGGCACATGCACAGTGAGCATTTTCCCAGCAAGTTGGATGGGCAGCCAGCATGGCTGGTGCATGTGGGGCTGCCAGGCTGTGGAGACCCAGGACCTGGACCACTCCCCCCATAGTGGTTTCACATAGACTCCTAATTGACCAGGACAGGTGTTAAAATTCATCAGACCTCCCTGGGGAAGGAAAAATATATTGTAAACAAAGCACTGAAACTGCCCTCCATTGATCACTGTTGATAACAAATCTCCACATCCTGTGTCACAAGGGCTTGCCTAAACCCTGTTCTTACACCCTCCTTGTCATAACCCTTATGAACCACCACCTGGCACCCTCTGCTTTTGCAAAGCACTAATTTCCATCTTTCCTGGCCTCCACTGCTGTGGAACAAATCATCTCTAACTCAGTCCTATTAAATTCATGTCTAACTCTATGCCTAGAGTATTCTTCAGTTCTAAGGTTAAGCTGGATTGAAACATGGCCCTGTGGAGCTGGTCTTCAGCCTGTGTGGGTGCCTGCTGGCCTTCCTGCTGCAGCTGTATGCTCCAGTGTCTGGCCAGATTGACACCTTCTATCACACCCTCATCTTCTGCTGTGGGGAGCCATCCTACTGTACTTGCCTGCACAGTGAAACTGCCTCCAGATGCAGGTTGGGGGCTGTGGTTGGCAGTGCAGACCCATTTTGCTGTTATATCCTTCCTTGGACTTTTATTCTTTTCTCAATGCCTTTTTTATTCATATTCTTGAAAGCTGCTTGGTGCACAGGGTTAAAATTCCAGCAGTAAACAAGGGTAAACCATATAAATTTTCCATTCCTGTCATCATTTTCCCACCATTCAACAAGCTCCATTTCCCACCCAAACACTGTCATAACTTTCATGTGTCCTTCCCAGGATGTTGTTTGTCTGTAATAAAATGATGCATTTGCTAAGCCTATACAATGCACTAGCACAGTTGTAATCTCCAGCTTTTGGATTAATCAGTTGGGACTAGGTGTGGGTGTGTGAGGCCCCACAGCCCCATGCCCTCCTCCATTTTCAGTGCATGCAGTCACCTACCTGAATGGGACAGATGTCAAGGTCAACCAATGCCCCATGGGTTCAGGGAAGTAAAACTCCCTTCCCTTGATCAGTGTTAATTCCCAGGACTCAGGAGACCAGGCTGAAATTCCATTGTCACACCCTGTGGACCTAAGTGTTTCTAAGCCACACCCTCTGGCCCTTCTCTCTCTCTTTTCTTTGTCTTTCACTTTCCATAGCCAGCCACAACCATGAAACCATCATCTCCTGTAAAGTCCCAATTAAATCAATAACTCCTCCTGTGCCTGGTGTGCCCTTTGGTCTTAGGGATAAGCTGTGTTGGAACAATTAGTGAGCCAGGAAGGAGGCCCAAAAGCCACTGGCAATAGTGGGCCTGGGTCCTGGGAAGGCAGAATCCATTGAGGCAATCCTAAATTTGCCATCATCCATGTGAGGAGGGGTGGATGCCCTCCTGGATGAATGGGGCTGCTGTGAGAGTATGAGAATGCTCAAGAATTGGCAGAGCTGCTGTTTTGCAGTGGATAGAAGGATAATTAAACTTAAGAAAAAAGAAAAGGGACTACAAATACTGGCAGTCATAACATGGTCCCTTTTAGGAACCCCACAGATGGTTACCAAGACAGAACAAGCAGTGAAACTATTGCATACCATTTAGAGGAGAAAGTAAAACTAGGAAAAGATATGCCCAGGTGGAAATAAAGGACTTTCTAACTGATCACCTGCTCTGAGTGGACAATCAGCTAAAGACTCTGGCATGCAGAAATGCTCAAGTCAATGGCTATAAGTTTCCTGGGGCTCAAGTCTGGAGGAATTTAGCTACTCCAGATGGGACCCTGTGCCAGTTTGAATGTATTATGTCCCCCAAACGCCATTATCTTTGATGTAATCTTGTGTGGGCAGATGTTATCAGTGTTAATTAGATTGGAATTCTTTGAGTGTTTCCATGGAGATGCATACCACCCAGCTGTGGGTGATGACTCTGATGAGATATTCCTATGGAGGCATGGCCCCACCCATTCAGGGTGGGACTTGATCAGTGGAGCCATATAAATGAGCTGACTCAAAGAGAAGGAACTCAGTGCAGCTGAGAGTGACACTTTGAAGAGGAGCAAGCTTGCTAGAGAGGAACGTCCTGGGAGAAAGCCATTTTGAAACCAGAACTTTGGAGCAGATGCCAGCCACGTGCATTCCCTGCTAACAGAGGTTTTCCAGATGTCATTGACCATCCTCCAGTGAAGGTACCCGAGTGCTGATGTGTTACCTTGGATACTTTATGGCCTTAAGACTGTAACTGTGTAGCCAAATAAACCCCCTTTTTATAAAAGCCAAACCACCTCTGGTGTTTTGCATTCTGCAGCACTAGCAAACTAGAACAGATTTTGCTACCAGAGAAGTGGGGTGCTTTTGCTGCTGAGTTTGCAAATACCAAACATGTTGGAGTGGCTTTTTAAATGGATAAGGGGAAGATTCTGGAAGAATTGTGTGGAGCTTGATAGAAAAGGCCTAAACTGCTTTGAAGAGACTGTGGAAATATGGACTCTAAAGATACTTCGGAGGAGGCCTTTAGCAGAAATGATTTAAGTTTTTGTGATATTGTGATGGGATGAATGTATTTTGTATATGGAAAGATAATGTCATTTTGGGGTCCAGGGAGTGGAATGCACCAGTTTGAATGTATTATGTCCCCCAAATTCCATTATCTTTGATGTAATCTTGTGTGGGCAGATGTTATCAGTGTTAATTAGATTGGAATTCTTTGAGTGTTTCCATGGAGATGCGCCCCACCTAGCTGTGGGTAATGACTCTGATGAGATATTCCCATGGAGGCATGGCCCCACCCATTCAGGGTGGGACTTGATCAGTGGAGCCATATAAATGAGCTGACTCAGAGAAGGAATTCAGTGCAGCTGTGAGTGATGTTTTGAAGAGGAGAAAGCTTGCCAGAGAGGAATGTCCTGGGTGGAAGCCATTTTGAAACCAGAACTTTGGAGCAGATGCCAGCCATGTGCCGTCCCAGCTAACAGAGGTTTTCTGGACACCATTGACCATCCTCCAGTGAAGGTACCTGAGTACTGATGTGTTACCTTCAACACTTTATGGCCTTAAGACTGTAACTGTAGCCAAATAAACCCCCTTTTTATAAAAGCCAATCCATCTCTGGTGTTTCACATTCTGCAGCATTAGCAAACTAGAACAGACCCCAAGCATGGGACCCCATAGACTCCTCCACAAATTGGAAGGGAAGGAAGGATGGGAGGTGGAGGAGGATGAGGCCTGAGAGGTGTGCCCCATAATACAACAGAAATGGAAGGCATCACAAGATCAACTGCCTGGGCTCAGCAATTCCAGCCTCCTGAACAGAAATTACACATTACTATATGAGAGTGTACCATGGCAGAATTGGAAAATTTGGGGCAACAGTATAGACAAAATCTGGGCAGTCCCTATCCAAATGGCTTCTGAGGTTATGGGGCAACAGAACAGAGGGAATAAGTGCTTTCTTGGGGTAGAGATGAGTAAATTGGCATCTATTTCCACCCACACTTCTCTATAAAAATGCTTATGTGCTACCTCAGACAATGTGAGAATCACCTCCTTATTGTTGTGGCTGATTGACATGTGTAAGGCTGCATGTCTTACACATATATCCTAATGAAAGGGATATATTCACACAATACCCCCAATGGAAAACTATGGTGGAGGTACAAGACATTTTAAGAGGGCTTGGAATGAAACACACCATTTATGCCATAGCTTTCGTAGGTCCTGACACTGAAGCTTTTACCACAGGTATGGAAAACATGGTATTGCATGGTGCTTTCAACCATTACTATGGGCCTCTAATGTCTATCCTAAGTCTGCTAGTAGGACAGCCCATTTCCCTTGCTGCTCAGGCCATAGCTGACCTCACGGAGGTGGAGAGGCTGCATAGAAGGGGGTGGGAGTAAGGGCAATGGGAAAGGCTCCCATGAGATTTACTGCTGTAATCAGGTATCCCCTAAGTAGAAGTGGGTGAATCTCATCACTGTAGGCACAGAAATAGAAACTATAGGGAAGCAAGCAGATATTGTCCAAGTAAAACTATGGAGAAAACTGCCTAGAGGCCCGAGATTACTAAAGTGAATTCCCAGTCTTCTGAGGGAGAAAGGAAGTCAGAAACCTCTGCTCTCCCAGAGGAGTTGTGACAAGCCCCTTTCCCTCTTCCTTAGGAGGGACATCAAGCTCCATAGGTGCAAACAATAGCTAGGGACACCTGGGATCAGAGGCCACATATATATGTAACGATTTACTCGTCCTCTACTAATTAACAGAAAATGTTAACACTATGCACTCTGGTTTATGGAAATGTAGCCTGATTCAAGGGATCTGTGTTGGCCATAGATGGCTATGGGGGAAAATCAGTCAAAGCTAAATGACATAATTTGATTTCTGCCTAAAGAGCTTAATTTGATGTACATAAACATTTATAGATTCAACACAATACCAGTTAAATATGGGGTTTGTTGCTTGGTGCAGCTAGTAGAAGTCACACTGAACCCAGCTGAAGAGGAAAAGATGGCTTAGTTTATGCTGGCAGGAAGACAGGGGAAATTTTCTAAAATCTGCCTCCCTGAAGTGTTTTATACCCATGTTCAGAGATAAAGAGAGATAATCGTTCAGTCAACATGCAACAAGAGTGACAGACAAAAGTCCCATGTATCTGTGAGGTTTGGGGCAGTCTCCCAGGGATTCTTCAACTGGCTAAACCCATTAGAGATAAAGGGAGTCCATTAGTTTAGTTAACATGTAACAGGTTTGGAGAACTTCAGTAATATATTATCTCCTGTTTTCTAGGTGACACATGGGGAACGTGCAAACTTTACATTTGCATATGTTTGCAAACTTTATATTTACAAATTGATACTTTGTGAGAATAGGAGCTTCCATTATATTCTGTCTCCAGCTTTGAAGGTTATGTTTTACAATTTCTTGCTTGCTTACAGTTTAAGATTATATTTTAAAAGTAACCATTATAATTTCCCCCTTAAAATAATATTCACTTCCAGTCTTGGGAATTGACCATTGATTGGTCTGGCTGCTTCATGCTGACAACTGGAGTGAAGTAATTAAGAGGTTATGTGGTGAAATCTTTGACTTATAGATAATGTCAATTTCCTTTGGGGGAGAATGGATTATTCTTATCTGGAGCTCTGGAAGATGAAAAGGGTTGCATTTTGTGAATTATTAGGCACATAGATACAGCATTGAACATTAATTAGAGCACAACTACAACTTTTGGTGGCAGCCAGAATACTTATTGGCATTTTGTTTTGAAAAACCATCTCTTTAGGTTGTCATGTTTTAACATTAAGTAGTGATATGGCTAGTCTTTACCATTTTCCTACCTTGACCACAAAAATAAATTTTGCTTTCTGTGAACTTTCTGCAACTTTCTTCCTCCATTCAGGTTTTTGTCTCACATTCTGAAACAACTAGACAAAACTACTTTCTTTTTCCCTCTAATAAAAACATTCCTTATTGTCAGACCCCAGAAAAAAAAGTCTAACATATAGAAGGAATGTCTGATCCAGGGGCCCTGCTGCTTATCTCATAGATATCAGGTGTGCCATAAACTAAGGGTTGAAGGCTGCTTTAGAAATCCCAGTCACAGTGGTGCCTAGACCCCAAAAGGCAGATAAGACAGGATCAGATAGGTCCATAAGATGAACAACCACAAACAAGCCAAAAGGCCTGCTTCCTCCACATTGATAACACAGTGCACATCAAAGAATAGTAGTGTGTTAGATCACTAGCAACCAATCAGCTCAGACATTGATAAGCTCTCACACACTCAAAGCACAGGACACCCTTCCCTCGCCAAATGGTTTTTTCCTTTAAAAAATGCTGCTCTCAGATAGAGAGCTGGAGCCATTTTTTTTCTATTTTCTTTTCTGCTGGCTCCCACCTGCTTTCTTCCTCTAATAAACCTTAAACTCTCTACTTAAACCATGACCCACTGCATTGTGTGGATTCCTGAATGTCTCCAATCTAACACTCATATCCTCTACATTCAAGTCATCATGGATCCTTCTTAGCCAGAGTTTTGGAAGATGAAAATTGTTTCATACATAGTTGAGTTATTATTTGAGTATATAGAGATAAGAGGTATTTGACTAGGACAAGAGTAGACATAACACTTAGGAAGATTGTAAGTATGGTTTGAAGAGTCCATAACCATGACTCTATTTCTGGATAATTTACTGTTACCACAGTTTTTGTTTAACAGGAAGTGTGTCTTCACCCTGGAACAGTTGCAACTTGACTCTGGTATGGTGAATTCCAGGGCTTTATTTCCTGCAACTTAAAAAAAATGAGTAACAAGTAACACTAAATAAGGCTTGGCCCATTTAGAATTCAATTGAACCTGGAGATACTGGTTGTTTTAGGTGTAGACTCAGACTTAAATTTTAAGCTGGTAATGGTGTAGGGGGTACACCTGTGGGGAATTTAAAGAATTGGAGTCTTAATTATTAATTTCATCTAAAGTAGTACTTAAGAACTTTTCATATGGAATTGTAGTTAATTCTGAACTGGGATGCATGTTACCACTTTGAACAGAAATCAGAACTCCAAATTAAGGAATTTTTTTTGAAGTAACCATTTTACAACTTGTGCATTGTAGTTCAACAAGGAAAAGGCTTTTAGCTATTTAGTAAAAGTGTATACAAATACTAGCAAGTACTTGAAGATTCCAAGGACTTTTGGCAGGACTGTAAATCTATTTGCTAATTTTCTTCATCTCAACTTTTATTATTCATGGATAGATGTCCTTTGCAGGGGATGACTAATTTATTGGGATGCATTACTGCATTTGACAATTTAAAAATTAGATTTATAAGCTTTATGTTTTTTGTCTGCAGTTACTTTGACTATGATCTTTTCAAATTGTTTTGTGAGCATGCAAATCAGCAAAAACATATGCTAGTTTGTTCAGGTGGGTGACTCTGCCTTGTTTTTAGCTGGAGAGCCCTTATAAGGGCAATTAATCCCACATTTGTGCTGATGTTCCTGGCCGGAGAGGCAGTATTTGCTACTGAGTATCTTGCTTTTTGGGGCATGATTGATGCTCAAGATTGTCCAGCAGCACTGCCTGATAGTGACCTATCTTCTCCATTGTGAACCAATGTCCCCCTTTTGTTCCAATACAGTAAGGATAAGTTGGAAGCTCAAGTAAACATTTTATTTCTTTTAAGTGTTCACAGGTGGTTGCCACTGTCCTAGGTCAGTGGGCCATCCTTGGGCTACAGCATCAAACCCTTTTGACAAATAAGCCACTGTTTATTTTTCCAAAAGACTTGTGCAAGTACTTTGAATTTCATGCCCTGTTTTTTCATGGACAGATAAGTTAATTTTTGATGGCATTAGGGAGCCCAAGTCTGGCACTGATATTAATTTGCCTTTAAAAATTTGAAAGGCAATTGTATATTCTGATATCCATTTTAATGTTTCTTTTTTCTTTGTGGCCAGATATAGAGGTTTGGCTATCAATTGAAAATTTGGTATTAGCATTTAACAATAGCTCACTGTACAAAAGAATCCTGAGTTCCTTTTTGTTCTTTGGCATGGCTACTTGCCAAAGGGTCTAGTCTGCAAAAAGTCTCCTGAAGATTTCTGGACAAAACTGGTACTTTTTAACACTATCCAATTACACTGCTCTTTTATACCTAAGTCAAGTCCTTTTCATTTGCATGCAAGGAGTTTTTGCAAGTCTTTATTTATTGGGATGCAATAAATGGCATTTTTTTTAAGTTAAAACAAGTATATGCACCAGGAATATTGATGAGGGAGTATATAGATTACATACTATGGGTGTTAGATTGGAGTCATTCAGGAATCCGTGCAACACAGTGAGTCATGGTTTAAGTAGAGACTTTAAAGTTTATTAGAGCAAGAAAGCAGGTGGGAGCCAGCAGAGAAGAAAGAAAGAAAGATAATGGCCCCAGCTCTCCATCTGAGAGCAGCATTTTTAAAGGAAAAACCCATGTTGGGATGGGAGGGTGTTGGGGGGATGAGTGCCTGCAGAGTGTGTTCTGTGCCTCAATTGGGTGAGTGCTTATCAATTTCTAGGCTGATTGGTTGCTAGGGTTCTGACAGTATTCTCCTTAGAAAATCAGCTGCTTTATCTATCTAGGGAGAGCAGACCTTTCTGGCTGTTCATCTTATGGACATATCTGACTTTGCCTTACCTGCCTTTGAGGTGCCACTGTGGCTGGAACAGCCTTTAACAGCCTTCATTCTTTAGTTTATGGGGTGCCTGTTTTCTGTGAGATAAGCAGCAGGGCCCCTGGATCAGACACTCCTTCTGTATGTTAGACCCTTTTCTCTGGGATCAGACAATGGGATGTATATGTTTTACCATTGGATTTATAAATCTTAAACTCTGGACAAATCTGTAACCTTGACATCCTGGTTTCTTTATTTTAAAATATTTTAATTGGTGCAAAAAATGGTTTCTTCTCTTCACATAAGTGGACATTGTTTAAACATGTTGAAATCATGTTAGGCCACAATCTTACCATGACTTTTTGTATATCTCTGGCTCACCTCAAGGATATTTCATGGCTTTTCTTTGTTAGGAAGTTGTGTCTTACTTGGATCTTTCAATGCACTTTGTAGGCCTGCTCCTAGAACCAGAACTTGTAAATTTATTTTGCCAGGTGAGAGAGAGAGAGAGAGAATCTTGCAAAGAAATTTGTAAGTCAATTGACCCTTCATAATTTGGCATTGCTGATGTTGTGAGAAGTCATTAGCAACTTCAGACATGTCCCTAACAAGCACTGATTTGAATGCAATTCAGTCTCATGTTTACCAGAAAAATCACTGTTTTTACCCAGTTGGAATGAAACCCAAGTTTCTTTGTGGGTGATGAGGATGGTTTCCTGATGGGTGAAAAGTCCCCTGGTCCACAATACTACAGGTTACTGTCCTTGTCTCCTGTCAGCTGTGAACACTGTATTGCTGGAGTCTCTTGTTTCCCTTTGCATCAAGCTGGAACGTTCCCATTTTCAATGTCCCTCCTCCTGCAATGTACACATTGCTGGGAGAACGGCAGTTTCCTTGGGACCCTGGGGGTCTTAACTTTTATAGACTTCCTTTGTTGCTGAAAAATTTTGCTCAGCACTGCTCCAAAGACACTAGCATTTCAATTAGCTTTATACGTGATAGCTTTCTTTTGTTCCCTTCCTTGAGCTGCACAGAACACTTTAAATGCAATTCCATCATTATTGAGACTAGCAACTTCTTAAGTTCATCTTCAACTCTCTGTAATTTTTGAATGTCAGGAGCACTGAAAAATATTTCAGCTGGCCCCTGTTGGAGAGGTTACTGTCCCTGCTTTTGCTCTCCAAAGGTAGAGACACCCTGCCTAAAATTCATATCATTCATGATATGAGGTAGGAAGGCCATTTCAGGGTAAATTCAAAGGCATCCCATGCTCATCTGCATTTCCCCAATAATGTGGGGAAGAAGAGGCTGCCCAAAGTACTGGACTCTGGCAGAGAATGTTGTGGGGTGATAGAAACAACCACCACAACTCTGGCTGAAAGACCTAGGGAAATGCAGAGTTTACAGACCCCACAAAAACCACAGACCCTGGCTGCAGGGATTGGGGAAATGCAGGAGCAGTGGGCATCTGAACCGAGGAGAAAGGGTACCACCCTCTCAATCCTGGGTGACTACAGCATCTGTAAGTTTATTAGGCTGAGCAGAATTGGGTTCTCACAACACTCATAGCTTTGATCACTTCCTTGTTTAGTTTCTAATTGTACCATTTTAAACTATATCTTGCATTAAGTTAAGCTCTAAAATTGTTATTCAATTATTTTACCTAGTGTTAGGAAGTTGCTCCCAGATTTACCCTGGAAAATCATGCTGCAGTTGTACTAACAAACAACAGTAAACCATTTACTTTATATTTTATAAAAATGTTTCTTATTTTAATGCAAAGGAGATTTAATGGAGTTGACAATAAACTACAACAATACTGAAAACATTCCAAAGCTTTATGGAGGGGTGGTACATTTGTATTGTTTTGCATGAGCAATTCTCTCCAGATTTAGTGCTACATTAAAGGGAAACTATAAAAAAGATTAACAAATTTACAAAAGATTGGTTTCTTGCAACCCTATTTGTTATTTCCAGTTAAACATTAGCTCTGAGAAAAGAGAACTAATAGATTTTAATCAGTCTTACAGATTTTGCCCAACCACAGTAGCACAAGGAGATATAAAAGCTAGAGTGCTAAGCCTGCTTTATATTTACTAAACCTTCCTTTCAAGTGGACTTTTTCATACTAAATCACACCTTTATAAATCACTTAAAGTAATACATGAAAAGTTTTCATTTAATAACTTTTGATTAAAATGTAAAACTTTAATATAAGGCATTTGTAAGGATTTATTCTTTTATTCTTTAAAAGCAAGGATGAGGGAAATTCAACAGAATGATCGATTTTATCTTGGGGATCAGGTGCTCCAAGTGTCCCACAGCCTGGGGCACAGAGGCCTTGGCTACTTCTTTAGCCTGGACCTTGGAAGCTTCAGTCTGTTTATCTTTTACCTGGGAGCTAGGAACCTCTTTTACTTCTCCTGAAGCAATAAGCTCTGGAGCATTTAAGGAGAGGATAGGGGCTTGACTGATATGGTAAAATGCTATGCCCAAAACATTTTCTTTCTAGCTTTTTATTCTGCAATAGAGACATATAACACTGTACATTCAGAATTTTATTCCATTTGTTTATTCTCTTACAAAATAAATTTAGCTGTAAAATGGTGTTTTATTTTATTGATCTCTGATTTGGCCACTTGTGGCCATTCTATAATTTATACTGAGGCCAAATTACTTTGCATGCAGCTTTTCTTTGTCAAGATGTGCCAGCTTGAATGCATATGTCCCCCAGTAAAAGCCATATTCTTTGATGCAATCTTGTGGAGCAGACATAATAGTGGGGATTAAGTTGGAACATTTGGATTAGGTTGCTTGCATGGAGATGCACCCCACCCAACTGTAGATGATAACTGATGGGATATTTCCATGGAGGCATGGCCCCACCCATTCAGGGTGGGACTTGATCAGTGGAGCCATATAAATGAGCTGACTCAAAGAGAAGGAACTCAGTGCAGCTGTGAGTGATGTTTTGAAGAGGAGCAAGCTTGCTAGAGAGGAACATCCTGGGAGAAAGCCATTTTGAAACCAGAACTTTGGAGCAGATGCCAGCCACATGCCTTCCCAGCTAACAGAGGTTTTCTGGATGCCATTGGCCATCCTCCAGTGAAGGTACCCAATTACTGATGTGTTACCTTGGATACTTTATGGCCTTAAGACTGTAACTGTTTAGCCAAATAAACCCCTTTTTATAAAAGCCAATCTATCTCTGGTGTTTTGCATTCCACAGCATTAGCAAACTACAACACAAGGCTTATACCCAAATTGCTTTTCTTTTTTCAATTTTGAAAATTTAATGCCTTAAAGTAATTGCCCATGCATAAGGAAATAACAGGAATAATTCTTAGAAAATAGAAGAAAATACAAATATATGTGACACTAATGTAAATATTTGTAACAAATAGAAAAATCAAAAGCCATGCAACATAAAATAGTTATATCTGAATAAGAAATTCTGCACAGCCAAAAATGAAACAGTAGAATCAATGAAATGGGAAGAAGACATGGTATTTCTTGTGCAACATATGAAAATCAGAAGACTTACATTGCTCATAATAAATGAGCCCTTAGAAATCAGTACAAAGTAACTATTATTTGAATAGAAATGAAAACATTCCAAGAAAAATGAGAACATGGAAGTGAAATACAAATGACTATTAATATGATTATGAGCAAGCTTGACTGCCTTACATTTAGAAGGAATTTTCACTCAAAATGCATATTTTCCTTTTCTTTTGCCCCAGCAGTATCAATTCACAGGAATTACTCCAATAAAGTAGTGGGACAGATTCAAAATAATTTACATAGAAGCATGTTTGTTGCAGAGAAAATTTGTAGCAAATATAAAGATCTATTAAAGAAGAACATATCAATAAATTTACATCTCTCTCACCAAGAAATGTAAAGCTATATAACCAAATTACAGGGGGCTCAAGAAACAGTTAAAAGGGAAAATAAATTATGATCCCAAAAAACAGTAGTTGCATATTGTTTGTGAACATATCCCAAAAGAATGTGCAGAAAATCCCATCAATGGCAGATAGAACTGGGGAGTATAATCAGGAGGAGAAAATATAGTACAAAAGTAAAAATATTTTAATTAAAAAATTACTATGTCTTCTAAATTATTTGGAAAATAATTTTTATGACTAAGCTTTCAAAATTTATCCAGTGATAAGTGAGAGTTGGAAACATATGCAGTTGCACTTATGAGACCACTGAGATGGAGCTGTCCATTCCATCATCCTGAGATTCTCTGGGTACTAATGTCTCTGCCGTTCAGGCTCCAGGGATTTAGTCCAATGGCAGCAATGAAAGCAGTCAACATGCCTGATTAGAATTCATTATGCTGATACATGTTGGGTCACTTTATAACTGTGAGTATTTCATTTTTCAGTGCAGTTTTTCTCATCTTCAAGGAGTGCCTACTGCCACACACAAAAAGGAGGAGGAGTCTGCAAGCCTTGGGAAAATTGTATTTTAGTTTTGGTGAAAGTAGTGGTAGAAGCAATGTTATCATTTTCCCCTGTGGTACACAATCATGTTTCCAAAGATTATTCCAGGAAGTGAAGAATCCTTCAGTGAGGAGTACAGCAAAAGATCATTCACTCACATCCCAGAGTAATTTGGGCAGATAATAAAAAATATATTTACAGCCTCCCCCTCCCCAGCCCTGAGGATCTGGGGGAAGGTGTGGATGTGTTGGACATCCTCACCTGGACTGGTGTTGATGTTGTCACAAACATTGGGACTGGCGGTTTGATGTGCTGAGCCCTCGATCATGGGACTTGCCCTTATGAAGCTCTTTACCACAAAGGAGAGTCTAAACTTGCATGTAATGGTGCCTAAGAGTCTCCTCCTGAGTACCTCTTGGTTGCTTAGATGTGGCCCTCTCTCTCTCTAACTGAGCCATCTCGACAGGCGAACTTGCTGCCCTCCCCCCTACGTGGGACCCAACTCCCAGAGATGTAAATCTCCCTGGCAAAGCAGAATATGACTCCCAGGGATGAATGTGGACCCGGCATCATGGGACTGAGAGTATCTTCTTGACCAAAAGGGGGATGCAAAATGAGATGAAATAGTTTCAGTGGCTGAGAGATTTCAAATGGGGTCGAGAGGTCACTCTGGTGGACATTCTTATGCACTATATTGATAACACCTCTTAGGTTTTAATGTATTGGAATAGCTAGAAGTAAATTCCTGAAACTACCAAACTCCAACCCAGCAGTCTGGACTCCTGAAGACAATTATATAATAATGTAGATTACAAGGGTTGACAGTGTGATTGTGAAGACCTTGTGGATCACATCCCCTTTATCTAGTGTATGGATGTGTGGAGGAATGGGGATAAAAACTAAAGGACAAATGGGGTGGGATGTGGGGATGGTTTGGGTGTTCTTTTTTCACTTTTATTTTCTATTCTTGTTCTGGTTCTTTCTGATGTAAGGAAAATGTTCAGAGATAGATTGTGGTGATGAATGCATAACTATGTTATCATACTGTGGACAGTGGATTGTGTACCATGGATGATTGTATGGTGTGTGAATGTATTTCAATAAAACTGAATTTAATTAAAAACACAAACAAAAACAAAAACAAAAACAAAACAAAAATATCATTCACTGATGGTGTCATTCTTGGCATTAAAAAAAGATGGCAAAAGCATACTTCTTGGAACTGTCATCCCCTTTGGTTTGCAATTAAGACTTAAGAATTGAAAGTCCCAATTGAATCGTGAATATTTCTGATGATGTCAGCTGTACTTAGGTTATCTGCAAATGTATTTCTTGCCTCAAAATCCCCTCCAATCCCATCATTTAGAGTCTTCTCTCCTCAGGTGATCCAATATGCTTTGTTTTAATGTTTTAAGACTCTGCTGCATTAGTCTCTAGATTGCATGTTCTTTGTACGTTTATTCCCAAAAAAACATTTGTAACAGCCACTGGGAAAACAAAGCTGAATAAAACAGTCAGAACCCCCAAGACATTGAAAGGCAAGGATTAAGGGACATACAAAGACTGTCTCTTTAAAATTCCCTCTTTTTTTAAGTGTTCATTTTGAAATAACATTTGAAATTCAAATGCAGAACATAGAAGCTGTTCTTGTTTTTCCACCTCTCTGCCATGTATTCTTCCAGACAATTTTCTATTCACATATAATAAGATATTCACTTTGAATTTTCTCAGGTAGCAGTATACCAACATGTAAAGCATGTAATGCTTTACTTTGTAAACTCACACCTGTACAAAAAATTCAGAATACAGTAAAATAATCACCACTGTAACAACGATCATGAATTACTCAATTGTTCCCCATGCTGTGTAGAATAATTACTATTAAGAGTTTGTTAGCATAACTGGAGGCAATGTGCACACACCTTTGCAAACATAGACAACTAGTTGATGCTTCTTCAAAAATATCATTTTAAGCTTGAACTTAAAATACTACCAACACTTTTATACTCCAGAATGTTTTTTCAGAGTTTGTATTTATTGGTTAAACAGTCTACAATAATTTCTCCCTTTTATACTTATTGATGGATATTTTCAGATGTACAATTTACTGTTTACTGTTATAATCGATCTATAATATTTTTTCTTCTCTGTAAATTTTCTAGAATTGGAGGATAGGCCCCCAGCAGGAAATTATACCATTTCATAAATTACACGTGCTAATTGATTGTCATTGCTAAAATTCTGTTTGAAAAGATATACTGATTTATATTTTAATCACTACTGAATAATCTTTAGAAGAAATTTTCCAAAATTATTTTACATATAACAGAGGCATAAAACAACTTTTGGCATTTGTGTCTGATTATGACATAACATATAAATACCTCAAGGAAAAGAACAAAAACTGTTCATAACCACAGAAATTATATATATGTATTTATATATATATACACACACAAGCACACACACACACACACACACACACACACATATGGACTAGAGAGGACATTGGCATGACTGGGTTATTTATTTAATACAAAAATCAGCATAGACTTGGCTATCACAGAAATGTTTGTAAGCTTAGAAAATACTGTTAAATTTCAAATAAAAATAAAATTTAAATCACTAAGTATGAATAAGGTAATACCCTTTTTAAAATGCAGTGTCATTTCTTATTCCTAGTTTTATGTGTGTTTATGCATGTACTCACATAAAATTATAAACAGATCTGTCAAGACCACATATATGTACTCTTTCAACATGCGTACATGCAGACATATATAGTCTAACAAAATAACAATGACTTTTAACAATTTGAATGTTTTCTAACTGTGAATGTAACTTGATTAAATATGATAATTGCCTTCTCATTGTTTCTTTGTTTTTTCAAGTATATCAAACCCCAAAGGTTATAATCCAAACTGTTCTTCTTTATGAGAAGATAACATTCTGTAGGCATAGTAGCAATCTCTTATTCCTCTCCCCCAAACCCCACTGTACAAATACTAAAATGTTTTATAGTCTTAAGAGGTCAACTATTGCACTGCCAAAACATTTACAGATGTCAATGAATGTAACTATATTTTACAATGAAATATTTACAAATTTATATGCTGTGAGACCCCAAGTTCTCTAGAAATACTGGATTTCTTAAAATGACATATTTATCTGTTTTTTTCCAAAGTTGTCTTGAATGTTGTCATGCAGTGCAGTTAAATACACAACTATATAGTTCACAAAGGTAGAATAAAATTTCCTCTATATAAAAACTTTTCCCATAATGATTAAAAAATATATTTATAGAATGACCTATCAGCAACTCAATACAACTACAAAAGTATGATTTAGTTACAGCAGTTTTTTTAATGTACACAGGACCTAAAACTGCAATGATGAAAGCACAAAACCTTTCTCCTTCACTTAACAATAAAATAAACATATACTAAAATATACACAGCTCAAAAACCCCACAATTTTATCATTTACACTGCTAAGACATTCACATGAAAGAATGAAACCATAAAATTTTACAATGAAGTATTTATAACTTATACTTTGTGAGACTCTGTACATCTAGAAACACTAGGTGTTAGAAATTAAAAACTAACTGCATATTATTTACAAAGTTGTTTGAATATTGTCATGCAATCAAGGGAACACATGCAGAAGAAGTGTGTATAGTTCCAATAGGTAGCATAAAATCTCTTTAAAAAAGTAATTTATATTTTGTATGTTAACAGCAAAAAATCAGGATGCTCAGTTTATCCACAATAAATTTACCAAATGAATTTGTGTGGTTCTTTAGGTATGGTTTAACAAATGAAATATACTTCCAATGACAGCCTTCTATATGAGAATGGCATAAAGACCTTAAATCTTGTCTCCTCAAAAAAATATGATAAACTTTTTGTAGCAACAGAACCCTGTTTTTCAGCAGCTTCACTGCCAAGTCAATTGCAAAGAATAATAGAACTACAAATTTACAATGATGTATTAGAAAATTATACTTTATTAGACTCCATATATCTAGAAATACTCAGATGTTTACAAATTAAACCTTAATTACCCATCACTTACGAAGTTTTCTTGAATATCACTATGCAACAAATGAACACAGAACTGTATAGTTTAGAGATTCTATAAAATGTTTTCTGTGAAAGTGAATCGCATTCTGAACCCAAGTACCTTCTGGAAAATAATATGTACTTACATGTCCCTTAAATAGACAGAGGTATTTTTATATAAAGTGGACATGAACATTTAATGATTCCAGTTGCAATTTTTTTTCTAAACGAAAATATGGTAAAAGGTATTTGAATCTCTCTATCTCTCTCCCTAACATGACAACTTATATAAAAATAACAAAAATAACTCCAAAAGGTCAACTCATTCTTGAAGTTAATTTATCTATAACAGCTGGAGTAATCCAATGAAGATTACACAAAGATGAACCAATAATTCATCATCTTTATATATTTACACAGTTGAAATGGTATAAAATACTATAAAACACAGCTGTTTATCAATAAACCCAAAAAGCCAACATATAGAGCTCTTAAACAAAAATATTTGCATAAATTATTTCAAACATTTTGTGTAAAATGTTTACAGAACATATGCATATCTACAATCTCTATAAACAAAGAAAGAATATAAAGCAAAAGCACTGGATATTAATAGACATAAAATCACAAAATTCCCAAAATGTCCATATCCCTCCTGAGAACCCAGTAAAAACAGAAGGAAACCAATGAAAATATATCGGTAATGTCATAATGTCTATACATCTAAAAAGAACTGATGATTTAGGGAAATAATGGATATACTCAGTCACCTAAAAATCTCACTCAACAGTCTAGAGTGGTCTACATTTCCACAAGAAAAAAAAGAAAGAAAAAAAACTTCTCACCTATAATCTTAAGTAAAAGATATTTACAATATAAGACAGCAATTTCTACAAATCTATAATGACCCACAGTATAAAAAACAGAAAATCTGACTACTACACATAAAATTATCTAATAACTCTACACACAGACACCAAGTAAACACACACAGGGATTTTTTCACCACAGTTTACAATTAAGTTGTTTACAATGTGTGTATGTGTGTGGGGAGGGAGAGCAATTTCTATGTAATTAGAAAGTTCAGATGGTGTATAAGAAACTTGCCTATTATAAGTACAACTGTCAAATGCTTCCTGCTTGGTCCTACCCTCCAACAAACTACTGAATACAGGGAGAGACAAACCAACAATTACATTAAGAAACATTTTACACATTATACTTATTCCATATTAGTGATGCATTATAATGTTAGTCTTCTTGTTTCTGGAGAAATGAACAACTGATTGTACACTTTGAATGACTATGTTATGTGATCATGTCTCAATAAAAGTGCATTGAAAAAGAAACATTTTACAAATCTACACATTTATAAATATGAATGGTTTTGATTTTATATTGAAAAATAATATGTAATTTAAAAACCTCAAAACACCTAAAAGAAAAATGAAAATGCCTCAAAACCATCCAACTTACCAATATACTCCAGTAATACAATCCAGCAATCAAATAAATCCAAATATGTTTGGTCTACCAATTTGGCCACACCAAATGATACCATTTGATACATGAATAAATATGTATGCATGTATCTACATACACAAACACACACATTCAATTCTGAAATGCTTTTAATGCCTAAGAATGTAATTTAAAATTTCATTCTCTTAAATTTCCTTAGATTTTTCACTTATGTTGTTTCCAATTTTTTAAACATCATTTAGATAACTTGAGGCAAAGCAGAACAAAATAAAATGCAGAACAAAACTTAACCAAACCACAAACAAAAACAAGACCAAGATTTAAAGCCAAGTACTAGGCAACCAAGTCTCAATGGCTATTCCTCAATGCCTGGGGCTGCATCCTCCAAAAACAGCTTTGGCATAAATTTATCTGCCACTGAGTACCCAAACAATGGAAACCTAGGTATCCAAAATCAGTGACTTCCCTTAATGCTAGGGGCTCCTCCCTCCCTTTCAGACCATCTTAATGGCTCTTTCTATGTACCAACTGTAGTTTCCCAGTTACAGCTTCAGCAGGAGTTTGTGAGTCACTGGAAAAGAAACCAAATGGAACCAATAAATAAAAAGAAAAGAAGACCAAGAAAATAAAGCCAAGTCCTAGGTGACCAAGTCCCAAAGGCTATTCCTCTGTACCAGGGGCTGTACTCTCAAAAAACAGCTTTGGCATAAATTTATATGCCACTGAGCACTCAAATAAACCTAGGCACCAAATTCAGTGACCTCCCTTAATGCCAGGAGCTCCTTCATTCCAAACCAAGTCTCAATGGTTATTTCTCCATGTGTGGGGCTGTGTCCTCCAGAAACAGCTTTGGCATGAACTTATGGCTAACTAGTGCCCAACCAATTGGTTTCCCACTTACAGCTCCAGCAGGAGTATGTTTCACTGAAGAAGCAAACAGGCCCATAAACAAAAGAAAACAATGTCTGTGCATGCTCACAAGACATCCACACTCATTCACCAACCACACTCACTCACCAGACCTGTTTTCCTCCATGGCCAGCCACTGTTGGGGTCCTGGATGCTGAAGCAAGAAGCTCTCTCATCCAGCTCTCAGAGAAAAGTGTCTCTGTTGACAATAGAACTGAGATTCATGAATGTCTTACCTCAGGGGTCCAGGAGCCCACTGAGCAGCATGTCATTCAGATGTTTTCATCCCTTCATGGTCACCAAACTGAAGAAGGGGCAGTTACCAAATATGGTTCTTGTTAGATCCCAGAAAAAGAAACTAACATGTAGAAGGAGTTTCTATCCCAGGAGCCACCACAGCTTATCTCACAGAAAACAGGTGTAAGAAAGGGATAAGTTTAGCTTTCACATAGAGACAGCATGGAATAGGGAAAATGGAGGCAGAACCAGCTTAAACAAGCCCTGGGGTAAACGGAAAGTAACCATGGTTACTCAAATGTAAAGAGATATGAGGTAAAATCAGAAGCAGGAACTCCCAGCAGAAAATTTAAACTGAATGAACTCTATCGGATAGGCTGATCCAATTCAAATTCTCAATAATGAGCTAGATGGCTCTTTCGGATAGGCTGTATGAGCTAGTTCTCACGGATAGACTGTAACCTCTGTAGTACCCAGCCAATGGGGAAACAGGGGAGGGACTTGTGCATTAGGAATAGGTGATTAAAAGCTCACCATTCTCTTCCTCTGGTGCACCAGCCTACCACGTTTTTGGCTGTGTGCCCTTTCTTGCAAGATCATAAATAAATTATTTTCTCCTCCAGAACCGGGTGAGCATTTTTTTGTATAATGCTTGTTTCTAACACAGGTGTCACATAAACTAAAGAATGAAGGCTGTTCAAGGCTGTGCCAGTCACAGTGGTTCCCCAACCTCAAAAGGCAGGTAAAGGCTGTCAGACCCCAGAAAAAGGAGTCTAACTTATAGAGGAAGTGTCTGATTCAGGGGTCCTGCTGTTTATCTCATAGATACCAGATGTGCCATAAACTAAGGGTTGAAGGCTGTTCTAGAAATCCCTGTCATAGTGGTGCCTAGACACCTAAAGGCAGATAAGACAAGATCAGATAGATAAGATGAATAAACACAAGCCAAAAGGCCTGCTTCCTCCACGTAGATAACACAGCTACATTTCAAAGAAGAATAATGCTCAGAACCCTAGCAACCAATCAGCCCAGAAATTGATAAGCACTCACCCAATTGAGGCATATAACACCACAGCAGGCACCCTTCCCAATGTGGTTTCCTTTTTTCATTTAAAAATGTGGCTCCCAGTAGGGAGCCTGGAGCCATTTTCTTTCTTTCCTGCTGGCTCCCACCCACTTTCTTCCTCTGAACAAACTCTATACTTTGACTTGCTGCATTGTGTGGATTCCTGAGTGACTCCGGACCTCACAATTCTGTTGCTTGATGCAGTTACTAGAAGTCACACTGAACCCATTTGAAGAGGAAAGATGCTTTATTATGCTGGAAGAAAGCAGGGGAAATTTCCCCAAATCTGCTTCCCTGAAGTGTTTCTCCAATTTGGTTTTATACCCAGGTGCAGAGACAAAGAGAGATAATTATTCAGCTAACAGGCAACAAGAGTGATAGACAAAAGGCCCATCTATCTGGGAGGTTTGGGGCAGTCTCCCAGTGATTCTTTAATTGGCTAAACCCATTAGGGACAAAGGGAGCCAACTATGTTAGTTAACATGTAACAGGTTTGGAGAACTTCAGTAATTTGTTATCTCCTGTTTCCTAGGTGACACCTGGGAAATGTGCAAATTTTACATTTACACATGCTTTCACACTTTACATTTACAAATTGCTCCTTTGTGAGGTAGGTGCTTCCATTTTTCCTGTTTGCAGCTTAGAAGGTTACCTTTTACAATTTTCTGTTTCCTTACAGTTTTAAAGTTATATTTAAAAAGTTACTTTTGCACTGGGAATAATGCAAGGGAGTTTTGGGGACTGTGAATTCAAGGGACAGGATTTAAGGCAGTGGGAGAGGAAAAACAATCACCCTCACATTATAGGCAGCTCCCCTGCCAGTTTTATGAGATCCCTGCTTCTCAATAAGCCATGATCTGGGAAACTGGGTGGGGTTTGCCCTGATTTGAGATGGCAATTTAATCCTGCATGAGTCACTGTCCCTGATCCTCAATAAGTTCACCAATAAACTGGGCATCTCATGCTGGAAAGGGGCAAAGTGTGTGTGGCATGGAGGAGTGGAGGACCCTCAGTAGGTGGACCTCTGCACAGGGAGTAAGTCAACTTCTGTGTGGTGGTCAGCAGGATGTCACAGACATCCCAGTGAGAGATACCTGGAGCCTCAGCCAGGGACTGGCCAATGGGTAGGGTTCTGCTGTGGACAGAGGGGTCTGGGGGCAGGGATAAGTCTCTCTGGCTACTGTTCTTTCTTCTGGTTCCTTCTTCCTGTTGTCTTTGATGTTAGCTCTGCTTAGGAGTCCCCTTCACCTAGGCTCATTCTCTTGGAATTGAATGATATGAACAAAATGACAGTGATTATTCCTCATGTCCAGGAGGGGCCACAGCCACCAATACTCAGTCAACATCAAGCTTCTCACATTGAACTCTGCCACACAGGAGGCTGTTTTCTTTATAAAGAGGCCTCCAGTAATCTGGATAAAGTCCAAGCCTCAGTGCATTGGGCCACCCCTTAACAAAATCAAAGTTCCTATTTACAATTGGTTCTACACCCAGAGCAATGTAGATTAAGACTAACACATCTAAAACTGGGGTACATAATTTGGTTTATCACACCAGTCAATCCCCACCTCTATTCCCACAAAGACACCAATGTCCAAATGCTTTTATCCACCCTAGATAAGTTTTGCCTGTTCTAGAATTTCATATTAATGGAAGCAAACAACATGTGCTCTGTTAATAAAGGCTTCTTTCATTCAGAATAAGGATGTTGTTTCTATAAGTAAAGTATATTTATTTCTTAGTAATCCTCTAATATATGAATTAGCATAAATTGTTTATCTAATTTCCTATTGATGGGATATTAGTTAATGGTGTATTAATCAGGGTTTTCCAGGGAAACAGATCCAGCAAAACATATATATATCAGGATTGTAAGAATGGGTTAAGTTTAGCTTTTACATAGAGGCAGCATGGAATAGGGAAATCATGGCAGAACTGGCTTAAACAAGCCCTGTGGTAAAGGGAAGAGAGAGAGAGCCATGATGTAAGCCTAGAACCTGTGTCAGCTCCTTATATGGAAAAGTAACCAGGGTTACTGGAATGTAAAGGGATATGGAGTATAGAGGTGGGAACTCCTAGCAGAAAATTTAAACTGAGCTCTCTCAGATAGGCTTTACAATTCAAAATCTCAAAGATGGGCTAGTTAGCTCTCTTGGGTAGGCTGAAACCTCTGTAGTACCAAGCCAATGGGGAAACAGGGGATGGACTTGTGCATTAGGAATAGGAGATTAAAAGACTGCCATGTTCTTCCTCCTGCTTGCTAGTCCACCATGTGTCTGGCTGTGCACCCCATCTTGCAAGATCGTAAATAAATTCTTTTCTCCTCCAAAATTGAGTGAGCATTTATTCCCTTATAGGTACTGCTTTATTTCCAACAACTTTGGAGCTCATCTGGGATCCAGAACTTCAGAGGGGGACCTCTGAGGTGGACAAAGGGAAGGTGCACCCCACCAATTGAGCAGTCTCAGACTCCACCATTGGGGGCCCATCTCCAGCAGCTGAAAGGCCCAAGACCAGATGCTTGGATCTTCCAGTTGTGGATGAGAAAAAGGGGAAAAGGGAAAGCTGGCCTCTGTTTGACCAGACAACTCCATGCATGGACCAAAGCAAAGAAAGAGGACTATTAAATATTATATTACCATGGTGGTCGGGAATTCTTGATAAGTCTGAAGCTGATTGTGTGTGACTGAGATGTGCAACATACTGCATGAAGCAAGTGCAGAGTTCCAATTTGCTGTTCCCTTCTCCCATGAAGGAAAGGGCCAGAGATGGATGAAGCAAAAAGGAACTGAGAGAAAGAAGCCCAGACAAGACTCAGAATGGGGAATAGAGGCAGTTGGCTGGCTGGGGAAGAAGAAAAGGGGGCACCTATAGAGTCCCTCGGGGACATCACTCCAGATAGTCTACTAGGTAGAGGTTAAAATTTTGGATCAATAGCAATTGGACCAAGGGAAAGGACAAAAATAAAATGATTAAATATTGTTGTTACATTTGGACTAAAGACAGCATTTCACTGCTGGATGTATTCTGGCCAAAGTATGGGACAGAGGAGGATTGGCTCTGTGCCAACCTTGTAATTTGTGTTAATGAGAAGAAACCCTTTTCTAAGGAGGAATCTGATTATGCCATGTGCTAGCTAAAGAATAAAAAACTTCCCTCTACCCTGTGAAAGATAAAAATCCAAACTCAGAATCTGAATTGGTAGAATCTAAACCCTGGGAAATCTTGTTAAGCCTTCCTCCTCCCTTCTATTCCCCTCCTCTCTCAGGGCAGAAGTTGTTACAGTCTGAGGACCTAATAAAGTCCATACAGGTTCCAACGGAACCAGGAGGCCTGTTGGCACCAACTGCCCCACCAGATATGACCCATAAATTGTGGAGGAAAGAATTAGCACAGTGCAAAAAGGATATATAGAATTTTCCATTTCTGAAAACTCTTGAAGGAAAGAGTAAAGAATCCCTTTACCTCTTGAGGGAGGTGCTTATGGGGCCAAAAGATGTTGGGTATGTAGATGCCCCATTAATAAATACAGAAGTAAGGAATTTTAAGGAGATGAAATCACTAACAGAGGACTCAATGGGGCTGGCTGAGCAAATAGCTCAATTCTGAGGCTCTAGCCTATACATGTGTTCTGAAGTTATGTCCATATTAAACATCCTCTTTATGAAAGAAGAGAGAGGAATGGTGAGAGGGGTGGCTATGAAAGAATGGGAAAGGCAACAAATGCCAGGACAAGGGGTGATGGCAATGGAGCAAAAATTTCCAAGTACTGACCCCAATTGGGATAATAATGATAAGGAGGTTAGGGCACAAATGAAGGATCTCAGATACCTCATTATAGAGGGGATAAAATTGGCCATACCCAAAACTCAAAATTTGGATAAGGCTTTTGAGATGAATCAAGAGAAAGAGTCTCCCTCTGCTTATCTGCAAAGATTGAGAGATCAAGTGTGGAAGTATTCCGTTATGGACCCTGATGACCCTGTGGCCCAGGGAATGTTTAAGTTCAGCTATGTGAAGGGGTCTTGCCCTGATATTCAGAAAAAGATCCAGAAAATAAATAGATGGATGAATAAGCCATTGGAGGAGTTATTAAGGGAAGCACAGAAAGTATTTGTAAGAACAGAGGATGAGAAGCAAAAGCAACAGGCTAAAGTCATGATGACCACTGTCAACCAGTTGGTCAAGAAAATATTAGAAGAAGGGAATGGAGGAAGCAGACAGAGGCAAGATAAGGGAGTGGGCCAGACTGACTTAAATAAAGGAGGAAGGAGAATGCAGAACTCTGCAGGGTGTTTTCACTGTGAAAAACCTGGCCATTTTAAAAGGGAGTGCCCCAACTTACAGAAAGAGGGCCAAGTTATACCCCTAATGAATTTGAAGGACTAGGAGAGACAGAGGCTCTTCATCTCAGAAGCTCACTGGGAGACTTTAGTAAACTTAAAGGTGGGCCCATATCAAGAGGAAATTACATTCTTGTTAAACACTGGAGCAGCTCAATCCTCTGTAAATCATCTTCAAAAGGGGGCCAGGCTCTCTGGCAGTTCCCTCACCATCTCAGGGGTAAAAGGGGAGGGATTTAAAGTTCCCATTCTTGAGCCTACTAATATTTTTTAGGAAAATAATCAAATTATAGCCCCCTTGTTGCACATCCCAGAAGCTGGGCATGCCAGTTTGAATATATTGTGTCCCCCAAATGCCATTATCTTTGATGTAATCTTGTGTGGGCAGACATTATCAATGTTGATTAGATTGTAATTCTTTCAGTGTCTGCATGGAAATGTACCCCACACAACTGTAGGTGATAAGTCTGATTAGATATTTCCATGGAGGTGTAGCCCCACTCATTCAGGGTGGGCCTTGATCAGTGGAGCCATACAAATGAGCTGACAGGCAGAAGGAACTCAGTGCAGCTGAGAGTGAAGTTTTGAAGGTGAGCTACAGCCAAGAGGGACACTTTGAAGAAAGCACAGGAGCTGCAGATGAGAGTTTGAAGATGGCTGTTGAAAGCAGACTCTTGCTCCAGAGAAGCTAAGAGAGGACAAATACCCCAAGTACAACTAACAGTGACATTTTTGAGGAACTGCAGCCTAGAGAGGAACATCCTGGGAGAAAGCCATTTTGAAACCAGAACTTTGGAGCAGACACCAGTCACATGCCTTCCCAGCTAACAGGGGTTTTCTGGACACCATGGCCATCCTCCAGTGAGGGTACCTGGTTGCTGATGTGTTATCTTGGACACTTTATGGCCTTAAGACTGAACTGTGTAACCAAATAACCCCCTTTATAAAAGCTAATCCATTTCTGGTGTTTTGCATTCTGGCAGCATTAGCAAACTAGAACACTGGGAGTAATTTATTAGTAAGAGACCTAATAAGACCTATGGGACTGGATTTAGAGGTGAGGAATGGACAAATTGAGGTTTTTGCCCTACTCACTGAAGAAGATGAAAAGGACATTAAGGAGGAGGTATGGATAAAAGAAGGAAACAGGGGAGAGTTGCAAATTCCCCCAATAAAAATCAAGTTAAAGAAGGAAGGGGAGGTCATGTACCAGAAACAATATCCTATTCCCCTTAAAGGAAGACAGGGACTCCAACCCATCATTGAGGGTCTCCTTTGAGATGGACTCTTAGCAACCTGCATGTCCCCTTTTAATACTCCTATTCTCCCCATCTAGAAACCAGATGGTAGCTGGAGAATGGTGCAGGACCTAAGGGCCATTAATCAAGTTGTCCAGGTTTGACACCCTGCAGTTCCTAACCCCTACACTCTCCTGAATAAAATCCCCTACCATCATAAGAGGTTTACTGCAGCAGATTTAAAGGATGTCTTCTGTCCCCTTGATCAAGAAAGTAGAGACCTATTTGCCTTTGAGTGGGAAGATCTCTTCAATGGGCAAAAGTAGCAATACAGATGGATGGTCTTACCTCAGGGTTTTACAGAGTCCCCCAGTCTCTTTGGGCAAGAGTTAGAAAGGGTACTGGAAAAATATGCAGCAAGGGAAATTAAGTACCTAGGCCACCTTATAAGTGAGGAAAAAGAAAAATCCATCCAGAAAGGACCCAGGCCATAGTCGAGTTGCCTCTTCCTCAAACAAAAAGGGAACTAAGGAAATTCCTGGGATTGGTAGTGTACTGTAGATTGTGGATAGATTCTTTTGCATCTTGAACTAAGGGGCTACACCAAAAGTTACTAGAGGAAGAGACTGACAATATAGAATGGGAGGAAGTGGAAATGGAGGCTTTAAATGAGCTCAAGCAGGCACTGGTGCAAGCTCCTGTTCAAGCTCTTCCTTCCCTTGAGAAACCCTTTCAGCTGTTTGTTACAGTAGATAAGGGAATGGCCTTAGGGGTCCTAACCCAAATCTGGGGAGGCCAAAGAAGACCTGTAGCTTTCCTTTCAAAGGTTTTAGATCCAGTCCCTAGGGGGTGGCCTGGGTGTGTTCAAGCCATTGCAGCAACTGCTCTTTTAGCAGAAGAAAGCAAGAAGTTGACCTTTTGAGGGGCATTAGTAGTTAGTACCCCTTATCAAGTGAGGGCTATTCTGTCTCAAAGGGCAGGGAGATTGTTGTCTGATTCCTGAATCCTGATATATGAGGCAATCTTAATGGAAAAAGATGATTTGGTCTTGACAACAGATCATAGTCTAAACCTGGCCTCCTTTCTCTGGAAGGGGCCTGAACAAGTAGAGAACCGTGAACATGACTGTTGAGACCTAATTGAATACCAAACCTGAGTCTGACCTGATTTAAGCAATCTTCCCCCGCACTCAGGGGAAAGATTGGTCACAGATGGATCCTCTAAAGTGCTAGAAGGAGAAAGGCAGAATGGCTATGCAGTTGTAGATGGGGTAACTTGTGAAGTGAAAGAAGCTAGCTGATTGACCCATAAGTGGCCAGCTCAAACATGTGAGTTGTATGCACTAAATCAAGCCCTCAAATTATTAGAGGGAAAGGATGGTACAATCTACACCAACTCAAAGTATGCCTTTGGGGTATGCCTTTGCGGTATTCCACCCTCTGGGAAGATCAGGGAAGAAAGGGGATTAATCAACAGCAAAGGAAAAGAACTGGTTCATGGCGAATTGGTGAAATAAGTATTAACCAATCTACTCTTACCTAGAGAAATATCAGTGGTGCATATAAACAGACATCAGAAGGGCCCTACTTTTGGGGCAAAAAGAAATAGGTTAGCCAATGAGAAGGCTAAGGAGGACTCTCTCTGTCCCCCTTTAAAACCAATGGTCCTGATACCCCCTATCCCTGAAGAGTTTGGAGCCCCTACATTCTCTGCCAAAGAAGTAAAAGAGCTGGAACAGTTAGAAGCAACCATAAATGATCAGGGAAAATGGTTTCTCCCAGATGGCAGAAAATGTTGACTAAACAAGTAATGAGGGAAGTATTAGCAGTCTTACACTAGAGGAGTCATTAGGGGGTACAAGCAATGTGTGATTTAGTACTTAGACAATTTGGATCTGTAGGTTTTTATACAGTTGCTAAACAAATATGTGAACAGTGCATAATTTGTCAGAAGATTAATAAAGATCTTGAGAAAACAGGTATAAGGGGGAAGAGAGCTGGGTCTCAGACCATTTCAGAGCATTCAAGTTGATTACACTGAAATGCCCCCAATAGGTCATTTAAAGTATATTTTGGTAATTGTAGACCACCTCACCAGAGGGGTGGAAACCTACCCTCTATCCTCAGCTACAGCATTGGGAACTTCTGAAGTTATCCTTGAACAAATCATTCTCCATTATGGGTTAGTGGAAAATATAGACTCTGACAATGGCAGTCACTTTACCTCCCATGTGTTGCAGAATGTCATGAGAAGCCTAGGTGTCACTTGGGGCTTCCACATTCCCTGGCATCCACCAGCCACTTCGAGAGTGGAAAAAATGAATCAAACCACACACAAAAAAAATCTTTCTAAATTGGTTTTGGAAACAAAGTTACCCTGGATCAAATGCTTACTTGATCTACTTAGCTTACTAAGAATCAGGACTGACCTTAGAAAAGAACTGGGAATTTCCCCTCATGAATGCTTTTTGGTTTGCCTTTCCTCAGAAGGACTGGAGAGCTCCCCTCCCTAGACACAAAGGGTTTTTTCCTTAAGAATTATATACTGGCCTTATCTTCTACTCTATCATCTCTCAGGCACTGTGGATTGCTGGCTCAGATGACACCCCTTGAATCTGCTGCCCATCAACCTCAGCCCAGCAGCTGGGTTCTGATCCAGTCATGGAGAGAATCCAAACTTCAATGAATCTGGGAGGGACCCTATCAATTCCTGCTGATGACTGAGATGGCAGTCCCGAAAGCAGAAAGAGGCTGGACTCATTACACATGAGTAAAGGGACCAGTGCCTGCACCAGATGATATGTATCCAGCAACTCAACCTGAATCCTGGAGAGTGACTCCCACCTCAGATCCCCTAAGGATCACTCTAAAAAGACAATAGTTGAAAGAACATACCAGGAGGGAGGAAGAGCTGGATTAAACCCTTTGTTTGCATTGTACTCTGTGTATAGAATAATCATGAAATTGCTTGTACTGATCATAATGTTCCATACTCAAGGAGTAACAGGTTCTGCTAAACTGGTTATAAGTATAGTCAAAGGCAAAGAGTCCCAAAATGTACAATTTGACATTTGTTAAGTAATTAGCTGTAGAAATCTAAAACATCAGTGACAACTGAGGGAGGAATATAAGCATTTATGTAAGTAGACTGTTCAAATAGAGAGCAAGATTGTTGGGGGCAAACATTTGAGAGTATAACTTATGAGTCACCTGACCCCTCTTATTCTGGAACACTGTTTGGTGGACAACACAGTATTAAACTCATTGGTATCATGAATGAGAACATATCTTCAGTGACCACTCATTTCATAGCATTATTATTCTTATGCTGAGGAATCCACAATCCTAAAGTCAACTTAGGAAAATCTTCACTTAGATTTCACATCAGAAAATTCATACTGTTAAATAAAATCTTTTATGTGGATGTTTTAACACTCGATTCAGTGAAGAGCCAAGAATTTTGAACAAAAATTGTTTTGCCTTTATCATATTGAGAAAGTTCCCTTCTATTCCTATCCTTTAAAGTGTTTTCATCAAGAAGGTATGTTGAATTTTGTCAAATGCCTTTTCTGCATCAATCCAGATGATCACGTGGCTCTTCTGCTTTGAATTATTAATGTGGTGTGTTACATTAATTGATTTTATTGGGTTGAACCAGCCTTGAATATATGGAATAAGTCCCACCTGGTCATGGTGCATAATTCTTTTAATATGTTGCTGGATTCAATTTCCAAGTATTTTGCTGAGAATTTTTCATCTATATTCATTAAAGACATTGGTCTATAATTTTCTTTTTTTGCAGTATCTTTGTCTGATTTTGGTATTAGGGTGATGTTGTCTTAATAGAATGAGTTGTGTGGCAGTATTGGTGCTAAATCATTTATTGAATGCTTGGTAGAATTCACATGTGAAGCCATCTGGTCCTGGGCTTTTCTTTTTCGAAAGATTTATGGTGACTGACTCAAGCTCCCTACTTGTGATTGGTTTGTTGAGGTCATGTATTTCTTCTTGATTAAATGTTGGTTGTTTATGCTTTTCTAGGAAGTTGTCCATTTCATTTAAGTCATCCAGTTTCTTAGCATATAGTTGCTCATAGTATCTTCTCATTATTTCCTTTATTTCTGCAGGGCCAGTAGTTATCTTTGCTTTCTCATTTCTGATTATATTTGCATCTCCTCATCATGGAACTTTCTCCAGAATAGATCATATGCTGGGACATAAAACAAGCCTCCATAAATTTAAAAAATTGAAATTATTCAAAGAACATTCTCTGAACACAATGGAATACAATTAGAAGTCAATAAGTATCAGAGACTTAGAAAATTCACAAATACCTGAGGTTTAAACAACATGCTCCTAAACAATCAGTGGGTTAAAGAAGAAATAGCAAGAGAAATTGCAAAATATATAGAGATGAATGAAAATGAGAACACAACATACCAGAACATATGGGATGCAGCAAAAACAGTACTGAGGGAGAAATTTATACCACAGAATGCATATCTTAAATTGGAAGAAATAGCTAAAATCAAAGAAGTAATGGATCAACTGAAGAAGCTAGAAAATGAACAGCAAACCAATCCTAAACCAAGTAGAAGGAAAAAATAACAAGGAGTAAAGTAGAAATAAATAACATAGAGAACAAAAAAGAAAACAATAGAGAATAAATAACACCAAAAGTTGGTTCTTTGAGAAGATCAAGATTGACAAGCCTCTAGCTAGACTGACAAGATCAAAAATAATGAAGATGCATATAAACAAAATAATGAATGAGAAAGGTGACATTACTGTAGATCCCAAAGAAATTTAAAAAAAATTTAAGAGGATTCTATGAACCACTATATGCAAAAAAATGGATAATATAGAGGGAATGGACAATTTCCTGGAAACATATGAACAACCTAGACTGACCAAAGAAGAAATAGAAGACCTCAACCAACTAATCAAAAGCAAAGAGATCCAATCAGTCATCAAAAAAGCTTCCCACAAAGCATCTAAGATGATGGCATAGAGAGGAGTGGAAGCTAAGTAGTCCCCCTGGAACAACTAAAAAAAACAGAAACAACTAGTAAATAATCTGGAATAACTGTAAGGGGACAAATGTGACCATCTGCTCATCATACACCAACCTGAATTGGGAGGAATGCCTGAGATCTCAGCATAAAATCTGTAAGTAGAAACTGCGGATCCAAATTGGGAGAACCCTCCCCAACAGCCCAAGCTACAAAGCCTCATGGTGCCAGAGAGAAGCTTTCTCCCAGCAAGGGAATATAGCTCAGCTGATCTTCAACAGGGGTTTTAATTAGCAAGTGTGAACTGCTCACTGTGAGGTATGAATCCCCAACAAGCAGACAGAGGCTTTGGGTGATGACTGACCTTGGAGAGCTGGAGGTTCACCTCAGACTAGTTCTGTTCCTTTTTGTGGCTCAGTGGAGAAAGCCTCAGTCATTTTCAGTTCCCAGTTCTGTGACTCAGACAAGGGTACAGCACAGGCAGAGAGAGACCACTGAAATGCTAATGACCTCCCCTAGGGCATCTATCTTCTCTAAGAGGAAAGGGGCAGGGCCCAGCTCTACTACCTGCCTTTCATTCAGAACTTACACCAGTCAAGAACTATAAGCTAAAAGGTGCCACCTGCTGGGCAGAAAAGCACAGTGACTGGAGGCATCAGATGGTGTACAAATTTTCTAAGACACACCCATAAGGAAACCAGATACTGAGTATTTCTTCCATCTGGAACCCTAGCTCATTCTGGTCTGGGGAGGCCTGATTGGAGTAACCAAGGATACCATGCCTAGAAAACAGAAAACTACAATCTACACCAAGAAAAATGAGGTTATGGCCTGGCCAGTGGAAAAAACTTGCACTTCAACTGTGGTGCAGGAATTGAAACAACAAATAAGTGAATTCAAAAAGTTTTGGGAAGATATGGCAAAAGAGATGAACTGTATAGTAAAAACACAGGATGTACATAAGGTAGAAATTGAAAGTTCAAAAAACCATCTGGCAGAATCTATGGAAATGAAAGGCACAACACAAGAGAAGAAAGACACACTGGAAACATACAATGGCAGATTTCAACAGGCAGAAGAAAACACTCATGGACTGGAGAACAAGGCACCTGAAAGCCTACACACAAAAGAATAGGTAAAGAAAAGAATGGAAAAATATGAGCATCATCTCTGGAACTTAAAGACAAAATGAAAAGGAAGAATTTACATGTCATTGGTGTCCCAGAAGAAGAGAAGGAAAAAGGGTAAGAAGAATTAATAGAGGAAATAATCAATGAAAATTTCCCATCTCTTATGAGAGACATAAAATTATGGATCCAAGAAGTGCAGCTTACCCCAAACCAAATAGATCTGAATAGGCCTATGCCAAGACACTTAGTAATCATATTATCAAACATAAAAGATAAAGAGAGAATCCTGAAAGCAGTAAGAGAGAAATGATCTATTACATACAAAGGAAGCTTGATAAGACTATGTATAGATTTCTCAATAGAAACCATGGAGGCAAGAAGAAAGTGGGCTGATATATTTAAGATACTGAAAGAGAAAAATCACCAACCAAGAATCCTATATCCAGCAAAACTATCCTTCAGATATGAGGGAAAGCTTAAAATATTCTCTGACAGACAATGACCAAGTTTGTGAACAAGGAACCTGTTCTATGGGAAACACTAAAGGAAGCACTGCAGACAGAAAAGAAAAGACTGGAGTGAGAGGTTTGGAAAACAACTTTGGGAGATAGTAAGATGGCAATGTAAGTACACTGAACAAAGATGACTGTGAATATGCTTGAATGAGGAGGCTGGGATCATGTGGGACACCAGAACAAAAGATGGACAATAAAGACTGGGACTGTGTAACTCAGGGAAACCTAGGATGCTCAACAATTGCAAAAAAAAGGTACAAATATGTTTTTACATGAGGTTGGAATAAATGAATGTCAACAATGCAAGGTGTTAAAAATAGGGTGGGATTGGGGCTAAAATACAACCAATGCAAACTAGAGGGTGGAATTAACAGGAACATTGTATTATGCTTCCTTTAGTGTAACATAAACAATACACTAAAGCTAAATGCATATGGGGGATGGGGAATAGGGAAAGTGTATGGGACTCCAAGCATTGGTGATATTGTCTGACTCTATTCTGCTTTAGGTTAATGCTATCTTTCTTTTTGTCACCTTCTAGCTATCAAGTTTTTTGTTTGCTTGTTTGTTTTTCTGTCTTTCTCTTGTCTTTTTCTTTTACCTGTCTGCCTTTTTTTTTGTGCTCTTCCTTCATCTTTGTGGAAGAAATGTCTTTATATAGAGAGTGGCAATGGTGCTCAACACAAAATACATGACTATATGGGGAATCAATGATTGTTTACTTAGGATGGAATGTATAGTGTTTGAACAAAACCATCTTAAAAGAAATGGATTGATGAAGAAAACTTGAGGGCACTATATTGAGTGAAATAAGACAGACACATAAAGGCAAATATTGCAGGATCTCACTGATATGAACTAATAATAATATGCAAATTCATAGACATGAAAGATAATTACCAGGATATGGAATGAGGCTAAAGAATGGGGAGTAGTTGCTTATTATAAGCAGAATGTTCAACTAGGGTGAACTTAAATATTTGGAAATGGACACAGGTGATGGTAGCATGTAATGAGAATGACTAACAGTGCTAAAAGTTGTGTGAAAGTGGTGGAAAGGGTAAGCTCAGAGTCACACATGTCACCAGAAGGAAAGTTGGGGATTAAAAGATGGGAATGTATAAAACAGTGAATCTTGTGGTGGACAATGTCTGTGATTAACTATACAAATATTAGAAATTTCTCTCACCAACTAGAACAAATGTATGTCACAATAATAAGAGGTTAATAATAGAGAGACATATAGGGAAAAATATATACCTATTGCAAACTATATCCTACAGTTAGTATTTTAACATTCTTTCATCAACAATAACAAATGTACTCTACCAAAACTATGAATCAATATTGGAGGGTGGGGGACATGTTTAGGGGTATGGGAAAAAGAGTTTCCTTTTTTTTGTCTTTGTTTCTTTTCTGGAGAAGTGAAAATGTTCTAAAATTTGAAAAAAATAATTGTGTTGATGGATGCACAGCTGTATGATGGTGCCATGGGCAATTGATTGTACACAGTGGATCTTTGGATAGTTGTATGGTATCTGAACAATCTCAATAAAAATAAATAAATAAAAAAGAAAAAAAGCTTCCCAGAATTAAATGCCCAGGGCCAGATGGGTTCATAGGGGAATTCTACCAAATTTCCAAAAAGAACTGACAGCAGTCTTACTCAAACTCTTTTAAGACATTGAAGAAAATGGAACATTAACATCAATCTAATAACAAAACCAGGAAAAGATGCTGCAAAAAAGGAAAACTACAGGCCTCTCTTCCTAATGACTATAGATGCAAAAATTCTCAACAAAATACTTGCAAATTGAATCCAAAGACACATTTAAAAAATCATACACCATGACCAAGCAGGGTTCATTCCAGGCATGCAAGGATGGTCCAACATAAGGAAATCAATCAATGTATTACAAAACATTAACAAATCAAAAGAGAAAAATCAGATGATCATCTCAATAGATGCTGAAAAGTATTTGACAAAATCCAACATCTCTTTTTGATAAAAACACTTCAAAAGGTAGGAATTGAAGGAAATGTCCTCAATATGATAAAGAGCATATATGAAAAATGCAAAGCCAGCCTAGTACTCAATAGTGAGAGTCTGAAAGCCTACCATCTAAGATCAGGAAGGAGACAAGGATGTCTACGGTCACCACTGTTATTCAACATTGTGTTGGAAATGGTAGCCAGGGCAATCTGGCAAGACAAAGAAATAAAAGGCATCCAAATTGGAAAGGAAGAAGTAAAACTCATTGTGTGCAGATGATATGATCTTATATCTGGAAAAACCTGAGAAATCAATAATACAGCTACTAGAGCTAATAAATTTAGCAATGTGGTGGGATACAAGATTAATGTTCATAAGTCAGTAATGTTTCTATATGCCAGAAATGAACAAATTGAAAAAACACTCAAGAAAAATATACCTTTTTCAATAGCAACTAAAAAATCAAGTACCTAGGAATAAACTTAACCAAAGGTGTAAAAGACCTATACAGAGAAAACTACACAACTCTACTAAAAGAAATAAATGTGTACCTTAATAGATGGAAAAATATTCCATGTTCATGGTCACAAAGGCTAAATGTCATTAAGATGTCAATTCTACCCAAATTCATCTACAGATTCAATGCAATCCCAATCAAATTTCCAACAGCCTACTTTGCAGACCTGGAAAAGCTTGTTATCAAATTCATTTGGAAAGAGAAGATGCTTCAAATTGCTAAAAACTCTCCAAAAAAGAAAAATGAAGTGGGAGACTTACACTCCCTGAATTTGAAGCTTATTATAAAGCCACAGTTGTCAAAACAGCATGGTTCTGGCACAAAGATAGACATATTGATCAGTGGAATTGAATTGAGAATTCGGAGATAGACCTCCCAGATCTACAGCCAACTGATCTTTGACAAGGACCCCAAAGCCACTGAACTGGGACATAACAGTCTTTTCAACAATTGGGGCTGGGACTGTTGGATATCCATATGCAAAAGAGTGAAAGAGGACCCCTACCTCACACTATACACAAAAATTAACTCAAAATGAATCAAAGATCTCAATATAAAAAAGAGTACCATAAAACTCCTAGAAGATAATGTAGGGAAACATGTTCAAGACTTTGTATTATGTGGCCGCTTCCTGGACTTTGCACCCAAAACACAAGCAACAAAAGAAAAATCATATAGATGGTAACTTCTCAAACTTAAAAGCTTCTGTACCTCAAAGGAATTTTCCAAAAGGTAAAGAGGCAGCCAACTCAATGGGAAAAAATATTTGGAAACCATGTATCTGACAAAATAATGATATCTTGCATATATAAAGAAATCCTACAACTCAGTGACAATAGTACAGACAGCCCAATTATGAAATCAGCAGAAGATATGAAAAGAAAGACCTCAAAAGAGGAAATAGAAATGGCCTAAAAACACATGAAAAAATGTCAGCTTCACTAGCTTTTAGGGAGATGCAAATTAAGACCACAAAGAGATACCATCTCACACGAATTAGAACTGCTGCCGTTAAACAAAGAGGTAACTACAAATGCTGGATAGGATGTGGAGAAACGAACTCTTTTTCATTGTTGGTTTGACTATAAAATGGTACAGCCACTCTGGAAGACTGTCTGAGGTTTCCTTAGAAAACTAGATATAGAGTTACCCTTTGATTCAGCAGTCCCTCTTCTTGGTATATACCTGGAAGATCTGAAAGAAGTGGCAAAAACAGATATCTGCATGCAATGTTCATAGCAGCAATATTCAAAATTGCCAAGTGATGGAAACAACCCAAATGTCCTTCAACAGATGCATAGATAAATAAAATGTGGTGGATTCACACAATGGAATAATACACGGATGGAAGAAGGAATGATGTCATGAAACATATGGCAACATGGATGAACCTTGAAGACATAATGCTGAGCAAAATAAGCCAGGCACAAAAAGAGAAATACTATATGTTATCACTAATGTGAACACTGAAAAATGTAAAATAAATTTTTTATATTGTAGATTGTAGGGGACTTAGTGAAGGGGGAATGATAGTCTAATAACAAATAAGTTATTATGAGTAACTTTAATGTTTGGGGAACACTCAGTAACAAATATGGTTTGTTAATTTCTGGTGGGTATGGTAGGAACAAGTTCACAGAAATGTAGTTATCTTAGGTTATCTGGTTTCCTTATTCCTTTCCTGTGTATATTACTTGTAATGTGTATATTTTGTTGGGGCAAATAGAAACATGTTGGAAGTAATTCTAGGATATTTGTTTATCCAGAATATTTGTTTTCTCTTAGTCCTCTGTTTTGTAATTCTAGGATATTTGTTTTACTAGGATATTTCATATTCCTTTATTTTGTTTTTGTTCAAAATGGGTTTTTATTTTCTGTTTTTCTTTTTAATTTTAGGAGAAAGTTAATCTAAAAAGGAAACAATTAAAAATATGCAGAGCTCCTCTGAGGAGCCGGGGGGGGGGAATGCAAATGTGTTGGACTTCCTCACCTGGATTGTTGCTGATGTCCTCAAGAACATTGAGGATGGGCAGATTGATGTGCTGAGCCCTCTATGATGGGACTTGCCTTTAGAGACATGTTACTGTAAAGGAGAAGATGAGCCTGCTTATAATTGTGTCTAAGTGTCTCCCCCTGAGTCCCTCTTGGTTGCTCAGATGTGGCCCTTCACTCTAAATAAGCCAGCTTGGCAGGTGATCTCACTGCCCTCCGCCCTACATGGGCCCTAACCCCAAGGGTGAAAATCTCACTGGAAATGCAGGATATGACTCCTGGGGATGAGTCTGGACCCAGAATCATGGGATTGAGAACATCTTCTTGACAAAAAGTGGGATGCAAAATGAAACAAAATAAAATTTTAGTGGTGACAGAATTCAAATGCAGTTGAGAGGTCACTCTGGTGGACAATCTTATACACTATATAGAAAACACTTTTTAGGTTTTAATGTATTGGAATAGCTAGAAGTAAATACCTGAAACAACCCAGTGGCCTTGATTCTTGAATATAATTATATGACAGTGTAGCTTACAAGGGGTGACAGACTGAATTTGAAAACCTTGTGGCTTGCACTCTTTTATCCAGTGTATGGATAGGTAAGTAGAAAAATGGGGTCAAAAAACTAAAGGTAAAATAGGTCAGGAGGGGGGTACAATTTGGGTGTTCTTTTTTCACTATCATTTTTTATTCTTATCACTTTTTCTGGTATATGGAAAATGTTAAAAAAGAGATTGGGGTGATCAATGAACAACTATATGATGGTAATGTGATAAATTGATTGTAGATTTTGCATGATTGTATGGTATGTGAATAAATCTTAAAAAAACTGAATTTAAAAATGAAAAAATATTTCTACTTTTATTACAATCATCCAGCATCCTAGGTTTCACTGAGTTCTACAGTCCCAGTCTTTATCTTTCCTCTCTCATTCTGGTGTCCAAGATGATCCTAATCTTCCTCTTTCAGCCATTCTGACAGTCAACTTTATTCTGTATACTTACATTGCTGTGTTACTATCTCCCAAAATTGTTTTCCAAACCTCTCACTCCTGTCTTTTCCTTTCTATCTGCAGTACTTCCTTAATGTTTCCTGTAGAGCAGGTATCTTATTCACAAACTCTGTCATTGTCTGTTTGACAGAGCATATTTTGAGCTCTTCCTCATATTTGAAGGACAGTTTTGCCAGACATAGGATTGTTTGTTGGTGGTTTCTCTCTTTCAGTATCTTAAACACATCACCCCACTTCCTTCTTGCCTCCGTGGTTTCCAATGAGAAATCCACACACAGTCTTATCAAGCTTCCTTTGTATGTGATGGATTGCTTTTCTCTTGCTGCTTTCAGGATTCTCTCTTTATCTTTTATGTTTGATAATCTAGTGATTAAGTGTCCTGGCATAGGCCTATTCAGATCTATAATGTTTGCAGAATTCTGCACTTGTTGGATCAATAGCTTTATGTCTTTCATAAGAGATGGGAAATTTTCATTGATTATTTCCTCTATTACTGCTTCTGCCCACTTTCCTTTCTCTTCTCTTTCTGGGACACCAATGAAACATACAATCCTGCATTTCATTTTGTCCTTAAGTTCCCAGAGATGTTGCTCATATTTTTCCATTCTTTTCTCCATCTGTTATTTTGTGTGTAGGCTTTCATTTGCCTTGTTCTCCGGCTCCTGAGTGTTTTCTTCTGTCTCTTGAGATCTACTGTTTTATGTTTCCATTGTGTCTTTCATCTCTTGTGTTGTGCCTCTCATTTGCATAGATTCTGCTGGTTTTTTTTTCAAACTTTCAATTTCTACCTTATTTATGCCCAGTGTTTTCATTATATGCTTCATCTCTTTTGCCATATATTCCCTAAACTTTTTGAATTGATTTAGTATTAGTTGTTTAAATTCCTGTATCTCAGTTGAAGTGTAAGTTTGTTCCTTTCACTGGGCCATAACTTCATTTTTCTTACTGTAGTTTGTAGTTTGCTGCTGTCTAGGCATCTGGTTTCCATGGTTACCCCAATCAAGTTTTCCCAGACCAGAACAGGCTCAGGTTCTGGGAGGTTGGAATTGTATCCAGATTCCCTTAGGGTGTCTTAGAAGATTGGTACACCCTATGAAGCCTCAAGTCACTATGCTTTACCCAGCAGGTGGTGCAGGTCAGCCTGTAGCTCCAGACTGGTGTAAGGTGTGGCCCATGGCTGTTTTCCCCTACACTCTGGGGTCTGGTTCTGAATGGAAGACAGGTAGTAGAACTGGGCCCCATCTCTTTCCTCTTAGGGAAGATACCCCCATAGGGAGAAGTCATTAGCAATTGAATAGTTTATCTGCCTATGCTATCTCTACCCTTGTCTGGGTCAGAGTGCTGAACTGAAAATGGCTGAAGCATTCTTCAATGAGCCATACAAGGGACAGAAATCTCCCTTCAGGGCAAGTCAATTGCCACCCTCTGGCTCTCCAAGGTCAGTCATCACCAAAAGCCTCTATCTTCTTGGGGATTCATAGCTTGTATTGAGCAGTCTGCATTTCTGAATTAAAACCCCAGTTGGAGATCAGCTGAACTATATTCACTTGCTGGGAGAGTGCTGCTCTGTAGCACTGGGAGGCTTTGCAGTTCAGGCCATGGGGAAGGGTGCTCCTAGCTTGTATCTGAAGTTTTTACTTAAAGATTTTGTGCTGCAATCTCAGGCATTCCTCCCAATTCAGGTTGGTGTATGATGAGTGTACAGTCATGTTTGTTCCCCCACTGTTATTCCAGATTATTTACTAGTTGTTCCTGTTTTTTTGTTGTTGTTGTTATTCCATGAGAACAAACTAGCTTCTGCTCCTCTCTATGCTGCTATCTTCTTCCATCTCAAAATGCAGTATCTTAATTGCAGTTGATGAAAGGACATTTCTAATATTATAAACCATACTGGTTATTCAGGCAATGTATTTTCTTATGGGTCATATGTGGTGCTGCACAGTCCTATCTTTCTTATTTTCCTCTTTTTTCTTCTAGTTTCATATACACTACTTCATGTCCCTCTTATCCCCTTTCAAATATATACTTCCCTGTTGAACACTATGTGCAGAATCTGATACAGAAAACACTATTTGTTACTGAATCTTTTCATCACTCCAATAAAGCCTAATATCCAGGAGGAAGTCCTGGTGCTAAGAAACCTTGGGAAGAAACCTCATTTCAGGTAGAAGCTGTGGAGAGAATCAACTCAGGACAGGTTCCCAAGTTGGCCTTGATTTCAGGTAGCTCCTTGGAATGCACATGAGCAAGATCTGGGGACACCTGTCTGCCCCACAATGAGCACCATGTTGCTAAGTGACAGACCTCAAATACTTGGTCCCTTCTAGGGTTGGAATATTTAAAGGGCACTTCAAGTGGGCAGACGATGCCAGGTGGAATTGGTGTCAGTGCAGGCTGAAGTAGCTATATGGGGATGCTTCTGCAGCCCACTGGATCAACTGTGCACCTGGTGGACAGTGAGATTTTGACTTTACAAGGAATATTCTGTGCTAGAGAACCCAGGGGGACTCCCTGGTGGGTTTTGGCTACTAGGGGCTTTTAGATATGTGTCCCTGGATGAGTACTGGCCTGCCTATATTTTTCAGTGGTGCATAAGTTACCAATGTATTTGAGGCATGTTGTTTAGCATCCCTCATGCTCATTGTTACCAGGGCCCTGATGGGTCTATGCATGCACATTCTAAGATCCTTCCTGAACTCAATGAAGCTTTGTACACCTGGGATGAGTCTGCCTGGTCCACACATTCTAGCTGAAATGAGGTTTGTTTCCCAGGCTGTCTTAGTGTCTGGATTTCTGGCTGAATTTTGTGCACACCACAGGTCTCACTTTGGGTGAAAATACTGGGTGACTCTCAAAGGAGTCCATTGATACAGTGCCCAAATGGTGACAAAATGTTGTGGTGCTTGAGATGACTGGTTTGGAAACATAAACGGGGACATGAAAGGGGACTCACAGAGGGCAGGCATGATGTGGTCCACTGAATAACATTTGGTTCTGGGTCCAGGAAATCACATAACCTTAAGGGACATCCTGTTCTGGGAGTCAGCGTCCCCTGGCTTGTCACTGAGTGTGTTCCCACAGAAATTGTGAAAGCACACCCCTGTCTCCCTTGTACATGCTGTTGGCCTTGGAAGACAGTTTCCCGGGTGTGGCACATTTGTTTTCCAGCCTCTGAAATCAATGTTATTATCTAAGAAAATTCCAAGAAGACTTCCCCAACAGGTCTGATCCAGAATGTGCTGATGTGCAAGAGAGTAGCTCCAGGTGGCACTGACACTGACCATGCCTTTGAAATCCAGTGAAAGTCAGGTCAACATAAGTTGGCCCTGCTCTGACCAACTGCCTTGATGAGGAGGGCAACCACCTCATCTGAAGTTGTTCTATTTTATTTTACTTTTTTACACCAAGTTAACATTTGCTTTATTTTCTTTTTGTAATAATATGTTTTTATCAACCATGGGAAATCAATGTATAAAAAGTGTCTCTATCTTTAAATATTCTTGTACTATTTCATCTAAGAACAAGGACATTAGCGTATGTATTCACAGAAAGATTATCTGAGTCAGGAAATTCACCCTGCTGTCAGTAACAGAATCTCATCTATAGGCCTTACCTAAATCTCACAAGTTGCCCCAAAAATGTCCTTTATGGAAAGCTGAACAATAATAATAATGATAGAAATGAAGTAAGAAGAAGAAAAAACATGAGTGTCCAGTCTCATATCATACATTGCATTTTGTTGTAAGTTACGTTTAGTCTCTTTTATCTGAATATATATTTTTTCTTTCCTTCACCTTGACATATTTGAAAAATGCTGAACAGTAATTTTGTATAATGTTCCTCAATTTGTATTTACTTAATTTTTCTTCATGAGTAGGTGTAGTTTATGAATTTTGGGCAGGAATGGCAGAAAGGTATTGTGCCCTCAGTGTGGTTATCTTTTAATGATATCTTTTATTTTTACTTCTTTTTATTTTATTTTATTTCATTTATTAACTAGAAATTGAAAAATTGAAAACAACACAGAAATAACCAAAAAAAAAACACACACTTTACAAATAAGTCGAAGAAAGAGATTAAGAAAAACAAATGCCATACAATAACCAGTTTGTTTCCATCATGTTCCTAACTGGCGATAAGGTAGTATCTTCAATGCAGTTAGTGAAAGAACATTTCTAATATTATAAACAGTACTTTTTATTCAGGCCATGTATTTTCTTATGGGTCATGTGTGTTGCTGCAAAGTCCTATTTTTCTTATTTTCCTCTCTTTTCTTCTAGTTACATATACACTCCTTCATGTCCTTCTTACCCACTTGCAAATATAGACTTCTCTGCTGAACGTTATTTGTAAAGTCTCCTACAGACAACATCAATAGTTACTGCATATTTTTCATTACTCAAAATAGGAAACTCTGTACCAATAGGTGTGCAATATACAGCAGGAAATCCTGGCACAAAGATATCTCAGGAAATAAACCTCATTTCAGCTGGAAACTGTGTAGAAGATAGACACACCCCAGGTTCCCAAGGCAGCCTAGATTTGAGGCCATTCCTTGGAATGCACATGTGCAATTTCTGGGCCCACCTATCGGCCTCACAGTGAGCACCAGGTTGCTAAGCAACAAGCCTCAAATACAGTGGCTCCTTTTGGGGTCTGGAAAATTTATGGATGCTCCAAGTGGGCAGGAAATGGGAGGAATATTTGGTGCCCATGCAGGGTGAAATAGCTATATGGGGATATTTTTGCAGTCAACAGGATCAGCTGAGCACCTGATAGATGTTGAGCTATTGACTTTACCAGGAATATACTGTGCCAAGACACTCAGGGAGACTTCCTGGTAGGTTTTGGCTGCTTGGGGCATTAGGATAAGTGCCTCTGGCCAAGGACTGGCCTGCCTATATTTTTCAAGGGCATAGGAGTTGCCAATGTATTTGCGGTATGTTGCTTAGCACCCCTGGTGTCCTCTGTTACCTGGGCCTGTGATGGAGCTCATGCATGCTGAGTCCAAGGACCCACCTGAATTCAAGAAAGATTTGGGCTACTGGGATGAGTCTGCCTGTCCACAGGTTCTAGTTTTAATGAGGTTCGTTTCCCAGTCTGTCTTAGCACTGGGATTTGCTACTGTATTTTGTGCCTGCCACAGGTCTCACACTGGGTCCAAATGCTGAGTGACTGTCAAGGGATTCCTTTGATGTAGTGCCCAAATGGTGAAAACTTGTGTTATTAGAGTTGACTGGGCTGGAGACATTATCAGGGACAGGAATGGGGACTCCCTTAGGGCAGGCATTTTGGTGTCCACTGAGTATTGTTTTGTTATGGGTCCAGGAAATGCCATAGTCCTAAGGGATGTCCCTTCTCTGAGAGCCAGCTTCCCTTGTCTTGACACTGAGAGTGTTCCACTGGAAACTGTGAAACTCCACCCCCATCCCGCTTATACATGGTGTTGACCTTGGGTGACAGTAACCCCAGACAAGGTACATTGGTTGTTCAGCCTCTGAAATCAATGTTATTAGCAAAGGAAATTCAAGACTTCTATGACTGGCCTGATCCTGAATGTGCTGATTCCCAAGTGAGTAGCCCCAGGTGGCACTGACTCTGGCCATTCTTCTCAAATCCAGTCAGAGGTAGATCAATGTAATTTTGCCCTGATCTGTCCATCTGCCTTGAAGAGGAGGGCAACCACCTCATCTGAAGTTGACTTATTTTATTTTATTTTTTCACCAAGGTATTTGATTTATTTTCTTTTTATAACTTTTTCTCAACCTTTGGAAATTAATGTATAAAATGTCTCTATCTTTAAATATTCTTGTAGCATTTCATCTAAGAACAAAGACATTCACTTTTGTATATACAAAAAGATTATTACAATCAGGAAATTAACTTTGGTGCAGTACTATTATCTTATCAATATTTCTGATCCATATCTCACCAATTACCCCAATAATATCCTTTGTCACAAGAAAAACATGGATATTAGTAATGATGTAAATGAAGAAAGAAAAAACATAGTGTGGTCCAGTCTCATCGCATACATCTCATTTAGTTGTTAGGTATATTTAATCTCCTTAATCTGAATATATATCTTTTTATTTTCCTTCATCCTGATACATTTAATGAGTGCTGATCAATGATTTTATAGAATGTTCTTCAGTTTGCATTCATCCAATATTTCATTGTGATTAGATTGAGTTTATAAATTTTTTGCAGGAATGACAAAAAAGTATTGTGACTCACTTGTATTATTTATATATGTTAATTTTTTATTTGTTTTTCTGTTTTATTTCATTTTTTAACTTTATTGAAAAATTTAAAACAATACACAAACAAGAAAATCACCATATTACAAACAACAAAAAAAAAGGAAACATTAAGGAAAACAAATAACCTAACTACTCTCTTCCCTCATATTCCTAGCTTGCATTAATGTGGTATATCCAATGCAGTTGATGAAAAAACATTTCTAATATTATAAACTGTACTATTAATTCAGGCCATGTATTTTCTTATGGGTCATGTGGTTGATACACAATCCTGTTTCTTATTTTCCTCTCTTTTCTTCTAGATACATATACAGTACTTCATGTCCCTCTTACCCGCTTTCAAATATAGACTATTCTGCTGAACATTGTGTGCAGAATCTGCTACAGACAACACCAACAGTTATTGAATATATTCCATCACTCCAAATAGGAATCCTTGTACCAATGGATACCCAACATACAGCAGGAAACCCCAGCACTAAGAAATATGAAAGAAACCTCTTTTTGGCTAAAACCTGTAGAGAGGACTGACTCAGCCCAAGTTCCCAAAACAGCGTTGATTTCAGACAGTTTCTTGGAATGCACATGTGCAATTTCTGCCACCACTCACATGCCTCCCAATGAGCACAGGGTTGCTAAGTGTCAGGCCTCAAATTCAATGGCTCCTTCTGGGGTATGAAAATTTAAAGGGCACCCCCAAGTGGACAGGTGATGAGGGGAGGAATTGTGGCCCATGCTGGCTGAAGTAGCTATATGGGGAGGCTTCTGCAGCCCATAGGATCAGCGGTGCATCTGATGGATGGTGAACTTTGGACATTCCCAGGAATATTCTATGCCAAAATCCCCAGGGGGCTTCCTGGTAGGTTTTGGCTCTGTGGGATTTAATATAAGTGCCCTTGACCAAGTATTAGCTTGCCCATCTTTTCAATGATACAGAAATTACTGACAGATTTAAGGCATGTCTCATAGCATCCCTGTTTCTCGCTATGACCACAGCCCTCAATGTAGCATGTGCATGCACAGTCCAAGAATCTGCTTGAAATCAAGGAAACCTTGGGCACCTGGGATGAATCTGCCCTGCCCTCAGCTTCTATCTGAAATGATATTTGTTTCCTAGTCTGTCTTAGCACCAGCATTTGCTGCTGTATTTTATGCCCACCAGAGATCTCTCTCTGGGTCCAAATGCTGAGTGACTCTCAAGGGAATCCTCTGATGCATTACACAAATTGTGATGATCTTTTGTGGTGTTAGAGTTGAGTGCACTGGAGGCATAATTGGGGACAGGTAAGGGGAATCCCAGAGGGCAGGAATGATGGTGTCCACTGAATATTGTTTGGTTCTTTGTCCAGAAATCCCATATCCCTAAGGGACATCCCTGCCCTGGGAGCCAGCCTCCCCTGGCTTGACACTGAGAGTGTTCCACTGGAAACTGTGAAAGCCCACCCCCATTCCCCTTAAACATATTGTTGGCCTTAGGTGACAGTAAACCCAGATATGGCACATTGGTTGTTCAGCCTCTGAAATCAATTTTATTAACAAAGAAAATTCTAAGAAGAGTTCACCAACCAATCTGATCCCCAATGTGCTGATGCCCAAGAGAGTGGCTCCAGGTGGCAGTGACTCTGACCATTCTTCTCAAATCCAGTGAAAGGTAAGTCTGTGTACATTTGCCCTGATCTGACCCTCTGCCTTCAGGAGGAGGGCGACCAACTCATCTGATTTGATTTACAATTTTTTCACCAAGTTAATCTTTGCTTTATTTTCTTTTTGTAATAACTCTTTTTCTCAATCACTGGAAATTTATGTATAAATGAAATGTCTGTAGCTGTAAGTATTCTTGTAGCATTTCATCTAAGAACAAAGAAATTCTCTTATGTATTCACAGAAAAATTATCTGTCAGGAAATTAAACTTTGTGTAACACTAGGATCTCAGTACAAGTATCTACTCCTTGTGTTCCAGTTTGGATGTTTTCTATTGACTGATATTCAGTTCATTTTCCCTGTCTTCTGCTGTGTCATGAGTTTAGAAATTATATTGTGCATTTCCATGATTAAATTTTTGTTATATTTTATATTTCAATGAACTTTTAAAATCTGTTCACCAATTTTGATAATCTTTTCTTTAAATGTTTATAATAGCTGCTTTATAGTTCTTTGCTAATATCAGCATCTGAATTATCCCTGGATCTTCTTTTATCTGATTTTTGCTGCAATCATCAATCCTATCCCCCCTTCTTAACTGTCTGAATTTCTTCAAATTTTATTTCAGATATTGGGTATAAAAGAGCTAGAAACTGAAGTTGATATTTTCCCCTAGAATTTTCATGCTTTCTTCTGTTAGGCAAATAGGGTGAAAGGATGATTACATCAATCTAGTTGTCAATTGAGTTCTGCATGGGCAAGACTTCAATTTAAATGACTAAATCTTCATTTTTTCAACCTTATTGAGGCATATTTACATTTCATAAAATTCATTCATTTCAATATCCCATTCAAGGATGAATATAAAGATTTGTTTCTGGACCTTCAGTTTTATTCTTCTGGTTTGTATTTCCATCATTTTGTTACAGTACCATACTGGCTAGGTATACTATAGTAGTATGATACATTTTGAAATCATGAAATTTTTTCTTATTTTGTTATTCTCTTTCAAAATTATTTTGGATATTCTAGGTATTTTTCATCTACATATACATTTCAGTTTGCTTTTCAGTCAGGTAGAGTCTGCTGGAAATTTGATATGAATTGTCTGCAGATAAGTTTGGGGAGAAATGCCATCTTAGCAACATTGAGCTTTCCTGTACACAATGTGGAATATCTCTCCAATTATTAAGTTCTTTAATTTCACTCAAAAATATTTTATAATTTTCAGTGTGTATGGCACTTCTTTTCTTGAATTCTTTTGGTGCTATTCTTAAAGGAATCATATTCTTAATTTCTTATTTGAATTGAACATTTTTCATCTGTAGAAAGGTTAGATTATTAGATTGAGATCTATGCTTATATTCTTATGTATGGATTAAACTATAAATTTTCTTTAAGCACTGATTTAGCTGCATCCCATCATTTTAAAAGCTTTGTTTTCATTTTTGTTCACTTCAAAATACTTAATTCCCTTTGATATGTCCCCTTTGACCCATGGATTATTCAGAAGCATGTAGTTTAATTTATAGATGTTTGTATAATGCCAAAATCCTGTCTGTTGTTAACTTGTAATTTGATCAATTGTGGTTGGAGAACATACATTATATAATTTAAATCTTTTCACATTGTTAAGGTTTGTTTTATGGGCTAGCATATAGTCTTTCTTGGAGATTTTTCCATGTGTGTCTAAAAATAATGCATAATCTGCTGTTTCTGAGTGAAGAGTTCTGCTAGGGAAAGTTGGTTGACATTGTTGCTCAAATATCCCATGTCCTTTCTGATTTCTTTTCTAGTGGTACTGTTATTGAGTGTAGTGTATTGATGTCTACAGCAGTTACTGTCAGCATATTATTCATGTATTTTTTGACTATTTATTGGGTGAATAGATGTTTATAATTACAATATCATCCTACCAATTTACACTTTTATCATTACAAAATGTATCTCTTACTATAATACTTTTGTCTTAAAATCTATTTTTTCTGATATTACAAAAGGTTACTTAAACTATAATCTTTGGTAACTATTTACATAGTATGTGTTTCTCCATGCCTTCACTACCAATGCATCTATATCATTGACTCTAATGCATGTTTTTTGTTAACAGCATGTAGTTGAAGCTTGTAATTTCTTTTGTCTTGTCTAATAATTTTTGTCTTTTGATTACAGTACTTAATCCATTTTTATTTAATGTAATTATTTATATGGTAGGAATTATATACATTTTGCTTTCACTATCACTATGTTATGTGTGTTTTTGGTTACTGTCTTCCTCCTTTAGTGCTTTCTTTTTCATTAACTGAATAGTTCCACTTAAGAGTATAATTGATACATAGTGCATTTCACTTAATTGTGTAATATTTTAATTCTTTTAATGATTTTTTCATTATACAATTTTTAGCCATTTTCTTAGTTGTTGATCTAGGGTTTACTATATACACATTAGCTTATCAGAATCTACTTGAGATTTATACTAATTTAATTCCAGTGAGATATAGAAATATTACTCCTGCATAGCTCTATTAGTTCTTCTCCATTGTGCTATTATTTTTTTTGCATAGTAGATTTATATATTTTATACACCTATACATTTTATATGTTGGTACAATTAATACTTCATATTAATTTTAATTTTTATGAAATTATATTAGTTAATAATAAATTATAGTTAAACAATATTCATATATATTACAGCATATAATCTTTTAAAGAAGCTGAGTGTAGGAAGGAGAGAAAGTATATGTTTATATGGTTTGTTATTTTAATATTATTTACCATTTTTTCTCTTCATTTCTTACTGTGAATTCTAGTAAGCATCTGGTGTCATTTACTTACTCTAATATAGCTTTCCTTCCTCTCACCTTGTTTGTGATTTTATTGTGAAATATGTTACATTTCTGTATGTTATAGGCCCTACAATGCAACTATATAAACACTGTTTTATATAATCGATTTTAAAGATCTTGAGGAGAAAGGGCAATATGCAGTTAAATTGTCTTTTGTAGTTACATAATTATTTTTACTGGTGCTTTGTGTGTATTTATGTGCTTTGTGTATCTACTTTCACCCTGAAGAATTTCCTTTAGTATCTGTTCTAAGTTTAGTCTGCTAGCTAAAGATGCTCAGATTTTGTTTATATGTGAATGTCTTTATTTTGCCATCACTTTTGAAAGCACTTGAATAGAGGATTCTTATAGGATAGATTTTTCTTTCAGGGTTTTGAATATGTAAACCCACTCTTTGTGACTTCTATTTTTTCTGATATGCAGTCAGCTCTTAATCTTATTTGTGTTCCATTGTATTTGAAGAGTCATTTTTTATTTTGCAGCTTTAAAGATTTTCTCATTGTAGCTTTATTTCAACAATTTTAAGAATTAAAATAAAAGTAAAAAATATCATCCAAACATCCAATATCCCCCATCCCCTTTATTATTCATTTACTTTTTGTCCCCATTTTTCTGCTCATATATGTACATACACTGGATAAAGGGAGTGTGAGCCATAAGGTTTTCACAATCATGCAGTCACCCCGTATAACTATTTAGTTATACAGTCGTCTTCAAGAATCCAGGCTTCTAGATTGCAGTTCAACAGATTCAGGTATTTCCTTATAGCTATTTTAACACACTAAAAACTAAACAGGATATCTATATAATGCATAAGAATAGCCTCCAGAATGACCTTGACTCCATTTGAAATCTCTCTGCTACTGAAACTTTATTTTGTTTCATTATTTTTGTCCTTTTTGGTCAAGAAGCCTTTCTCAATCCCACAATGCCAGGGTCAGTGTCACCACCAGGACTCATGTCCCATGTTCCCAGGGAGATTTATACCCTTGGGGGTCATGTCCCATGTACAGAGGAGGGCAGTAAGTTTACCTGCCAAGTTGGTTTAGGGAGACTGGCCACATCTGTTGCTATTTGTTTTTGTTTCACCTTTTCTCTTTTTTCTTCCTTTAATTTAGATTGACAGATTTTTGGAATTCAATTTTATCTCCAATATTGACTTACTAATTACTTTACTTTATGATTTTCAGTGGTTGCACTAGGTTTCTTAGCATGAATTTTTAACTTCTTTCCATCTCCCAACAAATAATACATCTCTTCATATATAATGTAAGATACTTTTACTATTATACTTCTGTTCCTCCATCCTTTATGATGTTATTATACTGTTAATTTAACATATGTTCCAAAATGCAATTCTGATAGCATATTATGTTATTACATCTTTGGTTGAACAATAAGTTTTACTTGTGATTTTACTTGAATTGTTTGTAATTTCTTTTGTTGGAAAGCAGTGGTTTAAAGCCAAGGTCATACCCTACTAAGTTTATTTTATTTTCTTTACTCATGTGACCCGATTTACAACCTGATGTTTGTTCTCCATGTTTTCCATGTTTCTCTTGAAGTGATGAATTTTATTTTCATAAATGAGGTCATAGTGTCATTGGTGATGATGAGGAGGTGATGGTAGTGATGGATGCTATTTACTACACTTTTTGCTATGTCTCATGCATGGTGACAAGTGCAGACTTTTGTATACATAACATACATAATCTTATTTAATCCTCATGAAAGTCACAGGAGGTAGACATTAATCCTCACTTTATGGAGGGGCAGAGTCCCAGGGAGGTTAGAAAAATTTCCAAAGGCACATCAAGCCTGCAGTCTAATCTGACAAATATTGGAGTCTGCGGTCTCTTTCCTGTTCAGGGTTCTAACTTATTCCTCACCTGATATTCTACTTCTTGGGCCTTCCTTTCTACTTTTGGATTTCTGCTACCTCTCTTGGTCCAGTTACCTCACCCACCCTGCTGTCTCTGTTAATGATAATTGCCTCAAAAGATTCCCACTCTCTCTCTTAACTGTGGCCCTGTAATGGCAAGAACAATTTGAGTAATTGATACTTAGAAAAATCTCCTTCCCCAGACTGGGCTCTGCTGTGGAGTATGGGATCTAACCTCCTGGATTTGTGGATTGCCCTTGCTTATCCCTCTTTTTCTACAACAGATAATAACCTTTAGCTTTTTGCTGCTTGAAAATCACTTGAGCCCTATGCTTAGATAATTTTGGACTTCCTTTCAAATCCCATACAATAAAATATCACACAGCTGCCTGCCATTTCACTTTACATCATAGTACACACCTTTTCTTGGCTCGAGGAGACCCTGACACAGAAAAAAAGAAAGGAATTTTTGGTTGAATTTAAGTAATGTTTCCCCACCACTTGGGAAATTATTCAGAGAGAAGTGCTACAGGAGTGAATTTTGGCATTTCAGCATGAGAGTAGTTGACATGTATGAAAAGATGTTTAAATGTACAGACAAGTGGAAAATACTGGAGCCAATGTAGAGTCATTACAGCACAAACCACAGCCTCTTCAACAGGCCAGGTTGGTCAGGTGAAGTGTGTCAGGAGGTGCAACTCCAGGGTCTGATCAGTCATTTCTCTTTTCCCTGAAGATTCCCCAAACACCTCACTGATTTCTAACTGAATTATCCAGGACAGAAATCACTGTCACATGTCTTCATTTAAAAGGGGCTCATGACTCAATAGCTGCCAAACTAAGTTCTGAGAAAGCAACTGTTCTCAAATGGAAGCCCTGTGGTGTGGTGGTGTGGGGTAGGAAAGGACAAATGCAGGCAATTTGTGGGAAGTTCTATGAGCTATTTGTGGGATTCCTGAGGTTCTAAAAATGGAGAAGAATCATACAAGTTTAAATGTGATAATAATAATTTTAAATTAACAAATAAAAACATAAAAATATCTGCTGTGACTTTAGCCACTCCTGGCATGACCAGAGATGGTGCCTCAGTCACTGCATGTGAATCTCACCTCTCAGCCTGGATATCCAGGGACCCCACACTGTACAGGACAGGGAGTGATTTTCATCTAAGTATTTTTGAGTTGCACCTACAAATGGCTTCAATTGTGGTGACTATTTGACTATGATAATGTCCAGTATCTGAGAATAAGTGTACTCTGTGTAAGACAGAGGATTGGCATTTCTTTGTACAAGGCAAAATTTTTAAAACAAGGCAAATTAAGAACTGATGCAATCTCTATTGATAACAAAGACCTGTGAATTGAGGGTGCTGTTTAGGATTTATTGTTATTAAAATAATTTGCATTCTAATTTCATTTGAGGTATTAATCACAACTAGCATTTAGTGGGTATTTGAGTTGGATGTATATGTATATACACACACACAAACACATATCTACAGATGTCACAGAATTGTGCAACCATCATGATACTCCCTTTTTAGAAATTTTTGTACTCCCTAAAAAGACTCCTTACATATCAGCAGTACTTCCCCATTCTTGGAATTCCCCCTTCATCTTCACCCTCCACCACCCAAATATGGCTTTTTCTGGGGGACATAATACATTCAAACCAGCACAATTGGTACTTATTCTTTTTTGAATACTTGGTAGAATTCACATGTGAAGACATCTTGTTCTGGGCTTTTCTTTTATGGGAGCTTTTTGATGACTGACTCAATCTCTTTGCTTGTGACTAGTTTTTTGAGGTCTTCTTTTCCTTCTTGTGTCAATCTTGGTAGTTTATGCTTTCCTAGGAATTTGTCCATTTCATGTACATTGTCCAGTTTATTAACATACTGTTGCTCATAGTATCTTCTCATTATGTCCTTTATTTCTGCAAGGTAAGTAGTTAGTTTTCCTTTCCCATTTCTGATTGCATTTATTTGCATCCACTCTCTCTTTCTTTTTGTCAGCCTAGTTAAACATCCATCAATTTTGTTGATTTTCTCAAAGAACCAGCTTCTGGTTTTGTTGATTCTCTCTACTGTTTTCCCGTTCTCAGTTTCATTTATTTCTGCTGTATTCTTTGTTATTTCTTTCCTTCTGTTTACTTTAGGGTTCATTTGCTATTTTTCTCTAGTTCTTCCAGTTGGACATGTAATTCCTAAAATTTTGCTCTCTCTTCTCTTTTAATATAGGCATTTAGGGCAATAAAATCCCCTCTCAGCACCACGTTTGCTAAATCCCATAAGTTCTGATATGTTATGTTTTCATTGTCATTTGCCTTAAGGTATTTACTACTTTTTCTTCTAATTTCTTCCTTTACCCACTGGTTTTCTAGGAGTGTGTTTTTTAGTCTCCATATATTTGTGAATTTTGCATTATTCTGCCTGTTATTTATTTCCAACTTCATACTGCTTTGATCTGAGAGGTTTTTTTTTATAATATCAATATTTTTAAATTTGTTGAGACTTGCTTTGTGACCCAGTATGTGGTCTATCCTAGAGAATGTTCCATGAGGACTTGTGAAAAATACATATCCTGCTGTTGTGGGGTGTAGTGTTCTATAAATGTCTGTCAATTCTAGTTCATTTATCATACAAATCGACATCTCTGTTCCTTTGTTGATCCTCTGTCTAGATGATTTATCCATTGATGAGAGTGGTGTATTGAAGTCTCCAACTATTACTGTGGTGTTATCTACTTCTCCTTTCAGTGTTCTCAGTGATTTCCTCATGAATTTTGGGGCATTCTCACTTGGTACATAAATATTTATGATTGTTATATTTTCTGGATGAATTGACCCTTTTATTAATATATAGTGTCCTTCTTTGTCTCTTTTAATGATTTTACATTTGAAGTCTATTTTGTCTGATATTACTATAGCTACTCCCACTTTTTTCTGGTTGCTGTTTGCATGAAAATCTTTTTCTAACCTTTCACTTTCCACCTATTATTGTCTTTGTGTCTGAAATGAGTTTCTTGGAGACAGCATATAGATGAGTCCTATTTTTTAATCTATTCTGCCAGTCTGTGTCTTTTTATTGGGGAGTTTAATCCATTAACATTTAACATTATTACTGTAAGGGCAGTACTTTCTTCTATCATTCTGTGTTCTGGATTTTATATGTCATTTTTTTTCCTCTCTCTCTTTTTAACCTTCCTGATAATCTTCATTTCTACACTATTCTCCAAACCTCTTTCTCCTGTCTTTTCCTATTCACCTGAAGCACTCCCTTTAGTATTTCTTGTAGCACTGGTCTCTTAGTCACAAACTCTCTCAGTATGTGCTTGTCTGAAAATATTTTAATCTCTCCCTCTTTTTAGAAGGACAGTTTTACTAGATATAGAATTCTTGGTTGGCATTTCTTCTCTTTCAGTATCTTAAATATATCATACCACTCTCTTTTCACCTCCATGGTTTCTGGGGAGAAATCTGTAAATGGTCTTATGGAGCTTGCCTTCACTGTGATGGATTGCTTTTCTCTTCCTACTTTCAGAATCCTCTTTTTGTAATTAACATTAGACAATCTTATCAGTAAGTGTCTTGGAGTAGGTCTATTGGAGTCTATTCTGTTTGGGGCATGCTGTACTTCTTGAATCTCTAATTTTCTTTCCTTCATAAAAGTTGGGAAATTTTCAGTGATTATTTCTTCCATTATTCTTTCCATCCCTTTCTGCCTTTCTTCTCTCTGTGGGACACCCATAGCATGTATATTTGTGGATTTCATATTGTCATTCCTCTCCATAAGATCCTGCTCATATTTTTCCATTCTTTTCTCCATCTATTCTTGTGTGTGTGTGTGAATTCAGATTTCTGGTCTTCCAATTCACTGATCCTTTCTTCTCCTTGCTCAAATCTACTGTTGTATCCCTCCATTGTCTTTATTTTATTAAATTCAGTTTTATTGAAATACATTCACACACCATACAATCATCCATGGTATACAATCCACTGTCCACAATATGATAACATAGTTATGCGTTCATCACCACAATCTATCTCTGAACATTTTCTTTACATCAGAAAGAACCAGAACAAGAATAAAAAATAAAAGTGGAAAAAGAACACCCAAATCATCCCCCCATCCCACCCCATTTGTCCTTTAGTTTTTATCCCCATTCCTCCACTCATCCATACACTAGATAAAGGGGGTGTGATCCACAAGGTCTTCACAATCACATGGTCACCCCTTGTAATCTACATTATATAATTGTCTTCAGGAGTCCAGACGGCTGGGTTGGAGTTTGGTAGTTTCAGGTATTTACTTCTAGCTATTCCAATACATTAAAATCTAAGAGGTATTATCTATATAGTGTATAAGAATGTCCACCAGCATGACCTCTCGACTCCATTTGAAATCTCTCAGCCGCTGAAACTATTTCATCTCATTTTGCATCCCCCTTTTGGTCAAGAAAATACTCCCAGTCCCACGAATACGGGTCCACATTCATCGCTGGGAGTCATATTCTGCATTGCCAGGGAGATTTACAACCCTGGGAGTCAGGTCCCATGTAGGGGGGAGGGCAGCAAGTTCACCTGTTGAGATGGCTTAGTTAGAGAGAGAGAGGTCCACATCTGAGCAACAAAGAGGTACTCAGGGGGAGACTCTTAGGTACCATTACATTCAAGTTTAGACTCTCCTTTGTGGTACTGAGCTTCATAATGGCAAGTCCCATGCTTGAGAGCTCAGAACATCAAACCGCCAGTCCCAATGTTTGTGATAACATCAACACCAGTCCAGGTGAGGATGTCCAACACATCTGCACCTTCCCCCAGATCCTCAGGGCTTGGGAGGGGGAGGCTGTAAATATATTTTTTATTATCTGCCCAAATTACTCTGGGATGTGTCACTATTTCACTCCAGCCTATACTAACCTACTATATCTCACTTCCTATTCAATGTTCCATGCAATGGTGGTGTTTGAACAAATCGACTGTAGAGTTGTACCATTTAGAAAATTTAGATCCTGTACCAAATATATATCTATTCCATTGGTCTCATATGGAAGTTGAAGTTTTAAAACACAATCAGTTTCAACCTTTACCCTTTGGCCTGGCTTGCCCTGGTCTTAACCAGACCTGCTTCATTCATATCACTAATTGAAGTCTGGGCTCTTTTTCAGCTTTTTTTTTTTTTTTTTTGACAGTGGCTGTATGCACTAATACTGACATTCATATCTGCCGAGTTCTAGCTCTGAGTTTCAGGTGTCTCAGAGATATGCATTGTTCCAGAGACCAATCAGGTTATATGCTAGGGGATCAGCATCTCAAACTTTACAGATAGGCATTACAATTCAGGGATAGAGTTAACTTCTGTAAGAGCTTACAATCTAGGGACTATTACAATTATTATTTCCATGTTAGGCTATGTTCTAAGATTCAATTCTGAGTTTACACATTATAGTTAGTCCATATTGGTGAGGCATCATCCCTCTCACCATGTTTTCTCCAACACTTTTACTCCTATATATATATTTTCCTACAATTTTAGAGTTATATTGTCATACCATACATTTATCCACAATGTACAATCAGTTGTTCATGGTATCATCATAAAGTTTTACATTTATCAACACAATCAGCACTTGAGCATACTGATTATTACAAGAAAAATTGTTTATATTTTTAGCAATAAGAAAAAAATGATAAAAAAAAATAACATGTCATAAAATACCATACACTAGTAAGGACAGCAAATAACACCACTACCAAGAATCCCATATTCCTCCCCTATATCCCCCTCTCATATACATTTAACATTGGCATATTGCCTTTGTTACATTTAATGGAGGTATATTACAATGTTACTGTTGACCATAGACTCCAGTTTGCTTTGATTATATTTTTTCCTGAAAACCATCCCCTTTTCAAATTTCTACATGGTTGACATTCATTTGCTTTCCCACATGCAAAACCATTTTTGTATTTGTATATTTAGTAACAGTCATTGGCCACTCCAGTTTTTACCACGTTATACAGTCCCAGTCTTTATCATCTATCTTTACCTCTGGTGTCATACATTCTCCTATCCCACTTCTTTCAGCTTTACTCACAGACATCTTTGTTTAGTGTACTTACAATATCGTGGTACCATCACACAGTATTATGCTATCTATTTCTGGATCTATGCAATCAATCCTAAACATTCTGTAGTACTTCAGCATTAAATGGCTGATCTCTGCCCTCTTTCTATCTCCTGGTTGCCTGTGTTGTCAGCTTTTAACTCCCAAAGTTTGTTCATTAATGTCTGTTCATATTAGTGAGACCATACAGAATCTGTCCTTTTGTTTCTGGCTAACTTCACTCAACATGATGTCCTCAACATTCATCCACATTATTACATGATCCATGTCTTTGTTCTGTCTTACAGCTGCATAATATTCCATCATATGTATATACCACAGTTTCTTTATCCACTCGTCCTTTGATGCACAGTTCACTGTTTCCATCTCTTGGCAATTGTGAATAGTGCTGCAATAAACATCGGTTTACAAATGTCTGTTTGTGTCTTAAGTTTCAGTTCCTCTGAGTATATACCTAGCAATGGAATAGCTGGGTCATATGGCAAATCTATATTTAGCTTCCTGAGGAACCTCCATACTGTCTTCCAGAATGGTTGCACCATTCTACATTCACACCAACAATAAATAAGTGTGTCTCTTTCTCCACATCCTCTCCAGCACTTGTCATTTTCTGTTTTTTGGATAATGGCCATTCTGGTAGGTGTGAGATGATATCTCATTGTGGTTTTGATTTGCAATTCCTTAATAGCCAGTGAAGTTGAGCATTTTTTCATATGCTTTTGAGCCATTTCTATTTCCTCTTCAGAAAAATGTCTGTTCATGTCTTTTGCCCATTTTTGAATTGGATTGTTTGTCTTTCTGTTATTGAGATGCAGGATTCTTTTACATATTTGGGATATTAAACCCTTATCTGATATGTGGTTTCCAAATATCATCTCCCATTGTGTAGGTTGCCTTTTTACTTTTCTGACAAAGTCCTTTGATGTACAAAAGTGTTTAATTTTGAGGAGATCCCATTTGTCTATTTGTTCTTTGGTTGCTTGCGCCTTGGGTGTGAAGTCTAAGAAACCACCTCCTATCAAAAGATCTTTAAGATATTGCCGTACATTTTCTTCTAAGAGTTTTATGGTCTTGGTGCTAATGTTTAGGTCTTTGATCCACTTTGAATTAATTTTGGTACAAGATGTGAGATGGACATCCTCTTTCATTCTTTTGGAAATGAATATCCAGTTCTCCAATCACCATTTATTGAACAGGCTGCTCTTTTCCAGTTTCTTTGGGTTCACTGCCTTATCAAAGATCAGTTGTCCATAGATGCAAGGGTCTACTTCTGAACACTCAATTCAATTCCATTGATCAGTATATCTGTCCTTATGCCAGTACCATGCTGTTTTGAGCACTGTAGCTTTGTAATATGCTTCAAAGTCAGGTAGTGTGAGACCTCCCAATTCATTCCTCTTTCTCAAGATATTTTTGGCTATTCGGGGCACCTTACCTTCCAAATAAATTTAGTTATTGCTTTTTCTATTTCTGTAAAGTAAGTTTTTGGGATTTGAATTGCTATTGCATTGAATCTGTAGATCAGTTTGGGTAAAATTGCCATCTTAACTATATTTAGTCTTCCAATCCATGAACATGGTATGTTCTTCCATTTTTTTCAGGTCTTGTTCAATTTCTTTTAGCAGTTTCTTATAGTTTTCTATGTAAAGGTCTTTTGTGTCCTTGGTTAAGTTTATTCCTAAATACTTGATTCTTTTGGTTGCTGTTGTAAATGGGATTTTTTTCTTGATTTCCTCCTCTTGTTGCACATTACTTCTGTATAGGAACACTACAGATTTTTGCGTGTTGATCTTGTAGCCTGCTACTTTGTTGTATTCATTGACTAGTTCTAGTAACTTTGCTGTAGATTTTTCTGGATTTCCTACATGTAGAATCATGTCATCTGCAAATAGTGAAAGTTTTACTTCTTCCTCTCCAATTTGGATGCCTTTTATTTCTTTTTGTTGCCTAATTGCTCTAGCTAGAAATTCCAGAACAATGTTGAAGAACAATGGTGATAGTGGGCATCCCTGTCTTGTTCCTGATCTTAGAGGAAAAGCTTTCAGTCTCTCCCCATTGAGTGTGATTTTACCTGTGGGTTTTTCATATATTGCCTTTATCATATTGAAAACGTTCCCTTCTATTCCAATCCTTTGAAGTGTTTTCATCAGGAAAGGATGTTGAATTTTGTCAAATGCCTTACCTGCATCAATTGAGATGATCATGTGATTCTTCTGCTTTGATTTATTGATGTGGTGTATTACATTAATTTATTTTCTTCTGTTGAACCAGTCTTGCATACCTGGAATAAATCCCACCTGGTTGTGGTCTATAATTCTTTTAATGTGCTGCTGGATTCGATTTGCGAGTATTTTGTTGAGGATTTTTGCGTCTATAATCGTTAAAGAAGTTGGTCTATAATTTTCTTTTTTTGTTGTATCTTTGGTTTTGTTATTAGGGTGATGTTTGCGTCATAAAAAGAGTTAGGTAGCTTTCCTTTTTCTTCAATTTTTTTGAAGAGTTTGAGTAGGATTGGTACTAATTCATTCTTGAATGCTTGGTAGAATTCACATGTGAAACCATCTGGTCCTGGGCTTTTCCTCTTTGGGAGCTTTTTGATGACTGACTCAATCTCTTTACTTGTGATTAGTTTGTTGAAGTCATCTATTTCTTCTTGAGTTAATGTTGGTTGTTTATGCTTTCCTAGGAAGTTGTCCGTTTCTTCTAAGTTTAGTTTATTCATATATAGTTGCTCATAGTATCTTCTGATTATCTCCTTAATTTCTGCAGGGTCGGTAGTTATATTTCCTTTCCCATTTCTGATTGCATTTATTTGCATCTGCTCTCTCTCTCTCTCTCTCTCTTTTTTTTTTGTTAGCCTAGCCAGTGGTCCATGGATTTTATTGATTTTCTCAAAGAACCAACTTCTGATTTTGTTGATTCTCTCTATTGTTTTCCTGTTCTCAATTGCATTTATTTCTGCTCTAATATTTGTTATTTCTTCCCTTCTGCTTGCTTTGGGGTTAGTTTGTTGTTCTTTCTCTAATTCCTCCAGATGAGCAGTTAACTCTTCAATTTTTGCTCTCTCTTCTCTTTTAATATAGGCATTTAGGGCAATAAATTTCCCTCTCAGCACCGCCTTTGCTGCATCCCATAAGTTTTTATAAGTTGTGTTTTCATTGTCATTTGCCTCGAGGTATTTAATAATTTCTCTTGTAATTTCTTCCTTTACCCACTGGTTTTCTAAGAGGGTGTTGTTTTGCCTCCATATGTTTGTGAATTTTATAACCTTCTGCCTTTTGATTATTTCCAACTTCATTCCATTGTGGTCTGAGAAAGTGTTTTGTGTAATATCAATATTTTTAAATTTGTTGAGACTTGCTTTGTGACCCAGCATGTGGTCTATCCTAGAGAATGTTCCATGAGCACTTGAGAAAAAAGTGTATCCTGCAGTTGTTGGATGTAGTGTTCTATAAATGTCTGTCAAGTCTAGTTCATTTATCATACAATTCAACATCTCTTTTTTTTTAGTAATCCTCTGTCTAGATGTTCTATCCATTGATGAGAATGGTGTACAGAAGTCTCCAACTATTATTGTAGAGGTATCTATTGCTCCTTTCAGTGATTGAAGTGTTTGCCTCATGAATTTTGGGGCATTCTGGCTTGGTGCATAAATATTTATGATTGTTATGTTTTGTTGATGAATTGACCCTTTTATTAATAAATAGTGTCCCTCTTTGTCTCTTTTAATTGTTTTGCTTTTGAAGTCTAACTTGTCTGATATTAATATAGCTACTCCCATTTTTTTCTGGTTGTTGTTTGCATGAAATATCTTTTTCCAACCTTTCACTTTGACTCTATCTTTGTCCTTGTGTCTAAAGTGAGTTTCTTGCAGACAGCATATAGATGGGTCCTGTTTTTTAATCCATTCTGCCAGTCTGTGTCTTTTTATTGGGGAGTTTAATCCATTTACGTTTAGTGTTATTACTGTAAGGGCGGTACTTTCTACTACCATTTTGTTTTTTGGAATTTATATGTCATATCTTATTTTTCCTCTCCTTTTACCTTTCCTGATAATCTTCATTTCTGCACTCTTCTCCAACTCTCTCTCTCCTGTCTTTTCCTATCAGCCTGTAGCACTCCCGTTAGTATTTCTTGTAGTGCCAGTCTCTTTATTCACAAACTCTCTCAGTTTCTGTTTGTCTGAAAATGTTTTAATCTCTCCCTCATTTTTGAAGGAAAGTTTTGCTGGATATAGAATTCTAGGTTGGCAGTTTTTCTCTTTCAGTATCTTAAATATATCATGCCACTGTCTTCTTGCCTCCATGGTTTCTGCAGAGAAATCTGCACATAGTCTTATTGACCTTCCCTTGTATGTGATGGATTGCTTTTCTCTTGCTGCTTTCAGAATCCTCTCTTTGTCTTTGACATTGAACAATCTGACCAGTAAGTGTCTTGGAGTAGGTCTATTGGGATCTATTCTATTTGGGGTACGTTGTACTTCTTGAATCTCTAATTTTCTGTCTTTTATAAGTGTTGGGAAATTTTCAGTGAATATGTCTTCCATTACTCTTTCCACTCCTTTTGCCCTCTCTTCTCCTTCTGGGATACCCATAACACGTATATTTGTGTGTTTCATGTTGTCACTCAGCTCCCTAAGACCCTGCTCATATTTTTTCCATTTTTTTCACCATCTGTTCTTTTGTGTGTATGAATTTGAATGACCTGTCTTCCAGTTCACTGATCCTTTCTTCTGCCTGTTCAAATCTACTGTTGTGTCCCTCCATTGTGTTTTTCATCTCCTCCATTGTGGCCTTCATTCCCATGAGTTCTGCCATTTGTTTTTTTAAGTTTATGATTTCATCTTTATGGTCATCCAGTGTCTTCTTTATATCCTTCAGCTCTTTTCCTATATCTTCCTTCATTTCATCAAATTTATTTAGCATTAGTTGCCTCCACTCCTGTGTCTCAGCTGAGCTATTAGTTTGTTCCTTTGGCTGGTCCATGTTTTTGTGTTTCCTGGTATGGCTTGTTATCTTAAGTTGTCTAGGCATCTGATTTCCTTGATTAGTTTATTTTGGAGCTTGTTTATCTTTTACCTAGTGGTTTTCTTGTTGGTTGGCTTTGTTCTCTGGTCTCTGTCATTCAGTTCAACTTATTGTAGACCTCTAACTTAGGTTCTATTTAGTTGATCAGAATTTTTCCCCTCTTGTTTTTTCTGTTCCTTGCTCTGCCTCTATGTAACCTTTTTGTGAGTGGGTCTCCTCAGATATGGTCGACCCTAGTCAGATTTTCCCAGTCTAGTGAGGCCCAGACTCACTGTGCAGTTTTCCTTAGAATGAGACCCTCCTATGAGGCCTTTGGAATTGGTGCTTTTCCTCTCTTGTCCAGCAGGTGGTGCTTGCTAGCCTGCAGCTCCCCACCAGTGTAAGGAGGTGTGGAGACTTTAATTCTCCTGGTGACTCTGATCCTGTTGGGGGTGTGGCTGACTGAAGCCAGAATCTGAATTCCAGCTCCTGGGGTCTGTGTTTGCAGAAGGAGGACTGCCAGTTGAGCTGGACCTCCCTCCACTCTCCCAATCCTCAGAACTCCAGTTGTCTCTCAGGGGCACTATTCCCTTCTCCCCTCTCTTCCTTGGGGCCTCTCCAGGTAGATTCCTTGTTCAGCCTGAGTTGCCAATTAAAGACAGGGGTGGAGACCTTCAGTATTAAATACAGAACACTGTGCGTACTCTGTCTCCCCCCAAGCCCAGCCTAGTCCCTCAACCTGGGCTTTCCAATAGAACAAAACCACATATATTTCTTTTAGATTAAAAAAAATAGAAAAGGAAAACAAGAAAAAGAAAAAAGAAACGAAAAGAGTCTCTTTTAAAAGTCTTTCCCCAGCCTGGAAGTTTTGTCACTGCCAGAATAGAGCATTTAAAGATATGCTTTGGGCTATTGTCTGATAATTACTCTCCAATAGCTTCTGTTCCACCCCTGCTGGGGGCTATTGAAATGCAAAAAGATAAGGGATCAGTGAGAAGCCAGAAGGGACAAAATATAGAGGAAAAAATGGCTTTTTTGGAGTCTGGGAATGGGTGCCTGCTTTTACGTGCCCCCACTTCTTGGAGCCCAGCACTTCTTTAGCACCCCAGCTCCCAAAATTAGTTAATTAATTTGTTAATTAATTCTGCAGTTGAGGCTGGGTTGAGCCTCCCTTCTTGCCCTCAGCAGATTGCTGTTTTTTTAGTTTTTTTCCCCCCCTTTTCAGGGAGCCGGCAGCAAGACAGTCTGTGAGGTCTGGGTGGGGAGGGGCGCCAGACCCCTGGTCTGGGGAACTTACAATGTTCGCTGCGATCTCAGCTTTTCCTCCAATTGCAAACTTGCGTCCAATGTGTGACTGGTTACTGGATACCCCGAAAACACTGTTTCATATAGTTCTTGGGTAATTGCCAGCTGCTCTAGGGGAGAGACAAAATTTTGCTCCTCACCACTCCGCAATCTTGCCCCACCCCTCAAGTGACTCCCTCTGCTGTCTTTTTAATCTCCTCCATTACGCCCCTCATTCCCAGAAGTTCTGTCATTTGTTTCTTCAAGTTTATGAATTCTTCCTTATTGTCATCCAGTGTCCTCCTTATAACGTTTTCCCTCATTTCATTGACTTGATTTCTGAATTGATTTAGCTTTGTTTGAGTATCTCCAATTAGTTCTTCCTTCAGTTCATTGAATTGATTTTGCAATACTGCTTCAATTCCTGTATCTCAGTTGAACTATTAGTTTGTTCCTTTGGCTGGTCCATATTTTTGTGATTCCTAGTATCACTCATTATTTTAAGCTGTCTAGGCATCTGACTTTCTTGATTAGTTTATTATGTAGCTTGTTTTCACTCTTTCACATAGGTTTTTCTTGGTTGGCTTTGTGCTCTAACCTTTGATGTTCAGTTCAGCTTATTCTAGACCTTTAGCTTAGATTCTGTTTAGTTGATCAGAGTTTTTTGCCTCTTGGTTTTCTCTTTCTTGTCCTGCTTCTATGTAGTCTTTTTGTGTGATGTCTCCTCAGATATGGTAAACCCCAGTCAGGTTTTCCCAGTCCAGAGAAGCTCAGGTCACAAGAGGAGGGTATGGAGCTTCCTTGATAATGAGACCCTCCTGTCAGTCCTTTAGACTCTGTTCTTCTTTATGCTGTCCAGCAGGTGGCACTTGCCAGCCCATAGTTTCCCAATCAGTGTAAGAATGCATGGAGCATATAGTTCTCCTTGTGAACCTGACCCTGTCAGCATATGGCTGACTGAATCTGCTTTCTGAATTCTAGTCCCTGGGGTCTGATTTCCCAAAAGCAGGTCTGCCCCTGGAGCTGGGCAGCCCTCCCCTTTTCTTGGGAAGTTATGGTGTTTAGCAAATTTTCTCTACCACTAGACCTATAGCTTTATATCTCAGAGCTATCTTAGCTCTGCTTTTGCCTGGGCCCAAATTGCAAGTTTTTGAGGCTTTCTGTAATGGGTTTCTTAGAATAATTATTTTTTTTTAAAAGGGGAAAAAATTAGAAAAAAAGAAAGTAAAAGAGAAAAGAAAAGAAAGGGCACAATATGGACCATTTACAGTCCTTGCATTTCTAATGGGCTATTGAAATGATAAAAGACAGGGAGTTGAGGGTGATTAAAGAACTATCAAGAAAGCAAAGAAACCAGCTTTTCAGACAAGGGATCCCCCTTCCCTTGATTTACATATGTGTCTGATTCTATTTGAGCCCTGCCCTTTTCTGTATTATGTTCATTGGAACTCCAAAAAAAATCTGTCTTTGCTTTTGTTTTTGTTTTCTTGTTTTTGTTTTTGATGTTTTGCTAGCCCTATCTCCTCTCCACTGGGCTGACTGCTCCCAAATTCTCCCATGCCTGGTCTCAGTCTCTCTATTTGGAGTTTTTTTTTTTTTTTTTTTTTTCAGGAGTCTGAGCTTTCCCATTAGAGCTGCAACTACAGTTCTCCCTCCTGGTTCCCAGCACCAATAGCTTCTCCTACCTTGGGACTGTGCATGGCAGGGTTGGTTGTAGGCCCCTGGTCACAAGAACTCACACATTTTGCTGATCTCAGCTGCTCTGCACATCTGTGAGTATTGTATGAAGCATGCCCAAACTCAGATTCCTCTGCAGTGTCCAGTCCACACAGTTCCTGGCTTTCTACCAACTGTCCCAGAGGAGTAACTAAAACACACATGTGATTTACTTTCCACTAATAAATAATGAAGATGTAGGATTTCTTTGTATATTCTAGATAGCAAATCCTTATCAAATATGTGGTTTCCAAATATTTTTTCATTGAGTCAGCTGCCTTTAATGTTTTTGACTAAGCCTTTTGAGGCACAGAAGTATTCAATTTGAGGAGGTCCAATTTATCTATTTTTTCTTTCATTGTGCTGGGTGTAACATCTAGGAAAATACCAATGATCACTAGATCTTGAAAATGTTTCCCTCTGTTTTGTTCTAGAGGTTTTATGGTACTATCTCTTATAATTACATCTTTGATCCATTTTGATTCAATTTCTGTGTAAGGAGTGAGGTAATCTTCCTCTTTCATTCCTTTGGATATAGATATCTTGTTCTTCCAGTACCATTTATTAAAGAAACTATTCTGTCCCAGTTGAGTGGACTTGGGAGACTTGTCAAAATTCAATTGAAAAGAGATCTAAAGACTGGAGTCTCAATTTGATTCCATTGAACAATATGTTTATCTTTTTGCCATTACAATGCTGTTTGTACCACTGTGGCTTTATAACATGCTTTAAAGTCAGGAAGCATTGGTACTCCTGCTTCATTCTTCTTTCTCAATATGTTTTTGGCTAGTTGAGACTCCTAATCATTCCAAATAGATTTGATAATTAGTTTTTCCATTTCAGCAAATTAGCATGTTGGAATTTTGATTGATATTGCATTGAATCAGGTAATCAATTTGGCAGAATTGACATCTTAATGATGTTTCACTTTTCAATCCATGAACACAGAATATCCTTCAATTTGTTTAGATCTTCTTTGATATTTTTAGCAATGTTGTTTTGTTTCCTTTGTACATCTTTGGTTAAGTTTCTTCCAAGATATTGGATTCTTTTAGCTGCTATTCTGGCAATGGAATTTTTTCCTGATTACCTTCTCAGATAGCTCATTTCTACTGTGGAGAAACACTACAGATTTTTCTGTATTCATCTTGTATTTCCACTCTTTGATGAATTCACTTATCAGATCCAATAACTTTGTTATAGTTTTTTTCAGTGCTTTCTAAATATGGGGTCATGTTGTCTAAAAATAGTGAAAGTTTTAATTATTCCTTCCCAATATGGATTGCGTTTATTTCTTTTCCTTGCCTAACTGTTCTAGCTAGAACTTCTAGAAGAAGGTTCAGTAACAGGGTGACAGTGGACATCCTTGTCTTTTTCCTGACCTTAGAGGGAAGTCTTTCAGTCTCTCATTATTGAGTACATAATTAGCTGTGGGTTTTTCATATATGCCCTTTATCATGTTGAAGAAACTTCCTTTGATTCCTACCTTTTGAAATATTTTTATCAAGAAAGAGTGTTTAAAATGGAGTCATGATGATTGCACAACTAAGTGAGGATAATTTGAGATATGGATAGATTATGGTGGACTTAATGTGTATTATATAAAAAGAAAGAATGCTGAATTTTCTGCATCAATCAAAATGTTCATATGATTTTTCACTTAGATTTGTTAATGGGTGTAATACATTAGTTGATTTTCATATGTTGAACCACCCTGTATATGTGGGATAAAACCCACTTGGTCCCTACAACACAATGGCAATAATACAAACAGTCCAATTATAAAATGGGCAAAAGATATGAAAACATTTCTCTAAAGAGGAAATACAAATGGCCAAAAAACACATGAAAAATATTCATATTCACTGGCTATTAGGGAGATGCAAATTAAGACCACAATGAGATAACCATCTCACACCAATTAGAATGGCAGCCATTAAACAAACAGGAAACTACAGATGCTGGAGAACATGTGGAGTTGGAACTCTTATTCACTGTTGGTATAATGGTACAGCCACTCTGGAAGACAGTGTGGTGTTCCTTAGAAAGCTAGATATTGAGTTATTCTTCAATCCATCAATTTCACTTCTTGGTATATACCCAGAAGATCTGAGAGCAGTGACATGAACAGATATTTGCACACCAATATTCATAGCAGCTTTATTCACATAGCCAAAAGATGGAAACAACCCAAATGTCCTTCAACAGATGAGTGGATAAACAAAGTGTGGTATATTCCCATGATGGAATACTATGCAGCAGTAAGAAAGAATGAGATCATGGAATATATAATAATGTGGATAAACTTTGAAGACATAAAGCTGAATGGAAAAAGCCAGGCACAAAAAGAGAGATATTGTATGCTACCACTAATGTGAACTCTGTAAAAATCTAAAATAAATGCTTTATATTTTAGAAGGTAGGGGAACGTGCAACAGACAACTAATAGTGAAGGGGAAGTGACTATCTAATAAGTACAGGCAGGTTATAGAGGGCAATCTCAATGTTATGAGAATGCTCAGGAATGACTATTGTTTGTTAATTTTGATGGTTATGGTAGGAACATGTTGATAGCAATGCAGTTATTTTAGGTTATTTGTTTTTCTTATTTTTTCATTTTGGTTTTGTTTGAAAGGCAGTTTTTGTATTGTTTGTTTTTTAATTTTTGATAAAATTTAAAAAGCAAATAAAAATAAACAATAAAACAGTTAAAAACCCACTTGGTCATAGCGTATAATTCTTTTAATATGCTGTTAGATTCCATTTGCAAAGATCTTATTGAGCAATTTTGCATCTATACTCATTAGAGATATTAATCTTATTTTTCTTATCATATAGTTTCAGCCTTTGCTGTTAGTATAATCACTGCATAGAATGACTTAGGTAGTGTTCCCCCTTCAATTTTTTTGGAAGACTTTGAACAAAAATAATGTTAATTCTTCTTGGAATGCTTGATAAAATTTACCTGTGAAGACACCTGGTCCTGCATTTTGTTTTTTATTTTTTGTTTTTTTTATTTTTTGGGGATGTTTTTGATGACTGACTCAATCTCTTTCTGATTGGTTTACTGAATTCTATTCCTTCTCAAATCAGTGTAGGTTGTTCAGGGATTTCTAGGACAATGTCCATTTCTTCTAAGTTGTCTACTTTGTTGGCATAGAGTTGTTCATAGTATGCTCTTATGAATAGCAAGTTCTACAGGATGGTGCTGATTTAGGATACTCTTCCCCCATGGTTTTCAGAACTGGTACCTTCTTAACCATTAAGTTGAAGCATACATATCTCCACCTGAGAGATTATTGACTCCTCAGTTTGCAGTGTCTTCCACTACTTTTTAATTTTTATTTTGATATAATTTCAAACATATGGGAGAGTTGCAAATACAATACAAACCCCATACAGAGAACTCCAACAATCCCCACCCCCAGACACCCATATAACCAATTTTACATTTTGCTACTTTTACATTACCTTTCTTTCTCTTTCCTTCCTTGCTTCCTTCCTTCCTTCCTTCTTTCCTTGCTCTCTCCCTTCCTACCTTCCTCCCTACCCCCTCTGTCTTTCAACTATATCTATTATCTTTCTATGAATTATCTATATACCCATTTATCACCTTCTGAACATTTGAGAGCAGGTTGCATATATAATACTCCTTGAGCTCATAACACTTCCATGTACAATTCCTGCAAACAATGACATTCACTTATGTTGTTAACTTAACAGCAGTTAATTCAAGAAAATAAATATGTATATAAAGCTTAAATTCTATATTCCAATTTTTCCTTATGTCCCTTTGAGCTTTCCTCCTCCATTCTTAGATCCACTCCAGTGTCATATATTGCATTGATTGTCATTAACTCTTAATTAATACTTTTTTTAATTTAACTACATCAAAAATTTTTTTAAAGATATACAATAAAAACCATTTCAAACAAACCATAACAAGGGAATAAAAAAAAGACAACTAACCTAAAATAACTACTTTATTTCCAAAATGTTCCTACTCTACCCCAAGAAAATAACCTAATATAGCAACATTTCTGTGAACTTGTTCCTACCATACCCATCAAACATTAACTAATGATACTCATTCCTGGGCATTCTCAGAATGTTAAATTTATCCATGATGGTTTATCTCTTATTACTGGGTTATCATTCCTCCTTCATTAACTGCTCTCTGTCACTAGTTCCCCAATATTCTATGTTATAAACCATTTATTTTAGGAGTGTGTTGTTTAAATTCCAGGCTTTGGGGCATTTTCTATGTCTCTCATAATTATTGATTTCTAATTATATTCCACTGTTGTCAGAGAATGTGCTTTGAATAATTTCAGTTTTTTAAAATTTATTGAGGCTTGTTTTATGTCCCAGCATATGATCTATTTTGGAGAAAGTTCTGTGATCACTAGGGAAGAATATGTATCCTGGTGATTTGGGATGTGATGCTCTATATATGTCTGTTAAAATAAATTCATTTATCCAGTTGTTTAGGTTTTCAATTTCCTTATTGGACTTCTGTCTGGATGATCTATCTATAGAAGACAGTGATGTGTTGAAGTCACCCACAGTTATTGTGGAAACATCCATTGCATCCTTCAGTTTTGCCAGTGTTCGCCTCATGTATTTTGTGGCAACATGATTAGGTGCATAAACATTTATGATTGTTATTTCTTCTTGTTGAATTGCCTCTTTTATTAATATGTGGTGGACTTCTTTGTCTCTCCTAACATCCTTGCATTTAAAGTCTATTTTATCTGAGATTAATATTGGTACTCCTGCTTTCTTTTGGCTGTAGCTTGCATGAAATAATTTTTCCATCTTTTCATTTTCAATATCTTTGTGTCCCTTTGTTTAACATGAGTTTCTTATATGCAACATATTGATGGTTCATTTTTTTGATCCATTCTGCCAATCTATATCTTTTAATTGGGGAGTTCAATCCATTTATATTCAATGTTACTACTGTGAAGGCATTTCTTGAATCAGCCATCCTATCCTTTGGTTTATGTTTGTCAGATATAAGTTTTCCCTCTCTCTCTGATTGTCCTTTAATGGACAAATATTGAATCCTTTTAGTACTGAACCTTTCTCCATATCTCTCTCTCCTTTCTTTGTTTCTCTGTCAGTAGGGCTCCCTTTAGTATCTGAAGTAGGGCAGGACTTTTATTAGCAAAACCTCTCAGCATTTGTTTGCCTGTAAAAATTTAAGCCCTCCTTCAAATTTGAAGAAGATCTTTGCTGGATAAAGTATTCTTGGTTGGAAATTTTTCTCTCTCAGAATTTTAAATGTGTCCTACCACTGCCTTTTCACCACCATGGTGGCTGCTGAGTAGTCACTACTTAGTCTTATGTCATTTCCTTTGTATGTGGTGAATTGTTTTTCTCTTGCTGCTTTCAGAACTTGCTCCTTCTCTTCAGTATTTGAGAGTCTGATCAGAATATGTCTTGGAGTGGGTTTATTAGGATATATTCTATTTGGAGTTCACTGGGCATTTACGCTTTGTGTATTTATATTGTATAGAAGGTTTTGGAAGTTTTCTCCAACAATTTATTTGAATACTCTTTCTAGACATTTACCCTTCTCTTCCCCTTCTGGGACACCAATGAGTTTTATATTTAGATGTTATATTTTATCTATCATATCCCTGTGGTTCATGTTGAATTTTTCAATTTTTCCCCTTTCTTTCTTCTGTTCTTTCATTTTCTGTTCTGTGGTCCCTGAGGTAGCTGATTTGTTTTTCAGCTTCCACTAGTCTTGTACTGAGTATCCAGAGTCTTTTTAATTTGATCATTTTATTTCCATAAGATCACCTTGTTTTTTTTTTTTTATTTACTCTTGCAATTTCTTCTTTATGCTCTTCTAGGGTCTTCTTCATGTCCTTTACATCCTGTGCTATGCTCTCATTGTTTATGTTTAGTTCTTTGATTAATTGCTCCAAGTACTGTGTCTCCTCTGAACTTTTGACTTGGGTGTTTGGGTCTGTGTTATCCATATTGTCTGGTTTTATTGTATGCTTTAAAATTTTCTGTTGTTTTTTCCTCTTGGCATTTGCTTTACTTGATAGAGTTCTTTTAGGATATGTAGGATTATTCAAAGTCTAATCTCTAATTTGTCAGATCTACAGCCTGGTGGCATACACTTTCTGTAACTAACCAGTAGATGGTGTCCTTGAGTCACCTATTCCCCTCAAGTCAGTTCTCCCCAACTTTGTCTTTGTGGTGTTTGGGGGTCTGATTCTTGTGGGGTCCAATTGGTGCACCAAGTTTAATTGTGTTGTTGGTGCTGCCAGCCCTGAACATGGGGTGTGTGTCTGAGTGGTTAGGGAGGGAGGGCAGATTTAATAATCAAACTTCCCAGGTATTCCTGGAGATTTAAGGCTGTTGCAAGAGTCTAAACTTTCATTTCATTCTCACCACAGATTGCCTCTGCCACTGACCCACATGTCTTCAGTATTGGTATATGGTCACTGGGATTTCCAAGTGGGTCCCTCTTCCAATCCATGCTCTTTCTGTGCCTTTGCTGAGGGAAGGTTGTGTTACATCACAAGTGTGTACCATCCCTTAATAAAAGTTCTGGGCCACTAGGCCATGTAAGTGTGTTCCCAGCCTGCTGTAAGGATGGCTGTATGGGGCATGTTAATTTCCCCCTTTTTGCACAGCTCTGCCTTCCCAGCTCTGGGACACTTAGCTGTGGGTGCATGAAAGGCTATTGTTCATGCCTGATATTGTGGCATGTGTATGTGTTGCTGGAAACACTTCCTTTCACACTGGGTTTTTGGCATTGCTCTGGGCTGTGGCATCAGCACCAGGCAGGAGCATTCCCAGCCCACTGAGAAGATGGCTGCAAGGGGTGTGTTTTTCCCCCTTTTGGCTAACCTTCTCCCTCCTTGCTCTGAGACAATTAGCAGTAGGTGTGCAAAAGGCTATATTCCATGCCAGATATTGATGTGTTCATACAACCCATTCCTGCTGCACTTCACTGTGTGGTTCTTGCTGCCATATCTGCAGCTGCTTTTGGGTTTTTTTTAAATAAAAGATCTAGTCCACCTCCAAATACCAACCCATGGTTTCACCACACTGGAGCATGGATGCTGGATATTCAGTTGCTTACTCACTCATTTAAGAATGCAGACTCCTGGTTTCACCAAGTGCATGGTCCCTGTGGATTTAGCAGAACCTGTCCAGCTTGTGCATCACTGGAACTGGTGTTCTGGGTCACTTTCTGGCTTTTATCTAGTATTTTTCATGGAAGTGTTTTTTGCCCTCTCTCTCCTAGCTGCCATCTTATGTTCTCCCCCTCTCACTCTTAAATCACTGTATTATTTTTTTTTTCATGGCCCTATCACTCTAGCAAATGATCCTATTCCTATGACACCATTTTGTGATATATAGATGCCATAAGATCAGGGACCATTCTGTCTTCTTCATCATTGAATCCCCAGAGGATAGAACAGTGATTTTCGCATAGTTGGTGTCCAAAGAATATGTGTTAAATGGTAGAAGTAGATTGAGTGATCTATCAATGGAAGTTTGAGATTTATACCTTTGAAAAGGCATGGATTTTGTTCATATTATCTTTTCAATATCTATTGTCACCATTTTCTTCTTAGTATTTTTATTTCTACTTTCTGACTTTCTCTTCCTTATTTTTTAGTAATCAGTTGCAAAAGAGATTGGATTACCTCATTAACTTTTTCATAGAAGCAATTTGACATTTTGAGGTATTCTCATGATGTTACTCTCTCTGATATCCATGTCTGCTCTTCATTATTTCTTTTCTTCTGCTTTTGGTTTATTCTGTTGATCATTTGCTATATTTGTTTCAAGTAACTTAGTTCATTAATGTCAAACCATTTTTCTTTTCTAATATAAAACTCTTTAAACTCTCCTTTGAATGTAATGTTTCAGTTGAATACTACAAGTTTAGATAGGTTATATTTTCATTTTTTAGAAATTTTTATTATTCTTTAACTTTTATGTCTTCTTTGACCCATAAGTTAGTTAGAAGATATTTGGGGGAAAGCTATTTTTAAATAATTTTTATTAAAAAATGCTTGGGGTATAAAATTCTTGATTGCTTGATTTACTTGTTTCTTTTCTTAAAGTTAGTCTTGTAAAGATGCCACTCCATCACTTTCTGATGACCATATTTTCTCCTGAAAAGTCATTTGTAAATGTTAAGATTGCCCCTTGGCAGATAATGTATCTTTTGTCCCTAGATCTCTTTGAGATTTTTGCCCCTATTTCTGTGTATCATAAGTTTGACTAAAATTTGCCTACTTGTTTTAATTTTTCTATTTTTTTATCAGCTTAATCTTTTCTGAATATCTTGAATCTGTGGGTTGATATTGTACATATAGTTTTGAAATTCAATGCCATCATCTATTTCTTTCTGCCTCACTCTTTATGTTGTTGCATATTTTTCTATAAATAAGCATGCATTAAATCATTTGAATGCTTCTCTAATGCCTCTTATACTGTTCTCTATTTTCATTTTTTTATACACCTTGTGCTCAAGATTGGATGTTTTCTATTTCCATGCTATTGATTGAGTTCACTATCCCTGACTTCTGCCTTGAGCTTAGATATTATATTTTGCATTTCTATTATTAAAATTTCATTCTTTTATATATTTCAATGATCTTTTAAAATCTTTTCACGAATTTTGCCCACCTTTTCTTTAAGTGCTTATAATAGCTACTTTATAGTCCTTGTCTGCTAATTTCAGCATCTGAATCATCACTGGATCTTCTTTTATCTGAAAGTTGCTAGGATTATCAGTCCTATTTTACCTCCTAGTCACCTGTCTCAATTTTTTCAAATTTTATTGCAGATATTGTGAATAAGAGTTCTTGAGACTGAAGTTGATATTTTCCCCCAGAATTTTCATCCTTTCTTCTGTTGACAGAAAGGGTGAAAGGATGATCCATCAAGGCAGTCATCATTTGATCTTGGCTGGGGTCAGTCTACAGTTTAATCAGAATCAATCTCCACTTTCTTTTTTTAAAACCTTACTGATGCATATTTACATATCATAAAATTCATTCATTTCAACTATCTCATTCAATGATGAATACAAAGATATATTTCTGGACATTCAATTTTATTCTGCTGATTTATGTGTCTATCATGTTATTCCAGTGCCATAATGAATAGTTGTACTGGAGCTTTAAAATGAATTCTGAATTCAGGAAATTTTCCTCTTCTTTTGTTCTTCTCTTTCAAAATTGTTTTGCATATTCTAGGTATTTTGCATCTCTATATACATTTCACATTCTGCTTGTCACTCAGGAAGAGACTGTTGGAAATTTGATATGAATTGTCTGTAGTTCAGTTTGTGGAGAAATGCCATTTTAGCAACATTGAGCTTTTCTGTACACAACTGTGGAATGTCTCTTTATTTAGATCTTTAATTTCACTCAACAATGTTTTGTAATTTTCAATGTGTAAATATGGCACTTATCTGTTGAATTATTTTGATGCTATTCTTAAAGAAATTGTATCCTTATTTTATTTGAATTGGTCATTTTTCATCTGTAGAAAGCTTAGATTATTAATTTGAGATCTATTTTACATTCTTATATATGGATTAAATCTTTAAATTTTCCTTTAAGCACTGATTTAGCTGCTCCCATCATTTTAATCAGCTGTGTTTTGATTTTCATTCAGTTCAAAATAATAACTCCCCTTGAAATATTTTCTTTCACCCATGGATTATTCAGAAATGTGTTGTTTAATTTACAGATGTTTGCATAGCTCCCAAATTTCTGTTCTCTGTTAATTTGTAGTTCTATTAATTGTGGTTGGAGAACACACATTATATAAGTTAAATCTTTTCATATTGTTAAGGTTTGTTTTTTGGCCTAGCATATAGTCTTTCTTGGAGATTTTCCCATGTTTAAAAATCATGCATAATCTGCTGCTTTTGAGTGGAGAGTTCTGTTAGAAAAAGTTGGTTGATAGTGTTGCTCAAGTCTTTTGTGTTTTTTCTGAATTTTTTTCTAGTGGTACTATCAGTTAGAGTGGTGTACTGATGTTTACAGCAATTACTGCCAGTTTCTTATTCATGTCTTCTGTGACTCTGTTTACTGGCTGAAAAGATTTTTATGATTATGATATCATCCTGCCAATTTGACACTTTTCTCATTACAAAATGTAATTTTTTGTCTTAAAACCTATTTTTTCAGATATTACAAAAGGGTAATTTAAGTATTTTATTTGTTAACTCTTTGTATGGTATACATTTCTCCATTCCTTTAGTTTCAAGCAATGTATATCTTTCAATCTAAAGTGTGTCTTTTGTAAATAGCATACAGTTGAATCTTGTATTTTCTTTTGTCATGTTTATTATATTAATATTGTCTACCATTTTTGGTTGTCTTAATTTCTTATTGTGATTTTAAATTACCATCTGGTTTTATTCACATACTGTAATATGCCTTTTCTTCCTCTCAAATTGTTTGAACTTTTTTGTCAAACATATTAGATGTCTGTATTTTATATGCCCTACAATGCAACTATATAAATTTTAGCAGATCACTAAGAATACTTGGCATATTTTAGGAGTATACATATTTTTTTCTGAAATTGTTACACAAAATTAATTTGGGTTGATGTTAACTAAAATGATATGAAATCATAAATATGCAAAGGTAAATAGAAAGCCTTTTACAAAACAACAGGACTGTAGACTGTTATTGAAGGTACAATTCTGACTAGATAACAGTGTTGCAAAACTTTTAAAGAACACTGTTTCCAGTTCAATGTTTCTAAGCCTGTCTTCATTTTCACTGTTTTGACAGTTTTCCCACAGTTGTATGAGAGTTGTTTAACCAGTATAATTGCATACTCACATTTATTTGTGAGATGAGTAGATATATTTGAGGGAATTTTCAACATATGAAAAAGCATTTTCAAAGCTTTAGGTAGACTGTGAAATTATGATTTTTGATGGAAAACTGTGATGAGGGATATGAAGTTTTGGTTTCATTATTTTATTAAGTGAAGCTTGTTTTACTAGGTCTCCCAGAGATTACTGCTAAACTAGAATAAAATGATAGAGAGAGAAGGGGGAGAGGGAGAGATGTATGTGTAGAGGGAGCACATAATATGGGTGAGGGGATATTCCTAGGTTTATCACCTTATAAGCTCAAAAATCTTGTAGGGTTGGAAAACCTACCAACTTTATTGCTGGTTATATCCCCCAAACTCGGGTGAAATTCCAAAATGCAATTCTGAGCAAAGAAGAGTGGTAGAGACCTTAATTAAATGCGCTATAATTCATTTTCTTATGATGCATTCTAGTGAGTCATAGGATTTTAGAAATCTGAAGTTATCCACCCCCTGATATTCTTGCTTCTTTTATTTGGAGTGTTTTTATATTGCCTGAACTACCTGGGTGAACTCAATATGATCTTCAGAAAAGTATGTTAAATTTAAACGGTTGTTCATTTAAATACCCATGTGTTCACCTTTCTCTTAATAATATCTGTTCACTAACCATCTCTTACTCTCAGAATGATACAGTGTGCAACATAAAGATCTGGCCAGTGGATACTTCCCTCACACTCATTTATTACTTATGTGCAACTAAGTCTTTATTGAACAGCTAACATTGATTATTTTTCAGCTAAATTAGGATTATTGCACAAAGTATTATCTGTGCAGTAAACATCAGGAATTCTTCACAAAATCAGAAGGAAAAAAATACAAGCCCTGTGGTCTGCAAAGATTTCTTATAGAACCACCATTGAGTTCAAGAGTTCATAATGGATTTTGGAATGGGTTTACATTTGGTGTACATTCACTGTGCTGTTAGAAAAGCACAGTTTTACAAGACCATAATTTAAACATCATAATTTGTAAGGTCTTGTTAAGTTTTAAAACAAATGGCCTAATAAAACATGCAATAACTTAATATGTATCTATTAGGTAACATGATTAGATCTTAGGTGCCAATGTTGATACAGCTTGATGAATCATTTTACAAGTAAAAGAGATCTTACCACTTCTGACTGTACTTTAGAGCAAGGCATGATATGCCTAATTTTTGACTGCTACCAACCACATTTTAAAACATCTTAAATGTGTATATGTTTTTGTGTTTGAAATTAGCCCTGAAAAAGGCAATTAAAAATATCATTATTTTACAAAACAAATATCTGGGTTCTTAATTATGTCTTTCTCTTTGGCAGGAAGCACAGGGAAGAAACAGAGAAGGCAATGTTTTCTAGAGAGCTGTGACCAGGTAGGTCTTCTCTGGTAATTCACAGTTTGTCTGCATAAATGGTAATATTTCACACCATGATTCAAAACTCTAGCTGAAAAACAAAGGCCACTCCCTATTAACTTTAATAATAAGAATTCCACAGAAGAGTTCTTGACTTCTCTGTATACATACTTTCAGAAGTGAATCCTTTACCGGTTTGGACTCAAGTATCACTTTTCCATCTCTCATTCTGCAATGAGTTAAGAAAAGAAAAAAAAAAAACATTTTTCATTTAGTAAGCACAAATGCAGTGTCATTCCTCCTGGTTTCTAAGATTTTTTTGACTATCCTTGTACAAGTACTAGACTGCTTTGATTACTGTTGCACTGTAGCAACTTTGAAATTTGGAAGTGTGAGACTTCACACTTTGTTCTTCTTTTCCAGAAGAGTTTTGGCTATTTCAGGTTCCCTGCATTTCCATATGAATTTTAGAATCAGTTTGCAAACTTCTAATAATAATTTAACTGGGTTTCTAATAGGGATAGTATTAAACTGGTAGGTCAGTTCTGGGAGTATTGCCATCTTAACTGTATTAATTCTGATTCATCAACATGTGTTGTCTCTCCACTTATTTTGGTCTTTAGTTTCTGTCAGAAATGTTTAGTAATTTTCAAAACACCAGTTACATTTATTCTAAGTATTTTATTACTTTTGATTCTGTAAAAGTAAAGTTTTTTTAACATGCATTCAGAATTTTCATTGAAATGTTAAAATTGTATTGGTTATTTATTGATGCATACCTTGTTATCTTGCTGAACTTCTTTATTACTACTAATAGTATTTTAGTGAATTCCTTAAGATTTTTGTGTATATGGTATCATGTCATCTGCAAATAGAGACAGTTGCACAACTGCCTTTCAAATTTGGGCACATTTTTTTCCTTTTCTTGTATAATTGCATGGGCTAGATAATCCAGTTCACTTTGCATAAATGGGGCAAGAGTGGGCATCCATGTCTTGTTCCTGATCTTAGCTAAAAACTATCAGTGTTTCAAGTATGATGTTGGCTTGGGGTTTCTTTGGAAAAAAAAGACTTTATCTGATTCATAAAAGTTTTGTTTCTACATTTATTTACCATTGAACTATTTAAAAATCAAAGATCCTTGTGTTTTTGGTGAAAGCCACCTGGTTGTAATTTACTGTACTTTTGTATGTCTATGTTCATGAGGTATATTGATATATACTTTCCTATTACAAGAATTCTCTTTCCCTGGTTTTAGAATTAGGTTAAGATTCTTCCCCTTTCTTCTGTTTCTAAAACATATTAAGTAAAATGGTATTATTTATCTCTCAAAATTTTCATATATTTTGCCAGTGGAAATATTCTGGTTAAGGGTTTAATTTAGGGGAATTTATTAACTATAGATTTAATTTCTTTACTACATAGTGAACTATCACACTTTGTAGATTTTTCTTACTGCCATTTTAATGCCTTTGATAAATATTGATGACCCTCCTTTCAGTTCTGATATGGGCATTTGAGTCTTATTCCATTCATTCTTTGTTATTGTGGCTAGAGGTCTATCACTTGCTTGATGATATCAAAGAACAAGCTATTGATTTCATTCATTTTCTTCATTGATTTAGTGGGTTCAATTTTTGATTACTGTTTTAAATTTTAATATTTCCTTTCTCCTTTATTCTTGTGTTTGAATTTTCTCTTCTTTGGTTTTTTAAGTGAAAGTTTAGGTTACTAATTTTAGATCTTTCTTTATTCCTAATGTACACCTTTTATACTATAAATTTCCCTCTATGTCTGCCTTAGCTTTATCTACATTATTTAGTATGTTGTATTTTCATTTCACTTAATTTAAATATATTAACCTCCCATTAGAATTCTTTTGCCTCCCTGTTTTTGAAGATTCTGTGATGTTCTAGTTGGTGGGAACTCATTTTCTCCATGAGTGATACACACATGTAGACAATAATACATCCTGTTTTTCAGATGGTCACATTCTCCTAGGCAGTTTGAATTGCCTGTTCTGTTTTCTGTTCTCACACCTGGCCATGAAAATCACTTATTTTCCTCTTCTCCAGGAGCAAATTGCTACAAGCATAACTGAGGGTTAAGTACCAAAGAAGGAAGCAAACATTAGGGGATTTGAAAACAGAAGGTCCCTGTCCAAACACTGATAAAAGATAAAATGTGCATGTGCTAATACAAAGTGTAAATGGCCCCAGTTAACCCACAGAAAGGCTGTAAAATTCACAGGTCCGCCTACCCAAAGCTTCTAGTCAGCTGTTTACCTCAAGCACATAAGAATGATTTGGTAACCATGAAAACAGAATATATGAGGAGACTCTAGCATGAAAGATGGAGAACAAGACACACATAGTGAAGGAAGGGAATGATGAAAAGGGAAAAAATATAGGGTGAACATAGCTAAAAATTATATTCATGACTTCAGTGTGATAAGATAAAATATTGTTATAAATAAATATATGTATATATATTCATATATGCATATGTATTCATATGCATATGTGAACAGGGACACTTTACAGGTATAGAGAGGTTGCTGTGTGCACCTTTATCCTGATGGATACACCACCAGGCTTATTGTTTTCATTCCATGGCTGTAATGAAGATAGTAGAAAGGGAAGCTCATACACCAAACCTTGAAGGAATATGAACAGAAGAAATTCCTGCTCCCTGGAAAGTGCACCCTTAAACCACTTCCATTAAAATATCATAGTAAGGAGAGAACCTAAGATGGTGGCTAGATGAGACAGGACAAAAAGCATCTCCATGAAAAATACAAGATAAAAACCAGAAAGTGACCCAGAACACCAGTTCCAGCATAGCACCAGCCAGACAAGGTCTGCTAAATTCACAGGGAATGTGCATTTGGTGAATCCAGGAGCCTGCATTCTGAAATGAGTGAGTGAGCCAGCTGAAAGTCTGGTGGTCATGCTGAAAGTGTAGGGAAATGGTGGGCTGGCATTTGGAGACAGACTAGCTCTTTAAAAAGAAAGCCTTGGGAGCAGCTGCAGATAAGATGGGGAGTGCTGTGCAGTGAAGCACAGCAGGAGCAGGCTAGGCTAACTCCTCACTGTCTGGTGTGGAGGATACCCCTTCCCACACCTGCTGCTGATTGTCTCAAGACTAGAGAAGCAGAGGGGAGTCAAAAGGAGAAAAAAACTGCATTCCTTGCAGCAATCTCCCAGGTGGGCAGGGGATGCTCCTGCCTGGGGCCAGACCCACAGCCCAGAGCCACACCAAGAAACCCAGTGTGATGGGGAGTCTTTCCTGCAGCACTTCACACATGACACAATATTGGCTGTGGACAGTGACCTTTAATGCACCCATAGCTGTTTGTCCCAGGGCTGGGAAGGTGGAGCTGTGTAAAAGGGGGAAGTTAATGCATCCCATTCAACCATATTTGAAGCAGACTGGGAGTGTCTCTGCACAGCTCGGTGACACAGGGCTTCCCTGTTTGGCTGGAATGCACTTTTGATGTGGTGCAGCCCTCCCTCAGCTGAGGTCCTGGAAGAGCACATCTGGGAAGTGGGGACTACTTGGAAATCCAGGGAGCCTATGTGAATACCAAGGACTTATGGGTCAGCAGCAGAGACAATCTGTGGCAAGACAGAAATGAAGGGTTAAGCTCCTGCAACAGCCTTAAATCTCTGGGAACACCTGGGAGGTTTGATTATTAAAGCTGCCCTACCTCCCTAACCACCCAGACATGCTCTATATTCAGGGTGGACAGCACCAACAACACACCCAAATTTAGTGCACCAATTGAACCCCACAAGAATCAGATTCCCACAAACCACAAAGACAAAGTTGGTAAGAACTGACTTTAGGGGAATAGGTGACTCACAGATGCCATCTGCTGGTTAGTTAGAGAAAGTGCATGATACCAAGCTGCAATTCTGACAAATTAGAGGTCAAGTAAATCCAATGCCAAGAGGCCAAAAACAACAGAAAATCTTAAAGCATATGATAAAACCAGATGATATGGAGAACCCAACCCCAAACACCCAAATCAAAAGATCAGAAGACACACAGTACATGGCAGAGTTAATCAAAGAACTACAGACAGGCAATGAGACCATGGCACAGGATATGAAGGACATGAATAAGAGCATGGCACAGGATATAAAGGACAAAAAGAAGACTCTAGAAAAGCATAAAGAATAAATTGCAAGAGTAAATAAAAAATAGATCCTATGGAAATAAAAGAAACTGTAGGCCAAATTAAAAAGACTCTGGATACTCATAATATAAGACTAGAGGAAGTTGAACAACTTAGCCTTCTCGAGGACCACAGAACAGAGAATGAAAGAACAAAAGAAAGAATGGGGAAAAATAAAAAAAAAAATTGGAATAGATCTCAGGGATATGATAGATAAAATAAAACATCCAAATTTAAGACTCATTGGTGTCCCAGAAGGGGAAGAGAAGGGTAAAGGTCTAGAAAGAGTATTCAAATAAATTGTTGGGAAAAACTTCTGAAATGTTCTACACAATAAAAATACAAAAAGCATAAATGCCCAGCAAACTCCAAGTAGATTAAATCCAAATAAACCCACTCCAAGACATATTCTGATCAGAATGTCAAATACTGAAGAGAAGGAGCAAGTTCTGAAAGCAGCAAGAGAAAAGCAATTCACTACATGCAAAGGAAACAACATAAGGCTAAGTAGTGACTACTCAGCAGCCACCATGGAGGTGAGAAGTCAGTGGCATGGCATATTTAAAATTCTGAGAGAGAAAAATTTCCAACCAAGAATACTTTATTCAACAAAACTCTCCTTCAAATTTGAGGGAGAGCTTAAATTTTTCTTAAACAGATTCTGAGGGATTTTGCTAATAAAAGACCTGCCATACTTCAGATACTAAAGGGAGCCCTACTGACAGGGAAACAAAGAAAGAGAGAGAGATATAGAGAATTTTAACAGACATATATAGAATATTGCATCCCAGGTTACCAGGACACACATTCTTCTCTAGTGATCATGGATTTTTCTCCAGAATGGACCACAAGCTGGGACATAAAAACAAGCCTCAACAAATTAAAGAAAAAATAGAATTTGTTCAAAACACATTATCCAACCACAATGAAATACAAATAGAAGTCAATAACCATCAGAGACTTGGAGAAATCACAAACACCTGGAGGGTAAAAATGAGGGGGAGATGAAAACATTCCTGGATAATAAAAAGCTGAGGGACCTCACCAACAGCAGATCAGTCTTATAAGAAATGCTAAAGGGAGTTGAGCAGGCTGAAAGGAAGGGGCACTAAACAATTGGCTGAAACTACATGAAGAAATAAAGATTATCATTAAAGATCACATGTTAAATATAAATACCAATACTACTGTATTTTTTATTTGTAACTCCACTATTTACTTCCTGCAGGATCTAAAATACATAAACTGTAATGATAAATCAGTGTTTTTGGACTCAATGTAAAATATGCAATTTTTGACAAGAACTACATAGGGGAATGATGGAGTACAGGAACAAAGTTTATGTGTCATATTGAAGTTAAGTTGGTATCAAAGAAAAACAAGATTGTTATAGATTTAAGATGCTAAATTTAAGCCCCATGGTAAACTCAAAGAAAGTATCAGAGAATATGACCATAGAGATGAAAAATAGAATAATGGTTCTGAGAAGTGGGGTAAGGGGCAATGGGGAGTTAAGAAATGCATGTAGGTTTCTGTTTGGGGTAAAGGGAAACTTCTAGAAATTGATGGTGGGAAGGTGATAACAGTGCAACATTCTAAATGTGATTAATCCCACTAATGGAATGCTAGGGAGGGTGTGAAATGGGAAAGTTTTGGCTGTATATGTGTTTCCACAATTGAAAAATAAAAGACAGTCTAAATAGATGACAATTAAATGCCAAGGATGGTTCTGGATGGGATCTGAGGATGGAGGAGAGGAGGCTCAAAGGGACACAGATGGGACATAAGAAAAAAAGGAAATACAGAATGTAAGCTTTGTATCAATATTGAATGTCTTGAACTTCTTAGCTGTGTTTAATGGGATTGCATACAAGAATGTTCTTGTCCATGGGAAAGGTATATGTGAACTATATTGTTTGTTCAAAGATGTGTGGAGCTTGCTCTCCTATGTTCAGAAGACAGCAATACATGATTGATGATAGGGAGGGAGGGAGGGAGGGCAAGAGTGAAGGAAAGAAAGAAATGGTGGTTGGACAGGATGTTAAAGGTGGTAGATCAGGGTATTGGAGAAGAGGGGTCGGGGTATGCCAGAGTTCTATATATGGGGTTTGTATTGTTTTTGCAACTGTTCCTGTAAGTCTGAATTTATTTCAAAATAAAATTTCTTAAAAAAAAATCATAGACCTACATTTGCCCACTAGCAAAAATGGATTCAGGCCCAACTGTGCATTCAGCACAGCTGCCACTGATTGCTCCACTGTTCCCCTGGCTCCTATTGGACAAAAGTGCTCCAAATTCTGACCCAGCATCTTCCTTGGAGAGCCATGTGAATACTGACCCTTCCTCATGAAAGTGGTGAAATTGTCATAAAACTTACTACCTCTTACTGTCATCATGATGAGTGATTGTGTTATGACAATTATATGATTAATCTTTCATTTTTTTCAGGATGAGAATAAGCAGCCAGTTTAAGTTCCTGGCAGGCCTGGGGAACACATAATGTCTGAAGTGCTGAGAAGATCCAGCTTAACTGTTTTTCAAACCCAGTCCTGGAAAGTGGGGGTAATGGGTTCAAAGGGCATAGGGTAAATATTCTGGGAATGACCTTCAGAAGAATGAGGGCTGGTAGATTGTTTATTAATTCCATGATTTCCACACAGGCCTCCTGGAGTCAGATCTCCAGATATAAAAGCCCAATCCCAGACAGATAGTAAATCAATATTCCAAGTTAATACATTTGTGGGCATGACTTTTCATATCCAAGTGCAAAAGCAGGCTTTCCTACCTGTAAAATGACTCTGGAAGAGTTTAGACTAATTCTTCAGCTCTCTCTAGGGATTTGTATCTACATACTCTTCTTTCCATGATATGGATGGGACTGGGGAGATGAATCTGGAAATTCAAACCCTAACATATGGAAGCACTAATGCTGGGAGGTTGTAGTAAAAAAGAAACAAAGAGGGCATATAGAGGTGGATAGGACATTGCAGGAGATGAGAAAAGAAAAAGAAGAGTATGATGAACCTGAAACTAAGAAATGCAAGCATGTCAATATATACAGAAGAGCCAACTGTCAAATACAGCAGATGGAGTGGTTAGAAATATGGGAAGGATATTCTGAGGTGGTGGAAATGTTCATAAGAAGGAAATTTTGATAGTTGCACCATGGTGTACTTTTATAACACATCACTGTCTTTTATATATAAACTGAGTGAATGTTAGGTCATGTAAATTGTATCTCAGTAAAACTTAAAAATGCTTAACATGCAACTTCCTTGTGATTAAGCATTCCTTTGTACAATCCATGGCAAGTGAAAACATGTCCTTATATAAACAATATGTTCATGGATAATACCTTTATTCATAATACAATAATGAACAATCAAAATATCCACCAAGAGGAAAATGGATAAACATTTTGTAATATAATAATTCAATGTCAAAGGACTAATGATAAAGACCAAGATAAAAACTCATTCACAAAAACAACCCATTTCAGGATGGATTAATCCTCAAATTATATTTTTACCAAAAGATGCAGTCACCAAGGGATAAATTCTGATTTATTTCATATTCCTGATTTTGAAGATGCTGCAAAATGATGTATGATGATAGAAAATCAGTAGAGAGTTGAATATGGTGAACAGTGGTTACTGACAGAAGCATAAAGGGTTATTTTCTAGATTAACAGAAATGATTCCTATCTTGACATGGTTGTTGGATACATTAGGGGGTAGGGAAAGCAATGTTTGAAAAATTGAGCAACTATTCAGTTAAGAACATCACATTTCACTGTATTTCAAATTTACCTCAATTTAAAAAGCACAAAAAAAGAAAGTGACAATTAGAATATAATGGAGAGAAGGACACTTTATGTTCAGAATCTTCCTCCCACTGTCCACTTCACTGGTGACTGGTCCAGGCTGTCCATTGCTGGTCGGTTCCAGGCAGAATTTAGGGGAGTTCTCTGGGATTTATTTCAGCATTCTGGATTCACAGTTACTGGGCATGGTAACTGTGGTGGTCTCAGTGCCATTAAGGGCCTGTAATTTTTTTGTGGAGGTTGTCTCTTGACCATCTTTGGGAAACCATGAGAGAGTGTAATGGAGATGCTGCCCAATGATATGAGTCTAGACTTCACATTCCACAGCCTTCTGTGGGAGTCAGGATTCTGTTCACCATTTATCAGGTTGTTTGTGGTCTCCTACTCTTGTTCAGAGTTGTGCAGTCTGTTAGAAGCCATCTTAATATAAGGCATGAAAAACAGCTTGCAGGCACACTGGTTGCACTGATAGACAAGAAATGTCAACACCTTGCCAAGGATAATGCAGTTCAAAAGAGGGATGAAAAGACTGAATCATATTTAGGGAAGTCCAGGCTACAGGGTCTTTAACACTTCCCTGCCTGATTGACACCTACAGAAATGTGAGGATATGAGAGTGATGCTGATGGAGAATTCACTTTGCTAATCTTTGTTCAGTGTACTTACAATACTGTGCTACCATCACATAGTATTATGCTATCTATTTCTGGGCTTATACAACCAATCAAGTTTTACATTCTGTAGACCTTCAGCATCAAATCCCTGATCTCTACCTTCTTTCCATCTGCTGGTGACATGCATTATCAGTATTTAACCTTCCAAGTTTGCTCATTAATGTTACTTCATATTAGTGACACCAAACAGTATTTGTCATTTTGTTTCTGGCTAACTTCACTCAACATAACATCCTCAAGGTTCATCCATGTTATAATATGTTCCATGACTTCTGACTTACAGCTGTGTAATACTCCATCATGTATATATACCACAGTTTACCCACTCATCCATTAATGAACATTTGGGCTGTTTCTATCTCTTGGCAATCATGAATAATGCTATTAACATTGGCTTATGAATATCCATAGTTTTCATTTTCTATGAGTATATACCTAGTAATGGAATAGCTGGGTCATATGGCAAATCTATACTTAGCTTCTTGATTAACCACCCCACTGCCTTTCAGAGTGGCTGCACCATTCTATCTTCCCCAAAATAGTGAAAAAGTGTGCCTCTTTCTCTGCATCCCCTACAGCACTTGTAATATTCTGTTTTCAGATAATAGCTATTGTGGTAGTTGTGAGATGCTATCTCACTGTGGTTTTGATTTCCCTAATGGCCTGTGAAGTTGAGAATTTCTTCATGTTTTTGAGCCATTTGTATTTCCTCTTCAGAAAAGTGTACGTCCATGCCTTTACACATTTTTAATTGGGTTGTCATTCTTTTGTTGAGCTGTAGGATCCCTTTATATATCTGGGGTATTAAAACCTTATCTGATAAGTGGTTTCCAAATATTTTCTCCCATTGCATAGGTGGCCTTTATACTTTTCTGACAAAGTCCTTTGATGTACAAAAGTATTTCATTTCAAGGAGATCTCATTTGTCTATTGCTTCTTTGCTGCTCACACTTTAAACATAAGGTCTAGTAATCCACCTCCTATCAAAAGATCTTTAAGATATTGCCCAACATTTTCTTTTATGAGTCTTATGGTCTTAGTGCTAATGTTTAGGTCTTTGATACATTTTGAGTTAATTTTTGTATAAAGTATAAGAGAGGATTCCTCTTTCATTCTTTTGGAAATGGATATCCAATTTGCCAAACACCATTTTTTTGATGAGGCTGCTCCATCCCAGTTGCTATGGCTTGACTGCCTTATCAAAGATCAGTTGTCTGTGGATGCAAGGGTCTATTTCTGAACACTCAATTCAATTCCATTGGTTGGTGTATCTATCCATATTCTAATATGATGCTGTTTGGACCACAGTAGATTTGTAATGTGTTTCAAAGTCAGGTAGTGTGAGATTTCCCACATTGTTCCTCTTTCTCAAGATATTTTTGGCTATTCAGGGCACCTTGCCATTCCAAATAAATTTGGTTGTTGGTTTTTCTATTCTGCAATGTAGGTTGTTGGGGTTTAATTAGTATTTCATTGAATCTATAAATAACTTTAGGGAGAATTGACATCTTAACTATATTTACTCTTCCAATCCATGAATGCAGTATTTTCTTCCATTTTTTTTAGGTCTTGTTTGATTTCTTTTAGCAGTTTCTTGTAGTTTTTTCCATATAAGTCTTTTGTGGCCTTGGTTAAGTTTAATCTTAAATACCTGATCCTTTGGCTGCTATTTTAAATGGATTTTTTTCTTGACTTACTCCTCTTTTTCCATAATATTTGTATATATGAACACTAGAGATTTTTCTGTGTTGATCTTGTAGCCTGACACTGTGCTCTATTCATTGACTAGTTCTAGTAGCTATTCTGTAAATTTTTCTGGGTTTTCTGCATATAGTATCATGTCATCTGCAAACAGGAAAGTTTTACTTCTTCCTCTCCAATTTGGATGTCTTTTATTTCTTTTTCTTTCCTAATTGCTCTAACTCACATTTTCAGCACAACTTTGAGTAACAAAGGTGACTGTGGGCATCACTATCTTGTTTTTGATCTTACAGGGAAAGCTTTCAGATTTCCCCTTTGAGTATGAAGTTAGCTGTGGGTTTTTCATATATTGCCTTTATGATATTGAAAAAGTTCCCTTCTACTCCTATCCATTGAAGTGTTTTCATCAAGAAAGGAAGTTGAATTTAGTCAAATGTTTTTTTTCTACACTGATTAGATGGATCATGTGGTTCCTCCTCTTTGACTTATTGATGTGGTGCATTACATTAATTGATTTTCTTGTGTTGAACCAGCCTTGCATACCTGGAATAAATAACAGCTGGTTGTAGTGTATAATTCTTTTAATGTGCTCCTGGATTCAATTTGTGAGTATTTTGTTGAAGAATTTTTCATCTATATACATTAAAGTTATTGGTCTATAATTTCATTTTGTTGTACCTTTGTCTGACTTTGGTATTAGAGTGATGTTGGCTCCACAGAATGAGTTAGGTAGCTTTCCCTTGTTTTGAAGAATTTGAGCAGTTTTGGTACTAATTCTTTCTTGAATGATTAGTACAATTCACATATGAAGTTGTCTGGTCCTGGGCTTTTCTTTTTTTGGAGTTCTCTGATGACTGATTCAATCCCTTTATTTCCAGTTGGTTTGCTGAGGTGGTCTATTTTTTCTGGAGTCAATGTTTGTTTTTTATGCTTTTCTAGGAAGTTGTCCATTTCATCTAAGTTGTCTAGTTTACTAGGACATAGCTGCTCATAGTACCTTCTAATTACCTCTTTTATTTCTGCAGAATCAATAATTATGTCTCCTTTCACATTTCTGATTGTATTTATTTGCATCCAGTCTCTTTTATTTTTTGATAGCCTAGCTAAGTGTCCTTCAATTTTATTGATTATACTCAATGAAACAACTCCTGGTTTCATTGATTATATTGTTTTCCCGTTATAAATTTCATTTATTTCTGCTCTAATCTTTATTTATTTCATTCTGTTTGCTTTGGTGTTAGTTTGCTGTTCTTTCTCTAGTTCCGTGAGGGGAACAGTTAATTGTTTGAATTTTACTCTCTCTTTTTTTTAATATAGGCATATATTACAATAAATTTTCTCTCAGCACCCCCTACTGCATCCCATAAATTTTGATATGTTGTGTTTTCATTGTCATTTGCCTCAAGATATTTACTAATTTCTCTTGTAATTTCTTCCTTTACCCATTGGTTTCCTAAGATTATGTTGTTTAATTTCCATGTTTTTGTGAATTTTATGACCTTCTGCCTGTTATTCATTTCCAACCTCATTCCATTATGGTCAAAGTGTTTTTTATAATATCAACATTTTAAAATTTGTTAGAATTGCCTTGTAACATTTCCCAGTTGAAGACAGAGTTCACAGATTTCAAGAACTGTACTTCTTAATCCCAAAGCACAGAAGTCAGCTAATTGTTATTATTTTTTGATTGAAAACATTGTATCATCACATGCAGTTAATTTCTGTGACTAAATATATCCAAGTCACACAATTTAAAGAAGATGGTGGTCACATTGGGGAGGGGAGAGATTCTCCATAAAAATTACAATGCCAGGACATAGTAGCTACATTCCTACTGTAGTCAACAGTGAGGCTCTATAAAGAGAATAAAATAACCATTTTATATAAAACTCTAACAGATTCTCTCTCTCAAAATAAAAGAAAAACCTTTCAAAATAATGCTTACTTTCTAAATGTTTTTAAAATCTAGAGATAAGGTCAAATCTTAGAAAACAATACCCACTCAATTTTGGATTTATCATCTAATTTTAGTAAACTTTCAGATTGTATTACAAAATAAAAGTTGGTAACAAATCTAATTGCATTATACTTTCTGGAAACATCTACTTGAATACCACTTTCATCTTCTGGGAATATCATAATGAGGTAGGCTAGAATCCAGAACCTCCCTTGACGGACCAATCATGATAGACCAGAATGAAAGCATCATTCAAAATGGCCTTCAATTGAACCAATCACAAGTTGCTCTTAAATGGTCCCCCACTAGACCATAATGCAGTCCCTTATTTGCATAAAAATAAGCCAATCCTAAGATACCAAGTGTCTAAGCCCTTCCCCTTTAACCAATAAAAGGCCAAGATTGAACTCATTGGGAGTGACTCTCTCTTGATTTCACATACATGGACATTCTTCAGTGTGTACTATCCTGAGCTATAACTCTGCCTGACCTGTAAATCACCTGGAGCAGTCTCTTTGCTCTGAGACTCCAGGCTGACCTCCATAACATCTCAAAGAAAGCCTTGCTGTCACCTTGTCACTGGCCTGTCCCATCTGTGAATTGTTTCTTATCAGGACCCCAAACCTGGAATGAGACTCCACGCTGGTAGAAGACTGGTCTCATCCAGTGAGTTGGTAATAATGGGCTCTAGACAAGTACAATTTCCTTTTTGGTGAAAACAGCAATGAGAGCAGTCAATATATTTGCAGTTGGCATATTCTTGGGAAATGAGTTATTAAATAAATATTACTTGTAAAATGGGACAGAGTTATGATGTTCCAAATTTGCTATTGGGGGTTCTGGAAATCAAGAAAGTAAAACTGGTATGAGTAACTTAAATTATCAATCAAGAAAGAGAATACATTTTGATTAAGACAATATAGAATGCTTTTCTCTTCAGGAAACTGGCCTATAGTAAATCACATGAACTTTTGATAGTCTACCAAATTTTCAGTTAATAATCATAATCTTTCTCAAAATCTACCACAGAATGGAAAAAGCAGTAACACTTTCCAATTAAATCTGATATTTATGGTGGCACTATTCATGATTTGCAACAGATGGAAGTGGCGTAAGGATACATCAATGTATGAAGAAAGCAGCAAAATGTAGTGTATAAATACAACAGAATATTAAGCAGCAGCAAGAAGGACTGAAGCTGTGAGGTATGAAACTAGGTGAATGAATCTTGAGGATATTATGTTGGGTGAAATAAGCCAAAAATAAAGGGACAAATATTGTAAATAGTCACTAATATAGACTAAGTAAATGAGCAAATGCTGAGAACTGAATACACAACTACATGATGACATTGTGGGCTATTGTTTGTATACTTTGGATGGATTATATGGTGTGTGAACATACCTCAACAAAATTCCATTAAAAAGTCTATATGGCAGGAATAATTCTGATATGATAATGAGCCAAGTGGAAGAAATAATTACTGTCTCATTCATGAACAGAGATATAGAATTCCCAACAAAATAATATCAAATTGCATCCAGCAATGTATAAAAATTGTGTTTGGCCAGAAAAATAAGTTTTCTTACTGTTAAAAAAATCAATTAATTAGTGTAATTCTCCATAGTAACAGATTGAAGGGAGAAAACCACAAGATCATCTATAGTGAGACAGAAAAGCACTTGATAAAAGTTAGCCTTTATTAATTTATTTGTAAAAGCTCAAGCATGATGAGGACATGTTAAAAGGACATAGAGTACAGATTGAAGTAACTGGATAAATTTAGAACAACTCAAGCACCAAAATAAACAATGAGAAAAATGTATTATACTAAAATAAAATGAAATAAAAGATGAGTCCATACAGATTAGATAGATGAAGGATTGATAGAATATTTGAGGAGAATGAGGTCTTTACGTAGTCTCAATGTATCTCCCCATTAAATAATTATTAATTACAAAAAAGAGTAACTTCACCATGGAGCACCCTAGCATACACCACTTCAAATGAAGTGACCAAAGTGATAATCATTAAAGGAACAAACAGAATAATAGTTTACCTGATAGGAGGCAATAAAAATATTGTGAATCAATTTCATGATATTTCCATCAAAGAAGTGTAACTTGAATTTGATCTTGTGAAATTTTCACAAACACAAGCTGAGGGACATTCTACAAAATAAATGGCCTGTGATCTTCAAAAATGTCAAGGTTTTGAAAGTCAAGGAAAGACTGAATAAGTGCTTCCAGACTGAAGGAGACAAAAGAGTGATGAAAAGCAACAAAATCTCATTCTGAACTGTTTCCTTTTGCTATAAAGGAAAATCCTTGAGATAACGAGCAAAATTTGAAGGTTTGAGAACTAGATGGTAGTATTATATCAAAGTTAATTTCCTGATTTTTATGATTGTATTACAGCTATTGTAGGAGATTATCTTTTTTTTGCATGAAATATAAACTATTTAGGAGTGAGGAGACAACAGGTGAACAACTTACACTAAAATGCTTCAGGGAAGAAAAGTTCTTTGTACCCTACTTGCAAATTTGCTATACATGTAAGATACACTTTCAAAAGGAAAAAGAAATGTAAAAAAAATCTTCACAAACTAGGGATAAAAGGGAGTCTTTAATAAATATTTGCAAAAGATATGCATAGCAACATTAGGATTCTTGTTAGAACTACAATGCTCATTATCACTATTTATACATAATCCTTTCTAAAGGTCCTAGTAAAGACATTAAGTTGACCAGAGGTTACCATTATGCAGACATTAAATTAATACCTAACAACCCTAGAGAACCTACAGATAAGTTTTTATAATGAGAGATTTTTGAATTTAAACAAGTATACAAACAGAAGATTCATAAAGTTTAGAATATTAGTTTTAGTAACATTGTTTCATCAAAAGACACTGTAAAGAAACTGGGAAATGTGACAGGGAATGAGGCCATCCAGAGCAGCTGCACCATTCTATGTTTCCAACAACAGTGAATCGAGTACCTATTTGCTCACATCCTTTCCAGCACTTGTAGTTTTCTGCTTTTTTTTTTAAAATAAAGGCCACTGTAGTGAGAATGAAAAGTTATTTAATTGTGGTTTTAATCCTGACAGCTTAGTGAAGTTGAGCATCTTTTCTTATGCTTTTTAGCCATTTGCATTTCCTCCTTGGATAAGTGTTTATTCATGTCTTTTGCACACTTTTAAATTGGGTTTTTGTCCTTTTGTTGTTGAGTTATAGGTTTACTGTATATATTCTAGATTTAAACTCTTATCACATATATCATTTCTGTACATTTTCCCCCATTGAGCAGACTGTCTTTTTACTTTCTTTTTTCATATAAATTTTTATTTATTTTTGTTTTCTAATAAATGCAATTTTTGACATATATTTCTGTTTTATTAAGGGTTATTTTAAGTCATAAATGGATACTTAATATTGTCAAATGCCTTTTATTTTGCTATGGAGATTATAATTTTTCTCCTCTGAACTATTAAAATGGTTAATTATATTATTTCCCATATAAATCACCCTGATGTTTCTGGTATGAATTCCAATTGATCATGTTATATTATTATTTTAATGTACTTACAAATTTTATCTTCTAGTATTTTATTTAAGAATTTTTGTGTCAATATTTATATAAATGAAGTTGGAATATATTTTGTTTTCCATGTGTGTTATTGTGGTCAGGCTTTAATATTAATATTATACTGATGTCACATGCCCTGGAAAATTTTGCTTACAATTGGAAATATGTATTCCTTGAAGTTTTGGAACATTCACTTGTTAAGCCATCTGGATGTGTCCATAATTCAGGGGTAAGTATAGAGAACCAGAGGGAATTGTTCCTTGGGTAACATTCTCAAATTCTTCCACGGTTGCTGTTTGAAGACTTTTATTTCTTACATCATTGAATATGTAAGAACTGCCCTTAAGCATGTTGAGCAAGTTCCCTTCTTGTATATTTTTATCATGAGAGATTCTTAGTTTTTTCCCCCAAATCCTTTTCTGTGTCAGTTGATCTCATCTTGTTTTTCTTCTCCATCCCTCCATTATTGTAACATATTACATTGATTTTCTTATGTTGTGCCACCAGTGCATTCCTGTGGTAAGCCCTCTTTTGTCATGGTAGATAATCCTTTCATTATGCTGCTGAATTTGGATCTCCAGTATTTTTGTTGAAGATTTTTGCCCTTGTATTCATAAGCAAAATTGGTCTCAAAGCTAATTTTCTTTTGTTGTGTTTATCTGACTTGGTAGCAGAGTAAAACTAACCACATGGAATAAGTTAGAGAATAGTCTCTCGTCTACAAATTTTCAGAAGAATTTGAGATAGGTGTTTGTAATTCTTCTTTGAATTGAAGCCATATGGGTCTTGGACATTTATTTTTGTTTACTGATTTGACCTTTTTACTTCATATATGTCTCTTGAGATTTTCTATTTGTCTTGAGACACTTTGGGGTATTTGTGTATTTCTATAAATTTGTATGTTTAGTTTAGATTATCTAATTTTGTATACACCTCTTCATAGTTTTATTTTATAGTTCTCTATATTTCTGTAATATCAGTAATGTTACCAATTTAATTTCTGATTTTAGTTATATGTTTCTGAGAGTAAAAATGCTGAGCTTATTTCCCAGAATTTCCTCCATGACTGTTAAGTGTGCTAAAGCTGCCAGAAATGCAATAACCAGAAATGAACTGGCCTTTATAAAGGCAATTTGTTAAGTGTAAAGTTTACAATTCTAAGGCCATGAAAGTGTCCAAACTAAGGTATCAACAAGAGGATACAATCACTGAAGAAATGCTAATGGCATCTGGAACATGTCTGTGAGCTGGGAAGGCATGTGGCTGGCATCTGCTTTTCCTTTCCTCCTGGGTTGCATTGCTTTCAGCTTCCAATTCCAGTGGCTTTCCCCAAAATGTCTCTGGGCTTCTGTCTTAGCTCATCTCTCTCAGCTTCTATGAGTCCTTGCCTGTTTCTCCCAGGGCTTCTTTCTTTATGCATCTGGAGTTCCTGTCTCAGCTCATCTGGGGCAAACTCTGGGCTTTGTCTTTTAGCTTGGCATCTCCAAACCTCTTTCTGTTTGTATCTTCAAGCATCCAGGTCTGTGTCCACTCTGAGCCCTCTTGAGGACTCCAGTAAACTAATCAAGATACACTCTGAATGGTTGGGGCAACATCTCCATGGAAGAAACAAAGAATCCCACCCACAATAAGACTGCCCCCACAAAAGTGGCTTAAAAGAACATAGTCTTTTATGAGGATATGTAACAGATTCAAATCAGAACCATTACCTTGTTCACAATTGTTTCTAGTAACTCATCTCATTATTTCTCCTCAATATATTTTCAAAATATTCCCATTAGATACACAATCATGTTTCCCCAATGAGTTCTGTACTCTGTTGCATTCATTCATTTATCCATTCATTCAGCACAAATTATAGAGTATCTGCCATAGTGTAGGCATTGTGCTTGACCTTGGTGATATATTGTTTAGCAACACAGTAATGATTCTGACAAAGACTTTCTTTCTCTTAACTAACTTGTTAGCCTTACTCTTTACTGCCACACACCTTGTCCCTCCCCATTCCTGACTAGCTTGAAACCAGTCAGTCTTGAATACTTGGGACTGTAGCAAAAAGCAACCCAGACAGCTGAGAAATAAAAATAGGAAAAAATCACTACAGATGCTAAGTTTTCTAAATATCAAACCCTTCCCCACACTCCCCCTTCTTTTTCCCTCTCACCTTAGCTGCCCAGGCACATGACAGTTTCCTTAATGAGCAACTCCTTATCATCCTCCTCTTTCTTTGCCCTTATGTTGTAGGATTCTTTTGTTTTCTTCCAAAGAAGGTTGTTTGAATATATTGAAAAATGATCTGTAATATATTCCATGATATCTGAATCTTGTCCCTGGTTTATGATGACCATATTTTTAGATAGTCACCACAGGACCCTGCTAAACCTGAACATCAACAAGCCCCAATAATAGTGTAATGTAAAATAATTATATGCATATGCATTGATTCTAAAATATAAAATATGTGGTATAGATTTTATTTGATATTTTATATTATCAGATTATTTTCTGTCATAAATACTGTTAAAAACAATATGACTAGTTAGCAGAAAGAATTAATAGCAATTTAAAGTATGAATGATTAAAGAAAAGGTATGTGTTAGGACAAATGCATTGAGATTTTCTGTTGTTTTTGGCCTCTGGCATTTGCTCTGCTTGACAGGGTTCTTTCAATTTCTATATAAAAAAATACCTATCTAATTTTTCAGAAACACTGGTGATGTACACTTTCTCTAACTAACCAGCAGATGGCGTCTGTGAGTCACCTATACCTCTCAAGTCAGTTCTCCACCTTGTCCCCGCAATGAGTGGGGAAATGATTCTTGTGCAGTCCAGCCAGAGAACTCAGCCTGGGTGTGTTGCTGGAGCCATCCTCCCTGAATGTGGGGTGCTTGTATGGGTGGCCAGGGAGGAAGGAAAGCCGCAATATTCGAATCCCCCCAGTTCCCAGAGATTCAAGGCCGCTGCAAGAGTCCAAGTCTTCATTTCATTTCAGCCCCAGCCCCTCTCTCTCACTGTCCCACAAACAACTGGACTTGGCATAGTGTCCCTGGGATCTCCGAGTGTGTCCCCCCACCCAGCTGTGATCCTTCAGAACCTCTGCCAAGGGAATGCCATGCTACATCACCAGTGTGCATCATCCCTCAAGGGAAGCCCCTAGCCACTGGTCTGAGCTGGCTCACTTTCAGCCTGATGCAAAAATGGCCAAATGGGGCATCTCCACACCCCCCCTTCTTGCACAGTTCCTCCTTCCCAGCTCTGGGACAACTGGCAGGGCTCTGGGCTGTGGGCACTACCCCAGGCAGGAGTTTGTCCAGCCCTCCCGGGAGGGTGCTGCTAGCCACAGGGTTTCATTCAGCTTCTGGCACTTCCCTTCATTCCTCTGGCCCCAGGGATATCTGCAGCAGGCTATCTTCCAGGCTAGACACTGAGAGGCCAGCCCAACCCCCTCTTGCTGTGTGTTACTGTGTGGTTCCCATGATTGTACCTGCAGCAGCTCCTGGGTTTTTCCCTTTTATTTATTTATCTTTTTTTTTATTAAAAGAGCCTGTCAGTCTCCAGATGCCAAACCCTGGCTTCCCCAGATCGCTGCATGGCTGTGGGACTTCCAGCCAACTTACTCACTCATTTCAGAATGCAGACTCCCAGTTTCACCAAGTATACAGCCCCTGGGAACTAGCAGATCTCATCTAGCTGGCACATCACTGTAACTGGTATTCTGGGTCACTCTCTGGTCCTTATCTAGTGTTTTTCATGGAGGTCTTCCTTAGCCCTGTCTCATCTAGCTGCCATCTTGGTTTCTCTTCATCTCCCCAAATTCTTTTAGCCTAAATAATTACTGTCAGCATCTTGGCAAGTTGAGTCAAGTCTCACATTTCCAGGCCTTTTACAAACTTTGCAGGTACCCCTCCTCTCTCCCTCTTTCCCTACCCCTCTCTGCCAAATGTGTTCCACTCATCAAGTTCTCCTCCTCCTCCTCACAATTCCATCTGCAACCCTTCCAAAACTTTCTCCTTGATTCCCTTTGAGCTCTTCACCTAGCCCCATCCCTTAGCCTTTGTTGCACTTGGTGTCCAACCAGCACTGCAGGGGATCCATGCCACCACTGCTGCCCTGCCTCACCCCCACCAGGGCTGTAGCTGTGGCTGCCACACTTCCCCTCCTCCTCCTCCTTATGCAGCCCCTACTAGCCAAGCTGAAACTGCTGCTAAACCACAGCCAGTAAACAACCCTCCCCCATCGCCAAATTCCATCTCAGAGTCTCAACCCTCCTTTCCTTCTCCACAAAGAATCTGCTCCTCTCAACTTCACCCTATCCTCCCTTTGTGAGAAGTGACTGAGCCTGAAGTCCCATCTATGTCTATGTTCCCTTCTCTTTCTTTCTGACCATTCCCAATCTAAACAGTGCCTAAACTCATACTCTTAAAAAACAAAAACAGAATCCTTGCCCCCTTTTCTCTCCTGTCTCAGAAAACTCATACTCTTAAAAAATTCTGCACCTTCTGTCTCCCATCTCAGAAACACCCTCCTATACTATTCTAATCTCTGTCCTGATATGCCTGAGGCTACCCTACTCCTAAATATCCACTTCATTTCTCAAACCACTTCTGCTTTATGCAGCAAACTCCAAACTCCAAAAATCTAACCTTCACGGTATTTAATAATAGAAATCTGGAGCATACTCAACAAGAGCAGGAGAAAACAAAAGCCAAGGCTAACTCCAAAAGGCAGATGTGTCAATTACTAACCTTAAAGGAAAAAAAAAAACACCCAAGTCCTGTCCACTTTGGAAACAGCAAAGCCACTCTCTGGACCCTCCCAGCCAGACAACATAAAGCTCCCAAAGCCAAACTGATCCATGGCTAGGGCTCACCTTGGACAAATGAAAATACCTGGGTACCAAAAATTCCCCAGTCACCACCATTATGCTGGTGGAACCATGGGTATTGCTGTCAGTCACAGGTAAAAAAGTTTCATTTCTTTAAGCATGAAAGCCACTTACTCTCTTCAGTCTCTATTATGGGACTCTCTAGGCCCCTGAAAACACCTCCATTGCCTTATGCCATCCATAGTATGCATTTTTCTCACCCTTTCTTAATAATCCCAAAATGTCTCACTCCTATTGTGAGAATTCTTGTTAAAAATTATGTATTTCTGTTTTAATAATGCATTAACTAAAATTGTTTTAAGTACTTAGCATTATTCTAACAGGTATAATTTTAATGGTAATGGTATATTATAAAATGCTTGTTTAAGAACAGTTTCCAAGATTGTTTTAGTAACTTAGATGTAAAGGGTGTGAGAGGTATTTTCATTGAAATGAAAAGGAAAGTAGTTTATTTTAAAAATTTGGCAGAAAAGTTAAAAAGGATAGAGAATATTCCAGAAAGTTTGCAAAAAGTGAAATTTATTTCTGTGGCCAAAGTTAAAGAATGGTAAAAACTAGTGATATCACTGCTTGATAATAAAGCCTCACAACTTAAGAAGTAGTTCTGCAAAACAGAATGTCATTTAAGTATTCTAACAATCATCCAATACAGTTCTCATACTCTAATTAATATTGGTTGTTGTGTGTATGTGCCTAATAATTCACAAAATGAAATCCATGCCCTTAATCATATGCAAAATCACACAAGTATTAATCATTTATCTGATAATCCTTTGTTTCAATAGTAACACTCACTGACTTGGCTATAGTGCCACTTATTAACAGATTGCTGTCCATATGTACTAGTCACTTGTACTGTTTTGTTTATTATATTGTTGCTATAAATTACAAATGCAAACTGTTGTGTGGGGGTAAATTGTGGCAGCCCCTGGCTTGAGAAAATAGGCCTGCAGACCCTAGCACACAACATTCTGTGTGACCTACACAGCTAATACTTAACCTGTCATCTTTGTAAGCCAGTAAAGAGATAGTAGTACATTAACCTTAAAATGTAACTTTAAGTTGTGAAACAGGAAGTAAGCATAAACTGAGAAGCTCTTGGTCTAAGAAAAGAGCAAGATGTAAATGTACCCCAGACCCCCTGTCATCAAATGTTAATCTATTCACCTACTTCCTGGCCCCCAAATGTTATCATTCTTGAGGTTATCTACAAAGCTCAATCCTACAATTTTCTTCTACTTCCTGCATCACTCCCATGTCACAGAACCTGTTCCCACATCTATACTCTCCCACCCTTAGGAATGTCTTTGTCTTAAACCCTTATAATCTATCTCTACATGACTTCTCACCCTCTGTACCAAATATTGCCACATTGCTCCAACACAATATGCCAATTGAATCTTTTTCTGTAAAAAAAATGGGAAATAGTCTGAAATTCCATAGGTCCAACTTTTATAATCCTGTATCAGGACAGGATCATGAAGTGAGCTTGTAAAGTATGTTATCTTAAAAGTAACATAAGAAATAAAACCTTTTATCTCAGGTACTCAAACCTCCACAACTTAAAGCATCAAAAAGGCTTAGGAATACAAATCTCCTAAATCTAGCCTCTGAGCCAACAAGATTATAGCAAATGGCAATAGGGAAATAAAAGGATCCACTTCCCTTTTCTATGACAGACCTAGCACAGTGTAAAAGACAATTGGAAAAAATTTCTGAAAACCCCTCTAAATTTATGAAGGAGGTCAAAACCTAGTTTTAACTTATGGGTTTTTTTGGGGAAACTTCAAGTTATTCTTTCCTCCTGTTGCACTCCTGAGAAAAAGCAGAGGATCTGAGCAGAAGCCCAAAGACATGCAAATAAACTGTAAGAGAAACAGCCCACATGGTATAGGGCTGGGAATGAAGCTGTCCCTAGGACAGACCCTGTCTAGAACTATCAGAGGGGACAATAAAAGCTGAGAGCAAAGAATCATATAATTATTTGCCTAATAGAAAATAAAAACAAATCATGTTAAAAACTTACTTTATAGGACAGTCAGCCTTGGGACCTCAAAAACCTATGAATGACCTTATAAATACTGCCCTTTCTGTCTTTAATAATCAAGTCCAGACTGCAGATGAGGAAAAAACAAGATGGGACTGGATAAGGCAAGGCTCATAGCTTTAGCTATAAATGGTAATTAGCCATGTTAAGGTCATTTGGGGACAGAAGACACATGGCACCTGCCATCAATGCAGATAGGGCATTGGAAATGAGTCTCCCTAAGGATGAAAGGAGCCCTGAGAACAGAAAGCCAAAACACTGGGCCAGAAAGTGCATTGAGCCACCAAGGATGAGTGAGGCTCTCCAAAATCCCTGCTGGCTGTCCCTGACCAGAATTAAAGGGGCCCAGGGCAAATGGTTCCCTGGGTCCCACCAAAGAACATTGAGATCATAGAGCCCTGTGTGTCTCTTGGCATGGAAAGTAAGACCATTAATATTTTAAATTAATATGGGAGCCACCTATTCTGCCTTAACCTCTCCTTCTGGCTCTCTCTCCTCTAAAACCTGTCCCATAAAGGGATAAGATAAAAATCTCAAGCTCAAGCCTTTATCCCACCTCTCCCTTGTCAAATTGGGAAAAATCTGTACTTTCCTTAATAATTGAAGTTTAAAAGGGAATATAGACATCATAAAATGAGCTAAAGAAAATGCAGCTAACAACACATTCTAACTTAACCCTCTCATACCCTACTTCTCATCTCCTCTGTGTTCATTCTGGGATCTTGTTTCTTACAACTTCTAACCAGGTTTATTTGCAGAACTCTTCCAACCATGATGAACCAGTTTACTCCTCCAATGAAAACAACCTTACCACCCACTACCCCACAATGAACCATAGGTGCAACTCTAGGACCCCTACCAACCAGAAGCAGATACAGAAGCACTGGTCTGCATTCTTCAGCATCCATAGAAAAATAAAAGGAAAATCCTGGAATGTTAAGTTCAAGCCCAGGGCCCTCACCCCACCCCCACACTTAGGAATTGTGTGATAGAGCCACTGCCCCTCACCCTGCCCTAGGAACCCTGCAGATCTGCAATAAGTCACTGCCCCACCCTAGGAAACTTGTGGGTCTGCATTAAGCCACCAACCCCACCCTTAGGAATCCTGAGCATTAAAATTTTAAACTTTTCTGCTTCCCAGCCCCCACTTTCAAACCAGTCAATGGAAACTTGCCAGTTATCCCATTTTCCAAAAGTAGCAACTGAGAAACCACCATACCTAGACCTGCCACCTTCCCCTCACCTGGACAAAGAACTTCCTGCCAACCATCCTTTATAAGCCCTACTGTTCCCTTGGCTTGGGGCTGTCACCATTTTCTTAGGTTTCAGCCTGCCTGCACATGGCCAGACAATAAAACTCCTTTTGATTGAATTTCCTTCTCTTCTCTTCTTGATTGAAAAACCTAACAGAGCTTGTACTGGAGATTTTCTAAAGGAAGGTGTATGGTTTCCTTTTTGATGAGTTGAATATGTTTGTTAAGGATCACTTTAACATTTGAATATGACAACACCAGTCTGAGCCCTTTCAAATTAACTCTTAATGCATTTGATAAAACCAGATGATATGGAGAATCCAACTCCAAATACACAAAACAAGTTATCAGAAGAAACAAAGTTCCTCACAGAATTAATCAAAGAAATACATTTGAGGAACAAAAACATGGCAAAGGATTTAAAGGACATCAAGAAGACCATGGCCCAGGATATAAGCTACAT